>NC_058083.1:75531815-75841507 GCF_014858855.1 Bufo gargarizans
TAAATGCACTTGGTGTGACAGCTTCACCCTGATGTAGGCTTTAGCCAAAAAACAACCACACCATTGAGGGTTAAATGCACTTGGTGACAGGCGCAGCTTGCCCCTGATTTAGTATATGGCCAAAAAAATGAACAGACTATTGCTGGTTAAATGCACTTGGTGTGACAGCTTCACCCTGATGTAGGCTTTAGCCAAAAAACAACCACACCATTGAGGGTTAAATGCACTTGGTCGCAGCTTGGATGCACTTGGTCGCAGCACCGCACAAGACACAAAATGGCCGCCGATCACCCCAGAAAAAAGTGACTGACAAACGGTCTGGGCAGCCTAAAAACAGTGAGTGAGCATTTGAATTTCAGCAGCTCAATGATGCACAGCTGCAGATCGATCGATTAATCAAGTGAAGTCCTTTGGAGGAGTTAATCTGCCTAATCTCGCCCTACTGTCGCATCCGCAACCTCTCCCTACGCTAATCAGAGCAGAGTGACGGGCGGCGCTATGTGACTCCAGCTTAAATAGAGGCTGGGTCACATGGTGCTCTGGCCAATCACAGCCATGCCAATAGTAGGCATGGCTGTGACGGCCTCTTGGGGCAAGTAGTATGACGCTTGTTGATTGGCTGCTTTGCAGCCTTTCAAAAAGCGCCAAGAAAGCGTCACAAAAGCGCCAAGAAAGCGACGAACACCGAACCCGAACCCGGACTTTTACGAAAATGTCCGGGTTCGGGTCCGTGTCACGGACACCCCAAAATTCGGTACGAACCCGAACTATACAGTTCGAGTTCGCTCATCCCTAGTGGCATGTATTAGTGGCAAAAGTAAATATATTTGCCTTTCAGGGGTGCAGTTATATATTATGTTCTAAAGCCTTTTGTGGTGTGTATAAGTGGAAAAAGAAAAATATATTTGCCATTCAGCAGTGCAGTTATATGTTCTAAAGCCATTTTTGTCGTGTAATAGTGGCAAAATAAAAATATATTTGCCAGTCAGCGGTGCAGTTATATGTTTTAAAGCCCGTTTTGCTTATTAGCCGTTGTGTGGTGAAGTGAGAAAATTACAGACTTTTTTAGGGTATTTTAATTACCTATTTATTTATTTGATCTAACAGTATTTCAGACAGAGAAGTGCCAGGCCCTGCACATGGGAGTGGCAGAGGCCTAAATGTTTCTGGCGCAGGCACAGGTTGCAGCAGAGTAAAGGGCCATTGCAGCAGGGGTCACTTTGAAAGGCTTAAGCTCCCAGTGTCAGCTAGTGGTCATGTCTTGACCAGCAACCCAGCCTTTCTTGAAGGGTTGACTCGATATTCAACTTCGTCGCAAGTGACATTGGACACCCCAGCCAAGAGTCAGTGGGTTTGTCAGACACAACTTTTAGTTGGCATGGCCCGGGAGCAGGCCCTCTGCTCTCACCTGATGCTCCTGCTCCTTGCCCCCCTACTTCACGTCAGTCATTCTGTCAGCAATCGACCACCGGAGCGATTGCCAAAAGACAACAGTATGTGTGCACTCATCAAATGGCACAGAACGTGCTGCTGTCCAAGTTGCTGGTGCTGCAGTCCCTCCCTTTCCAAGTGGTGAACTCTGCACCTTTTCGAGAACTGATGGCTTGTGCCGATCCGAGGTGGAGAGTACCAAGCCATCACTTCTTTGCCAAAAAGGCAGTACCAGCCTGGCACACACCAGCAACTTGGCCAGGTGCTGCCGCTTCCGCTTCCACGTTCTCATGCCGTTGGTCCTGCAACAATGTCCGCCTCTGCCTATTCATCCTCCACCGTGTCCTCAGCCTCCACTGCAGGGACAATTCACAGTGCCCCTCCAGCATACCACATGTGCAGGGCACGGCGGTGTCACGCTGCTCTGCACCTTGTTTGCCTGGGGGAACAGAGTCACACAGGGGAGGAACTGCTCAGTGCCCTTCATCAAGAAATCGAATCCTGGCTTTCTCCACAACAACTCAAAATCTGAACCATGGTGACCAACGGGAAGAACATGGTGTCGGCGCTGCATCAAGGAGGGCTGAGCCATGCGCCCTGCATGGCACACGTGTTCAATCTGGTTGTCAAGCGGTTCCTGAAGTCTTCCACCCATCTGCAAGACATCCTAAAAATGGCCATGAAACTTTGAATGCACTTCAGGCACTCATGCTCTGCAAAGCGCACCCTCCTTGAGATCCAGCAGCAGAATGGCATCCCCCAACATAGGCTGATATGCGATGTTTCCTCCCGTTGGAATTCCACTCTCCATATGTTGGACCGACTATACCAACAGAGAAAGGTCATAAACAATTTCTTAATAATCCAAGCAGACAGGAGTACGCCTCTGTCTAACTTCGATGTCAGCCAGTGGCAGCTCATGCGTTACACCTGCCGTTTGCTCAGCCCCTTTGTCAGTCGCCAGGACTACAGTTTGAACAATGTAATTCCACTGTTTCATGTCCTGGAACAGATGCTGGTAAATCTGGCTGTTCAGGGGAGTGGAGATGTGGCCCCTAGATCTCCCGGCCACATGAGCCCTGTGGGGGCTGACCTGGAGGAGGAGGACATTGGAGCACAAGCAATGTGTAGCGAAATGGGTGATTTTTACACACAGGTGACAGGAAAGGAGTAGCAGGAGCAGCCAAAGGAGCTATAGGCCGATGAGGAAGATGAGGCAGAGGACCCAGACACAGTATGCAGTGGAGATGGAGGCAGGGAGTCCCTCCTAGTCACTTGCACAAATTGCCAGATGCATGCTCACTTGCTTGGGTAGTTACAGTCAAAATGTCACCATTCAGTAGAGGGATGACTTCTGGCTCTCCACCTTGTTGGACCCTCGCTACCGGTCATAAATGGGGGCCTTTCTTTACACCCGCTGAGAGGGAGGACAAACTGATCTACTATAGAGACATCATATGTAGTCAGTTGGCCGCTGCCTATCTGCGCCATCGTCCATGCTCTTGCATGTTTGACTGGGGAGGCCCTCTGTGCTCACGTTCCTCTGCCAGGGCTGCTGTGGCAGAGTGGGGGGGGGGGGGTAGGAGCAGTGCCAGGTCCATCAGCACCAACTTGAGTCTAGAGTCGCTGATGAGCAGTTTTGTTCACCCGCCTAGTGAAGAAACTACTTAACAGCAGCAGGTAGACCTGGAGCAGGACCTGAACCAGCAGGTGGTGGCATACTTGGACAGCACCCTGCCACCCCACATTGAAGATCCGCTGGACTACTGGGCAGACAAACTGGCAGAGTTTACCCTAAAAAAGCTGTCCTGCCTGGCGAGTAGTGTGGCATCAGAGCTGGTGTTTAGTGCAGCGGGGACCATAGTTACCCCAAGAAGAACTCGCCTGTCCACCCAAAATGTGAAGAGACTGACCTTTGTCAAGATGAATGAGGCGCGGATCAGCCAGGATTTCCACCCACCAATGCCTGATGCGTCAGACTAGATTATCCATGGTGCTACAACGTTCCAGCAGAATCAATAAACAAAAAATATACAATGGGGTATGTAGAATATATATCACAGTTCCAGCATAGAGAAAACCCCTAAAAACACAATTTTAATGATATACCTTAAAAGGATCCCAATTGGATCCACTATATAAGACACAGAAGAAATACATACAGAATATGTGAGCGATAATCTCATCCAGCATTTGATAGTAACCTGGGGTAGGGGAAAGATTGTCCCTATGTCTACCCCTATCCTACAACCTTAGCCCAGGGGAGGGTCCTGATGGTGGAGGCCTCCTGTCCGCGTACCTAGACTCCTATCCCTCAAAAGTCCCTAAAGGGGTACTACAGGGATTGTTCTAGAGTGCCCCAGGTATGAGGTGGGGATAATAAAGTACCGTTAGTACACCAATGAGCTGGATGGAAGAAAAACAGAGAACAAAACACATAGTACAGACATATACAAAACATATAGCTAGTCAGGGTTGACTTTATAGTCATACACCTGGGTTACCTCGACGCGTTTCCCCCTAGACAATGCTATGGGATCATCAGGAGGTTCAATAAGACACTGTTAGTCTATACAATGCAATTTTTACAAGATAGGTACTGGCATAAAGTCGCTCTACATATAGTTGATACAGGGAGCTGTATTCGGGCCAGTATACATGCTTTATAGCACCATTCAAGGCCAGTCATAGGCAGACATTGGTTATGGTGCCTGGGTCAGAGTCCCTTGAGACCAAAAGATGTGTTCCGCATCAGTTCAGATGATATGATACATCCCAGCAGGATCCCATTCCTGTTGTCTCACTGTGACAGAGTCTAAATAAGACCCCCAATGGTGAAGGCCTCTACTCGGTCACCGTTCCCCCAGATAGGCGATGTGCTACACCACATCTTTATTCTTTCTTTTTGCAAATGATTCTTACAAAATCTTAAAACATCCTTAATCTTGATTTACATTATAATTGGCATACATATATATCGTTTGCATTCCCTTTTCCTCCCCCCACCCATTACATGTTTTCCCTCTGGAGAGGGGGGAAAAAAAGGGGGATTAAAAGGGGAAACCCCCTCCTCCTCTCCCCTCTTCCACACCAACACTTTGACAAAAGAGACCGGTTTCTTCTGGCTACCTGTCTCAGCTACTATTCTGATGCTGCCACCTGCCTGATGTAACACATCTGATGCCAAGTGCTCCTTCTTACACTCACCATCATCAGCGGCTGTGGAGTAGGGATCGCCATAGCAGCCACAGCAATGTCTTTGGGACCCTACGCCACTGGGGGGGCCCGGGCTGCCAGCTGGGGATTAAAAAAAATAAAAAATTTGAGTGGTGGTGCGATAGGGGCCCCGGGACCCGCCCCCCCCCCTTCATTGGTGGCAGCGGCAGTGGCATTTCCGATCGGAGTCCCAGCAGTGTAATGCTGGAGCTCCGATCGGTTACCATGGCAGCCAGGAGACTACTGAAGTCCTGGCTGCCATGGCATGTTACTCTGCAGAATACTTGCATGCGCTGTGGCCACCGGGCGCTCCTCCTTCTTGTAACTCGTCACAGGTCTGTGCTGCGCATTGCTAAAAGCATAAGCAATGCGCCACACAGACCTGTGAGTTACAAGAAGAAGGAGCGCCTGGCAGCCACAGATCATGTAAGTATTCTGCAGAGTAACTGGCCATGGCAGCCCCCTGCCCACCAATGATTTTTAATACTGGGAAGGGCGGGGGAAGGGCACACTGCCCAAAAATGAATACCGGGGAGGGGAGGGCGCACTGCCCACCAATGATTTTAATACCGGGGAGGGCGCACTGGGGCTGATGGAGAGGGTACTGGGGGCTGGTGAAAGGCACTAGGGGCCTAATGGAGAGGGTACTGGGGGCTGGTGAGAGGCTCTAGAGGCCTAATGGAGAGGGTACTGGGGGCTGGTGAGAGGCACTAGGGGCCTAAATGAGAGGGTACTGGGGCTGGTAAGAGGCACTAGGGGCCTAATGCAGAGGGTACTGGGGGCTGATGGAGAGGCACTGGGGGCTGGTGAGAGGCACTGGGGGCCGATGGAGAGGCACTGGGAACTGATGGAGAGGCACTGGGGGCTGATGGAGAGGCACTGGGGGCTGCTATGAGGCATGGGGCTGATTGGGGGTTATTCATATTGGGGTTTGAGCTGAGGTGTTATCTGAGGTCTTATTGGGGTCTTATTACCATTAGGGATCGTATTGGGGCTGTCAGCTGAGGTCTGATTAACATTGGGGGTCTGATTGGTGGTCTGACCTGAGGTGTAATGGAAAATATTTTTTTTTCCGGAGCAGCTTGGAGAAAAAAGGCCTCACAGTCTCCCACACTCCTTCTGCCCGGCCAAGCCAGCCAGCACCCCTGAGGCCAAGCCTGTCAGAACCCCTGAGGCCGAGCCTGTCAGCACTTCTAAGGCCGAGCCTGTCAGCACCTCTAAGGCCAAGCCTGTCAGCACCCCTGAGGCCAAGCCTGTCAGCACCCCTGAGGCCAAGCCTGTTGGCACCCCTGAGGCCAAGCCTGTCGGCACCCCTGAGGCCAAGCGAGACAGCACCCCTGAGGCCAAGTCTGTCAGCACCCCTGAGTCTTCAGAACTGTAAGTAAATTATATATAAGGGGATCTTATAATATGAAAGAGACAAATTATGTCAGAGCGGCTCTTCACCTACACGTGTATCAGCACTAGATATATACCCCTAACTCTCCCTAATAACCAAACTACACAAGATACATATCCCTACCTTCTGTTTAATACACATACACACCCCACAATATGTTCTTTTACCTTCTTGTGTCCGAGAAGTATGTGGAGGTCTGAGTTCCGGGGGGGGCCATAAAAATATTTTTCTATGGAGCCCAGTCATTTCTAGCTACGCCCCTGATCAGCGGGTACTGTTATTGCCACCCACCTCCCCACTCTGTCACCGGGTCACTCTGTGGTCTCCTCATGCTGCTGCTACCTCCACACTATGTTACCTTGCCACTCTGTGGCCTCCTGATGCTGCTGCCACCTCCACACTATGTCACCTTGCCACTCTGTGGTCTCCTGATGCTGCTGCCACCTCCACACTATGCCACCTTGCCAGTCTGTGGCCTCCTAATGCTGCTGCCGCCTCCACACTATGCCACCTTGCCACTCTGTGGCCTACTGATGCTGCTGCCACATCCACACTGTCACCTTGCCACTCTGTGGTCCCCTGATCCAGCCACCACCTCAAATCTGTCATTGTGCCACTCTGTGGCCTCCACCTGATGCTGCTGCTGCCACCTCCACACTGTCATTGTGCCACTCTGTGGCCTCCTCATCCTGCTTCCACCTCACCACTATGTCATAGAGCCACTCTGTGGACTTCTTCTGCTATTCCCATTCTCCCTACTTTATGACTATATACAATTTTTATACCATTTTTTGGGAAGTGTGGTGGGCGAAATTGCAATTTCATCATAGTTTTTCTTTTTCTTTTTCTTTTTATGGTGTTCACCATGCAGGTAAAGTAACATGATCCTTTTATAGATCAGGTCCTTATGGACGCAGCGATACCAAACATGTTTAGTGTTTGTTTGTTTTTTACATTTTTAACCAATTATGTGTGGAAATAGGAAGATTTTTAAATTTATTTTTTAACTTTTGTAACATTTTTTTTTAACATTTTTTGGAACAGATACAGTGGGTCTGATGGCTTACAATACAATGCAGTACACTATATAGTGTACTCCAGTGTATTGAACTCACACTAAGCCTGATCAGGCTCCTGCCTGTAGCAGGAGCCTGATCAGGCTAGATATACCACGGCAAGCCGGATGCCTGTGAAATTGGGATGCTCCCTCCCTCAGTTTACCCTTCAAGCATCCGCCGCTGCCACAGCAGAGCGGCCCGATGGTTAGCCCCTCCATATAGCGGTCCCTAAGGACCACGGCATGGAAGGGGTTAAACGGCCGACACCAACTGCCGCTCTGCCATCCTGAAAGGGGGGGGGGGGTGCTGTGTGCTCTGCATCTCCTTCACGGATGCTCATCAGGACTTCAATTCCCAGAGGTCTGTGCGGCGAAGGCGGTGCATGCGCACTAGCTGTTTGTGCGCTACACTGCTGGTGAGCCGAGAGAGGAGCGGATGGCGGATCGTGGTATCTATGGGCAGTCAGGCTGCTGACACCCTGCAAGGGAACTTGTGTGGAGCACAGCCACTAGCTAGTGTGATCAAATTTTACTGTCTGCTAAAAGTCTCCTGGTCTGGGATTTGAACCCACAACCTCCAATCTAGCAGTACTATCAGTGGCAAAGCATTTACCCTCACAGCCATAAAGGCTGCATTACAACTCATTGAAAAAATATGAGACTTCTACTGTTATAGCTGGCTAATTGTACATCTATACACATGACAGCTGCCCAAACACACCTAGCACTGCTATATCTCTATATGACAGCTGTCCCTGCACACTCAGCTCTGCTATATCTCTATATATGACAGCTGCCCCAGCAAACCCAGCTCTACTACATCTATACACATGACAGCTACCGAAACACAGCCAGCTCTGCTACATCTATACACATGACAGCTGCCCCAACACACTCAGCTCTGCTATATCTCTATATATGACAGCTGCCCCAGCGAACCCAGCTCTACTACATCTATACACATGACAGCTGCCGAAACACAGTCAGCTCTGCTACATCTATACATATGACAGCTGCCCCCAACACACCCAGCACTGCTATATCTCTATATGACAGCTGTCCCAGCACAATCAGCTCTGCTATATCTCTATATATGACCGCTGCCCCAGCAAACCCAGCTCTACTACATCTATACACATGACAGATGCCCAAACACACCCAGCTCTGCTACATCTATACACATGACAGCTGCACCAGCACACTCAGCTCTGCTATATCTCTATATATGACAGCTGCCCCAGCAAACCCAGCTCTACTACATCTATACACATGACAGATGCCCAAACACACCCAGCTCTGCTACATCTATACACATGACAGCTGCACCAGCACACTCAGCTCTACTATATCTCTATATATGACAACTGCCCCAGCAAACCCAGCTCTACTACATCTATACACATGACAGCTGCGAAACACAGCCAGCTCTGCTACATCTATACATATGACAGCTGCCCCAGCACACTCAGCTCTGCTATATATCTATATATCTATCTACTGTATAGCAATACTTAGAGATATATAGATGTAGCAGAGCTGGGTGTGCTGGAGCAGCTATCATATATAGAGATATAGCAGAGCTGAGTGTGCTGGGGCAGCTGTCATATAGAGATATTGCAGTGCTGGGTGTGTTTGGGCAGCTGTCATGTGTATAGATGTAGCAGAGCTGGGTTTGCTGGGGCAGCTGTCATATATAGAGATATAGCAGAGCTGAGTGTGCTGGGACAGCTGTCATATAGAGATATAGCAGTGCTGGGTGTGTTTGGGCAGCTGACATATGCATAGATGTAGCAGAGCTGGGTTTGCTGGGGCAGCTATCATATATAGAGATATAGCAGAGCTGAGTGTGCTGGAACAGCTGTCATATAGAGATATATCTGAGATACTGCTATATCTGTATATGACAGCTGTCTCAGCACATTCAGCTCTGCTATATCTCTATATATGAGCAGCTGTCATGTGTATAGATGTACACTTAGCCAGCTATAACAGTAGAAGTCTCATATTTTTTCAGGCAGCAGCAAGGCAGCTGGTATGGTCTAGTGGCTAGCTGCTTTTCCTCTGAAGCAGAAGGTCATGGGTTCGAATCCCAGCAGAATCTTTTCTGAAATACAAGCACTGAATCCATATATGGACATACCGGGCGGGACCCAATACAAGGTGGGACACAGGAAGAGGCTGACATGGAGGTAAGTAGAAGTGTTTATTATTATTTTTTTAATACCCGACCATTACTGCCATGGGGAGCGGGAGGCACCTGATACTGGCAGTGGCACCTGATACTGGCACATGGGGGGAGGGGGGTTGGCACCTGATACTGGCACCTGGGGGGGAGGGGGGTTGGCACCTGATACTGGCACATGGGGGGAGAGGGGTTGGCACCTGCTACTGGCATGGGGGGGAGGGAGAGTGGCACCTGATACTGGCATATGGGGGGGGAGGGAGAGTGGCACCTGATACTGGCACCTGGGGGGGAGGGAGAGTGGCACCTGATACTGGCACCTGGGGGGAGGGAGAGTGGCACCTGATACTGGCATATGGGGGGAGGGAGAGTGGCACCTGATACTGGCACCTGGGGGGGGTTGGCACCTGATACTGGCACATGGGGGGGAAGAGGCACCTGATACTGGCACATGGGGGGGAGAGGGGTTGGCACCTGATACTGGCATATGGGGGGGGGGAGAGAGGCACTTGATACTGGCACGTTTTTTGTGTGTGGGGGGGAGATGGCACTATTATACTGGGACATGGGGGGGGCACCTGATACTGGCACCTGGAGGGGAGAGGGGGGGTTGGCACTTGATACTGGCACATGGGGAGGGGGGGAGAGAGGAACCTGATACTGGCACATGGGAGGGAGAGAGGCACTTGATATTGGCACTTTTTGTGTGGGGGGGGGGTGACACTATGATACTGGGACATGGGGGGACGAGAGAGGCACTTGATACTGGCATGTGGGGGGGGGTTGGCACTATGATACTGGCACATGGGGGGGAGAGGCACTTAATACTGGCACTTTTTTTGGGGGGGAGATGGCACTATGATAATGGGACATGGGGGGAAGAGAGAAGCACTTGATACTGGCACATGGGGGGGTTTGGCACTATGATACTGGCACATGGGGGGTGGGAAGGAGAGAGGCACTTGATACTGGCACATGGGGGGAGATGGCACTATGATACTGGGACATGTGGGGGGGGAGAGGCACTTGATACTGGCACATGATGGGGGGGCATCTATGGGGACACTTACTGGCACATTATTGGGGGGCATTATGGGGGACACTAGGCCGGCAGCCTATCAGAGGCCGGACACTGAGGGGCATCTACTGGGCCACTATATATGGGGCATGTTATACTGGTACATTACGGGGGGCACTAGCGGGAAGGGGGGAGAGGAGAACTATGGGGGAATTTACTGGGGGCACTATATAGGGGTATTTTATACTGGCACATTATGGGGGCACTATGGGGACATTAGCTCAACTGGGGGCATTACAAGGGGGTATTTTTGCACTGTCACATTATAAGGAGAATTATTTCTACTGGGGGGGGGCATTATGGTGGGCTTTATTACTCCCCCATGGTATGACCCCCTAGTAGCAGCACCAGCCTCTCCCTGCTCTGCTATCCCTCTGCCCCTCTGAAATCTTTCTCATTAGGATAAAGCACAACATCAGCTCCGCCGAGCCCCTAGCCAAGTGGTGAAGTGGCGTCCGAGATCCCCAAGGGCCAAGCCAAGTAACTGTAAGTGTTCATATGAAATATGTTTATGTTATACACATATAGTCTACACTGTGCCCCACAATGCACAGTATACCGCTACACTGTGCCCCACAATGTACAGTATACCTCTACACTGTGCCACACAATATACAGTATACCTCTACACTGTGCCCCACAATATACAGTATACCTCTACACTGTGCCACACAATATACAGTATACCTCTACACTGTGCCCCACAATGTACAGTATACCTCTACACTGTGCCACACAATATACAGTATACCGCTACACTGTGCCACACAATATACAGTATACCTCTACACTGTGCCCCACAATGTACAGTATACCTCTACACTGTGCCACACAATATACAGTATACCTCTACACTGTGCCCCACAATATACAGTATACCTCTACACTGTGCCACACAATATACAGTATACCTCTACACTGTGCCCCACAATGTACAGTATACCTCTACACTGTGCCACACAATATACAGTATACCACTACACTGTGCCCCACAATATACAGTATACCTCTACACTGTGCCCCACAATATACAGTATACCTCTACACTGTGCCACACAATATACAGTATACCGCTACACTGTGCCAAAGGAGTGAGGTTTACACAGGAGGAGGGAGATGCGAAGCGCGCTGAGGGGGGCCCTTACAAATATTTGCTGTGGGGCCCAGTCACTTCTAGTTACGCCCCTGATGCTGCGGACAGTGTTTGGGATGTTTTCCTTTAGTTCATCCAGGTGATGTGGATTGTTAGCGGACACTTTCTGTTTACCCACAGATAGAAATCGCATGAGGACAAGTCTGGGGAATGTGGTGGCCATAACCCCTTGCTAACAGTTCGCTTCTCAGTAAGCAGTTAATGTACTCGTGCCAGTGAGCTCCGTGGGGTGCGCCATGTTCCCCATCTTGTTGGAAAAAGCAGGACATTTTTTCTTCTGCATCATCACTGTTGAAGAGCTGCAATCAGTATCAGCCAACATGATCTGACGTGCCCAAAGATGCAGAGACATGAACGGGGACCACTTTCAGCATCTTTTGTGACTTGTGGGTAGTTAAAAAAAAACAATCCACTTGCTCTTTCATTGTGTCATACTATCGCTGGAGGTGGGCTACTTTTTCGTGGGCCACCCTGTATAGATATAGATATATATATATAATTCCTTCATTCTCTAGTTCATGAGCATATAGTGGTCCTTTATAAATAAACATTTTGCAAATACGTGGGGGTTGTAATCTCACTGTATTGTTACTTAGTGAATTGTGAAAGGTTCTTATGTGAAAGAATGTTCCTTCCGCTGTCATCCAGCATGTGAAATATTATGCATTTTAATCTACATGATTATGCAGATCTTACCTAAATAAGACTTTGATGAATCAGAAAGTGCCACAGATTGATTTCCATTTTGCGGTATGAAAAAGTATAAATCTATAATTACTTTTTTTAATGGACGCACATTTCTGGGCATATGAATTATCTGGGGAAATTTGCATTAAAAATAGAGCACTTATCAAGAGAAGTCATGTAGAAAATGTTAACGTGACGCCTAAAATGTCATCAAAGCTGTATACCGCTTTTCAAATGTACATCGCCATGGTGCGCTTTAATAATAAATAAATAGTAATAATAATAATGAAAGCTATTGCAATAAACTTATAGTTAAAGGGCTTCTGTCAGCAGAAATAACAGTATTAGGCCTCATGCCCATGGCCGTGCCATTTTTTTACTGTCCGCAAACCACGGATCCGCAAAAAACGGAAGCCGCCTGTGTTGCCTTCTGCAATTTGCGGAACTGAACGGGCGCCAGCAATATAAATGCCTATTCTTGTCCGCAAAGAGCGGACAAGAATAGGACATGTTATATTTTTTAACGGGGCCGCGGAACGGAGCCACGGATGCAAACAGCACACGGAGTGGTGTCCGCATCTTTTGCGGCCCCGTTTTGGCGGCTCGGATGCGGACCAAAACAACGGTCGTGTGCATGACGTATTAACCTGAAGCTGAACCTAAGGCCTCATGCACACATCCGTATGTATTTTGTGGTCCGCAAAAAACAGATCTGCAAAAAATACAGATGACGTGCGCATTCCATATTTTGCGGAATTGAACAGCTGGCCCATAATATAACAGTACTATCCTTGTCCGTAATGCGGACAATAATAGGAGATGTTCTATTTTTTTGCGGAATGGAAATACGGACATACAGAAACGGAATGCACATGGATTAACTTCAGTTTTTTTCCGGACCCATTGAAATGAATAGTTCCGTATACGATCCGCGAAAAGCGAAACGGACATGGAAAGAAAATATGTTTGTGTGCATGAGGCCTAACTAGCCTAGTCCTGGTTTAATACATGCCCCCATTACTGCAGAAAAAAAACTTTTACTATATGCAAATTAGCCTCTAGGGGCAGGGAGGGTGTTGCTCCTGCACCTAGAGGCTCCGTTCTCCCATCTCTGTCCACACCGTCCTAGACTTGATTGACTGAGCCATGCAGTGTTCATGTCCTCCTGCTTGGTCCTGAGTGTGGGTGAAATCTCACTCCTGCACAGTGCCATTTAGTATTCGGCCCAGGCTTAGTGAAGAAAAGACACTCGCCGGCTTCTGACTTCCTTCCTTACTGCGCCTGCGCCGAAAATGACACAGTACACCCGGAAGAAGACACCAGCCGGTATCACTCAATCTTCTTCAGGGTGTACAGTGATATATTCGTCGTAGGCGTAATGAAGGAAGGATGCTCGCCAGCTGTCGACTTCCTTACTGCGCCTGCACTGAATAAATCACTGTATACCTGCAAAAAGACAATCCCTGCAGAGTGATGCTGGCTGGTGTATTCTTCCAGGTGTACTGTGACGTTTTCTTGCGTAGGCGCAGTAAGGTAGTCGGCAGCCAGCAAGTGTCCTTTCTTCACTACACCTGCACCGAATACTAGACAGCATGGCGCAAGTGTGAGATTTCACCCACCCTAAGGGGTCAGGCAGGAAGACGTGAACGCCGCCAGGTCCTGTCAATCAAGTCTAGGAGGACGTGGACAGAGGTGGGAGAACGGAGACTCTAGGAGCAGGAGCAACACCCTTGCTCCTAGAGGCTAATTTGCATATAATAAAAGGTTTTTTTTCTACAGGAATGGGGGCATGTATTATTTTACAACTAGACTAGGCTATTGCCAGATTAATATTGGTATTTTTGCTGACAGAAGCCCTGACAGAACACCATAAATGCCATTAAAAGTCAATATAAGGTTTGCTGCAATATTATATTTAGTGTGTTAAGTTTTAAGTTAATATTTGCTACAGCAGAACACATATAGTCATATTACAGGGGTTGTCCAGGGTTTGAAAGAAGGGTCTAGTTTGTATTTGGAAATAGTGCCCCTCTTGCACATGGTCTGTGTTAGATATTAATGTAAAAAATGAAAATCAGACATCATTTAGTACAATTAATTTCTAACACATCTAGAACCAGCCCTGTACCTCACATGGACCCAGAGATCTCCCCATTCATTGCTCTGCTAGATTTATATCAAGCTGACAGCTCAAGGGGAGTGTTTTTTCAGCTGCATCTAAGGGGGCGTGTCTCAGCTCTACCTATCACAACTCAGGAGGCGTGTATTTTCTGCTGCAGCTAAGGGGGCATGTCTCAGATGTCCCTATCACAACTCAGGAGGCGTGTCTTTTCTGCTGCAGCTAAGGGGGCATGTCTCAGCTCTCCCTATCACAACTCAGGAAGCATGTCTTTTCTGCTGCAGCTAAGGGGGCGTGTCTCAGCTCTCCCTATCACAACTCAGGAGGCGTGTCTTTTCTGCTGCAGCTAAGGGGGTGTGTCTCAGCTCTCCCTATCACAGCTCAGGTGGCAGATAAAAGATGAAACTGAGCATGTGTAGCCATCTCAGTTCGCTGGACAAAGAACTAAGAAAAAAACTAACAGCAGGTGGCGCTATACAGTTACATTTGATTGAATAACTCAGTGGCTATGCAAAATTTGTAATTACACGCAATTACAAAAGTATTTAGATCCAGGAGCTAGTTTGAAAACTGTAGAATATTTTTGGTGGGACAACCCCTTTAAGTCACATAAGTATGAATTCCATTTTTGGGAGAAGTATAGTAGTTGTCTGTCACTCCCATAATGAATTCAAGCTATGATAAACTACAGAGAGAGATGCTTTTATCCAGAACAGTTGTTGGACTCCCAATGATGTCTTCTGTTACCTACATACCTCACTAAAATGCCTCAATTGTTTGTTTTCAATGATTACTCATTCTGAGTTACAGAGCTACATTAACAATTCTCCAAAATATCCCACCATTCTTTGCTGGCTTAATGCAAGCACTGAGTAGTATGATCTTTGCACCAAGCAGCATAGAGTAATCTGATGCTAGATAAGCTTACTTTCCTGAGCATAGGAGCTCAACTAAGCAAATAAGAATATTCAGCCAATATTCAGCCTACTGTGTGACACAGGCATGCTGACTGTTTTCACCGAAGACTGGACAGAAATGTGATACAGCTCTGGACTTTAATCTGAGGATGTAACTCATGAAAGCAATCAGCAAGGAATATACAAAACTATTGAATCTTTCATGTAGAATATGTCTATATATACTGGTAAAAAAGCACTCCCGCAAAACCTCTATTTTCTTCCACATTAGACAAATACATGCTGTAAATTGTAGTGGAGGTAAGCGTCTTGCCAGTGGCTGTATTTGTAGGTTATCTACTGTACTCCCTTCCTCAGGCGTCTCATGTGACCGACACTGTGACTCTCCATCTTATGTGTGTGAACAGGAAGTCAGTTTTTCTATTTGTTCCTGAGGGAGCCTCAATGTCAGTCTCATAGGAAGGAAGAGAGAAACTGACTTCCTGTCCACTCATAAGTTGGAGAATCAGAGTGTGGAAGCGAGTGAATGACGCACAACTACAGCCACCAGTAACAGGATTACCTTCACTAAAATTTATATCATGTACCTTTCGAACAGCCAAGAAAATAAACATCTTTGTGGAAGTGTGCTGCTCACAAGTGGACTGCCCTTTTCATTTGTGAACATAGTGGCAGAGTTCTATGCACCATTTCCCCAACATGTATCAGTGACTCTGCTACACACCTCTGTGGTCTTAGGGTTCGGCCACACTGTCAGGTTTCTGCAAGTAGTTTTGGAAGCTAAACCAGGAGTATTAACCCCTTCCTGACTGCCCACTGGCTATATACGTCTGTTCAGCACTGGGAAATTAGCTCCTACTCCTGCAATCTAGCAGGAGAAGGTCAGGTTCCAGCTAACAGAGACAGCGGGGACCCTGAAGAGATAACAGGAGCAGTTTATTACCACTCTTGACTTTTCCTGTGCTGGCAGGAGAGCGGTACCTAAGAGTAGGGAGGGAGAGCAGGAAGCGGCCGAGCGGTCATGTTGGCTTATCTGGGGCAGGAGCAGAGATGCAGGGTCTAAGGAGACCCTGATCAGCTCTGCCTCTATGTAATGCCCCAACAGGGGGCTGTTTTCCCCTGTAACTGGGGCTCCCGTGGATGCCGCAGTTACAGTGGAAACGGTGAAAAAAAGTAAAAAAAAATAAAGGCAGTGTCCTTTTAATGACCTCCTGGGGGACATATTATGTGCTAAAAATAAATTTAAAATAAAAGTAAAAAAAAATAATAATAATAATAAAAAATACTAATTTAAATTTTTATAAAAATGCAGTCGCTAACAGAAACCGTCACCATGGTTGCCCCATTCACTCACATCTATAAGTGTTAAATATCAAAACAATCGTTACAAAATTGGGAACCCATTGCAGTAATAATTTTATAATATTTAAGAAATAAAAAGCTATAATTAAAAAAATACTTTTTAATAAGAATTGGCAGTTTTCCTCCAAATTAGACCGAAAAAAATCCCTAAAAAAACTGTACTATTCTACAAAAAAAAAACAACATTCTACTAAAAAAAAAATCGCAAATATAATTTTGTTAGTCAAACAAATAAAAAAGTAAGGGTCACTAAACCACCACGTGCACAAAATCACAAAAAGTTGCCTGGACATTCAGGCCTTTTTTAGGCCCGGTCATGAAAGGGTTGAAAAAAGAGGCAACGTATCTGTCCTTTCCTTTTCTCCTTTTATGTTCCACTCCTGATTTTGGCTTCCAAAACATCATGTAGAAACTTGACCATGTGGTCATACCCTCAGATAGCCAACCTTTAATAATTGTTCTATATGGATGATCTAGGCCATTTTACAGCCCTTTTTTTTTCCTTTCGAGTCCCTGCATACGTTGTGAAGTTGTATGCAGAAAATAAAAACAGCACCAAACAGAATAAAAAGGCACATAAATCTGCATTTATTGCAGTTTTTGGAGTAATTTTTGTTTTGTTTTTCATGCAGTTTTCGTTATTTATTTTGGTGCAGATTTTCTCTTTATGTTAACAACCCAACAGAAGTCTGTGGGGAAAAGATATGTAAAGTGCAGAATTGCACAAAGTCACAAACAATTGACCTGCTGGGATTTAAAATCCGCACGGCAGCTCGGTTTTGGCATGTAAAAAACATGCAAAGAGTACATGAGATTTGGCAAATTCATTTTGCTGGTACTGTATTCGTACTCAGTCAAACAACCATATGAATCGGTCCGCATCTGTCCCGCAATTTTGCGGAACGGATACGGTTCTGCAAAAGATGCGGACAGCGCACCGTGTGCTGTCCGCATCCGTAGTTTAGTTCAACGGCCCCGCAAAAAAAGATAGAGCATGTTGTATTCTTGTCCGCAATTGAAAAGTCATGTCTATCATAGTGCCGGCCATCTGCAGTCCACAAAATGAAGAACGCACACGGCCAGTATCCGTGCTTTGTGGATTCACAATTTGCGAACCGCAAAACACCACGGCTGTCTGAATGAGCCCTAAGGTTGTGGTTATTCCTCACGAAATTCCATGTGGAAAAGCTGCAGGTAATCCGCATCTTTTGCAGTTACACGGCGTAGTCACACAATGACCATACGTCAGATATTCTATCTCCTGTTTTTCTCGCGTCCTGCATATTCTTCCCTATTGACACCACAGTGACTTCTGGGACATGAGATGGCTCTAATAGATTCATGAATCATTAAGTTTACAGCCTTGTCCAGGTCACAACCTCTGACTCTGTCCCTGCCTGCATATCTAGACTGTATATATAGATATGAACAGGATCATTTAGGCTCATTGTCTATGGCTTACATGGGTCACTGCTCGGTTTGGCATTTTCCCAGTAAAGAAAATGAGGGACATGTCCAATGCAAAATGCCACAGAAAACTGCAATTTGCACAAAAAAGCACATTTTCAATACTTTTATGCATACAGATATGCCTGTTAGGAGTATAGTAGTAATCACTTTTAGGTTCACACCAGGTTGAGAGACAATGGAGTATGATGGAACTGAATACTTTACTGGAGAACTTTTCCAGCAAGTGGTTCAGTACAGATATCTAATATTGCGTCTTTATGAACAGGGACACCGGCAAACTGGTAACTCAAACAGAAACGTTATTAACGGTGACAATCTAGATGATGTAAATGTTGTTTATCCACCACCAAGGCACTCCTTATCAGCCAGTGCACCATCATTGTCGGACTGGGGTGCCTAGGGCCCACTGGTAAAATTTATTTTGGGGGCCCACCGTACGGATACATTCAAATATTAACTGCTCGCACAGCAGCAAGATGCTACCAGAGGATTGAATATGGGGGGTCCCTGCAGCAACTTTGAGAAGGTAGGTCCTGGGAAAAGAGGACACTGGCAACTTTCCTCTATACCTAGAAGTCGTCTCATCTATCTGATCGTGTCTATAATAATAAACTGGGGAGTTTCAATCTATCAAGTTTTTTCTATGAACATAGGCTGGTTGAGGTGCTGTACATTGAGTATATGTATGTAGTGCAGTAAGTCTACTGTGTTATGTGCTACTTGTGCCGAGGGTGGGAGACTAGGGGCCCACCTTGCTCATAGGCCCACCGGGGAATTCACCTCTAACCCTGTGGGCTAGTCTGAGCCTGTGCACGATATATATGTATTTATAGTCCCCTTACATGGCAAGTAATACAGCACTTCACTTTATGGTTTCCCTCCGGTTCCCCTTGGCAGAGAATGTCTCTCCTGCAGTGATGATTTTTCAGGTGTGTAGCATCAAATTAGGCCCAGGTGTGGCCTGCTCTGGATCTAGACTCTAAAACCTCATTCACACGTCCATGTCCGTGCTAAAATCCGTGAGAAGGTGGCCAGTGATGTATCAGTGAAGCTGTTCGTGAAGGATCCCTGTGGGTCCATGGGTCCGTTTTTTGCTGTCCGTGTGCCATCCGTGTTTCACTGATACTGCACAGCTGAAATGTAATTTTCAAAGCATAGCTTCATAATGATCCGTGAAACACGTGGTTTTCACGGTCCCAAAGACTATAATGGGCGTGATGAATACGTGAACACGGACAAAATAGAGCATGCATCTGTGCTAAAAACACGGACCCACGGACAGTGCTAAAACACTGATGTGTGAATACACACATTAAAATGAATGGGGACGTGTGGTGTCCGTGGAGAACACATACTGCACATGTCTGTGGAACACTGACGTATGAATGAGGCTTAACTCTGTGTGCAGTCTGCACTCGTTGGAGGAGGCTTCCCTTCTCAAGGCAGATGCTTAACTCATGTTATCTTGATTTGTAGCCTTGCAGGACTTTCTTACTTCCAGGAAATGACATCATCCAGAATCACCTCTAGATGGCAGCAGAGCACCAGTAATTGCATTGGTATTGAAGTTCCTGAAGGGGGTTTGCCAATATTCACCATGAACCTACCCACCATGAGCTTTCCTTGGATTTTGTTTAAAACTCCAATTTCTTACAATACTAGTTCAATACAATATTGCAGCATGCCAGAAAAACCCTCAAAATGCTGCAATACACATCACAACCACTGGGTGGCTACAGATACGTTACCCAACCGAGTATCACAAAATCAT
The DNA here is from genome assembly GCF_014858855.1 of Bufo gargarizans. Lineage (NCBI taxonomy): Eukaryota > Metazoa > Chordata > Amphibia > Anura > Bufonidae > Bufo > Bufo gargarizans. The sequence goes on from NC_058083.1 coordinate 75,551,658, forward strand.
CTTTTTATTTTCAGCTAGTCTTTTTCCACCGATTTTGGACTATGTCAAGCTAAGAAGAAAAGTAAGAAAGGACACATCGGTACCTTCACAGCTCTGAAAAGCATCATGACAAGTGACAAATGTATTGATAAATCTACAGAAATATTTTTAGAAAAGACCTGATTTACCAAACTCTACGTCTAGATACGAGATCATCTAGGAAACATCCTTTCATTCAATGGGCCTTTTGACCAGCCTGTGACAATAACTACAACTTTTCCTTCCCTCTTCTAAACGTAGAAAGTATCCTTAAAGGCAATGTCGGAGATCATTAAAAATCTCAGACAAGCCCCAAAAAGGTCTGCAATAAAAAAGGATGTTATACTTACCTCTTTCTCCATTGCTTTGTTTTTACCGCGTTCCCTGTGTAGTAAAGCTGACCTGTTACCATCATTCTCTGGATCAGTGCGATTACAATGATTTATAGTTTTAATACAAAAAAATATATACTTTTAAAATCACAATATTCTGTCCTCTTTTTCCCTCTTTTTTTCTTTTTTCACAGATTTTTTTTTCTTCTTTTTTCTTCCCATTTTTATTGCTTTTTTCTTCCCTTTTTTCCCGCTTCCTATTCATTTGTTTTATTCTATTTTTCTTCATAGTTCTCTAATTATACCATGTATCACCACTACATACAATAATACAATAATTTAATATTTCTATCATCCTTTTATTACTTCTCTTGCTCTCCTTATCCTATATAAAATTTTCTGCTCTTTCATCCTTTTCTTTTGTTGCAATTCTTTTCTCACTAACTCCTCTTCTTTCAGTTCAAATTTAAAAATTTTTTCTTTATTTTTCCTCTATTTTCCTGATCTTTTATTTGTCTATCTCTATACATGTCATTAATCTAGTTTGTCTCCACCTTTTTTTCCATCTACTCCCTCTCTCCCTATAGCGAGGGCGCCACAACAAGCGATGAGGTCCACGCGCAGCATGTGATGCGTTCCACAGGGCCGAACTTCCGGCAAGTGGCATTGCATCGTCTCGGGTGGCACGTATAAATACATTTCAAGTTTTCCTATATGCATAACCCCAATGTTCCTGGCGTTCCTCATCCCTCAGTATTGAATGGATCTGTTACACTTTATTATATGTATCTTTTTGGTGGCTGCTTTTTTTAACTAGCGGCTAGGAGATACATGTCAGTGAGCAGTAAAGGCCCAATATTGTCAATGCAGGGAGGCAGAGGGAACAGGACAGTTACAGTGTACAGTTATACTATAGTTATAGTATATTATGGCTATATAGTATACATTTATACAGTGTTAGAAGCTGTATATGGGGACAGTTATAGTATATAGGAATATGGACATGCCTTAGCAACGCCCAATTAGAGAGCTCTGCTAAGAGACATTTTGGGGCAAATTTTCTAGTATAAATCTATTATTTCTCTAAATAAGCTATATTAGAAAAATGTTCCCTATTTCTGTCCCTACACATTAGCAAAACTATTGATTTAAACAATAGGTCATTTTCCTTTAAGCCAAGAGGTCATTCCATTTGTAGAAAGACACCATTGAAAAGCATCATACTTTTTTGGAATATAAATACTTTAAAAATGTGATTTAATATATTTTTTTAAATATAGTTACATAAAAAAATATTAGAAGTGGAGGTGACTTAAACACTTTGTGAAAACTGTATCGGTATTGAATCCAATGTATATATTGTATGCAAAAAACTCCTTAGCTGCCTCTAGTGGTGGCTAGAGTCAGCCAGACTTTTATGGTTTAACAATATGGGGGTCATTTATTAAGATCAGCGTTTTAGACACCAGTCATAATAAGCCTCTTCGCTGGCTGTGGATCTGATGTAAGTACCCCTAAAACAGGCTTAGAAAAGGATGCCCATACCATGCCTACTTAGGCCTGGCATGAGCAGGGAAATTGCTGATTGCAGTGCAAGTAACTTTTTTACCACAATCTGCACCAGAAATATGTATATAGAGAGGCTGAGCACTCTCCCAATGGACCACACAAAGACTATTCAAAAATTATTGTATTTATTACACCAATATATAATAAAATACACCAATAAAAAATATATAATAAACAAAATACACAATTATTTTTTATTTTTTTATTGTGTATTTTGTTTATTATATATTTTTTATTTATATATTGGTGTAATAAATACAATAAGTTTTTGAGTAGTCTTTGTGTGGTCCATTGGGAGAGTGCTCAGCCTCTCTATATACATTACAATTATCTTTTTGACTGGGTGAGTCATTAGGCTTAGTAGCACCCATTCATAGTCACAGGCGATAGAGAGCCACCATACTCTTTATATTATCTGCACCAGAAATATGCCCAATATACAGTAGGCGTATTTCTGATCATGAATTGCCCCCTATGTCTTATAAATATACAAGGTATGTTGAACTCTTTATCAGAATTTTTTTTTTGATGCAGTTTTATAAAAAAATATATAAAAAAACCCGAAAAGGGTTCAAATAGGAAAAATAAATAAATCAACCCCTCTTATATTTCTTTTTCTATCTGAATCTGTTCCCAGTTTGGGCACCAAAAGCTACCATGAAAACTGCTTGTGTTTTTCCAGCTTAAAGACACATTAAAAAAGTAACCAGCACAGAATTTTGGACCCAAAAGCAACACGGTGGACACACTGTACACTTTAAAGTAGCCAGCAGCAATACTTACATCTATTACATCTATTTCCTTGTTTAGTTGTAAGATTTAGCTTTTCTGTTGCAATTTTCAATATTATCATATTACTAATACCATATTTCATCTCCACATTTTCCCATTACATTATCAGTGCTTGAGGTAAGATGTTTCTTAATTTCCAAATTACCTGCAGCGGCACTCTGCTATGCAAATGATTGCAAATGTGTTAATAACTTTAGCAAATGTTTTCTTAGCCGTGCTCAGATTTAGCTTTTGCTTTATTTATATTTATAATGAATGCCATGGCGCTGAGGATCAGACTGACATACAATTAATATTCTAATGATATTGCCTGCCCCCCTCCCCCTCCGTTTTGTACAAGGTCATCGTGTTTGCATTTTGTAAGTTCATTTTAAGTTGAGGGATCAACACGGACACTCTGTGAATGAAAGTTCTAATTAAAAACATAATTGCTTCATTGCCTGGTGGAATTAAGCAATTAATTCATTGTGAATGACTGTTAATAATGTAAAGATGAGCATCAGGGCTACAAAATGATTTCATTGTACTGACTTCACAAGACAATAGTTATCTCCATTGTCTTCCTCCATTACTCTTGTCACTTTCTGGTTTTCAGGATTTACAATGCATTTGGAAAGTCTTCAGACAAGAGATGACTAGTGAATCAATTCGAAATATATCAATTAGTTAAAAATTTCACAAAAATTCGTCCACCAAACGAATCCGAAGTTTTTACAAATCACTTCAGATGAACTGCGGGAAAATTGTGCCTAGCACCTTCTTTCTGTTAAAAATTGGTCAGGAAAACCAGGCTGAAGGAAGAAGATGGAGGATCACATGACACTGGGAGGAAATGGGAGGAAGGGCTTGACATAATTGACTCAAAGGTCTGGAAGACAGTCTGATCAGCCAATCAGGGGGAGTAGGCAGGTAGGACCTTCTGCTGAGAAACTATAATCACCATTGTGTATTCAGCTTCTGACCTGGAAGGATGTCTTGTGGCAGTGTCTGACAAAAAGCTATTAAAACCACAAGCCACTAATCTAATGTGATAGGGAAACTATAAGGAGAGCATAGGGAGAGAATACAAAAAAATATAATGGTGTATATTTAGGGATTTTGATCAGGGAAAGCATATAAAGAGAATGAGGGAGTGAAAGATTGGTCACTTGGAGTTGTGTGCTCACTGTAACTGCTGGCAGCTAGTTCTGCATTACAAAAGGGCCCAATTTGTTTTCTTTATATGAACAGACAGACAGTTTTATAAAATAAATACATCTCATTTTCTACAGTTTCTACAGGTTTATTACCAGTACCTCAATAACATACATTCTGCTCCAAAACCTGAGCAATTGTGCATTTTACTCTTCTAAAAAACTGTTTAAGGCCTCTTGCACATGAACTTGTGCGCCCCGTGGCCGTACTACGGCCCGCAAATTGTGGGCTGCAATGCACGAACACCCACCGTGGGGCAAAGAGATAGGACATGTTCTATCTTTTTGCGGAGCGCAAGTACGGGACGAAACCCCACGGAAGCACACCGTAGTGTTTCTGTAGGGTTCTGTTCCGTGCTTCCATTCCACACCATTCTGCATCTCTGGTTTTGCGGACCCATTGAAGTGAATGGGTCCGCATTCATGATGCGGAAACGGTCCCCATGTATTGTGCATCCGCAAATGCGGTCCGCAATGCAGCCAAGGAGCGCACACGTCAGCAACCCCACACATGAATGGTCTCAGGATGCTTTACTGTTGGCATGACACAGGACTGATGGTAGCGCTCACCTTTTCTTCTCCGGACAAGCCTTTTTCCTGATGCCCCAAATAATCGGAAAGAGGCTTAATTGGAAAATATGACTTTGCCCCAGTCCTAAGCAGTCCATTCACCATATTTTCTGCAAAAGATCAATCTGTCCCTGATGTTTTTTTTGGAGAGAAGTGGCTTCTTTGCTGCCCTTCTTGACACCAGGCCATCTTCCAAAAGTCTTCGCCTCACTGTGCGTGCAGATGCGCTCACACCTGCCTGCTGCCATTCCTGAGCAAGCTCTGCACTGGTGGCACTCCGATCCCGCAGCTGAATTCTCTTTAGGAGACGATCCTGGCGCTTGCTGGACTTTCTTGGACGCCCTGAAGCCTTCTTAAGAAGAACTGAACCTCTTTTCTTGAAGTTCTTGATGTTCCTATAAATTGTTGATTGAGGTGCAATCTTAGTAGCCACAATATCCTTGCCTGTGAAGCCATTTCCATGCAACACAATGATGGTTAACAATGGAAGAACAATTATTTCAAGCATCACCCTGCTTTTAACAGGTCAAGTCTGCCATTTTAACCCAATCAGCCTGACATAATGATCTCCAGCCTTGTGCTCGTTAACATTCTCACCTGAGTTAACAAGACGATAACTGAAATGATCTCAGCAGGTCCTTTAATGACAGCAATAAAATGCAGTGGAAAGTTTTTTTGGGTATTAAGTTAATTTTCATGGTAAAGAAGGACTATGCAATTCATCTGATCACTCTTCATAACATTCTGGAGTATATGCAAATTGCTATTATAAAAACTTAAGCAGCAACTTTTCCAATTTTCAATATTTAGGTAATTCTCAAAACTTTTAAACACGACTGTATATGCAGTATGTTACATCCACTTCTCCAGCTTTTGTGCAAAATATTTTAAATCGAAACTGAATAAAGAAGATATGTTTTATGGAAGTGCTGGAAAAGTAGAAGTATTGTTTTGCAAATTCTTTAGAAACCTTTTTTCGGGTCCAGGATTGTCCCCTTGGACTGAAGTTTCCAGTTTGAGGACAAACAGACTGAGATGAGCTGACTATCAATGTTTCTTTTGGAGTTAGTATATGCTACAGATTTTGGCGAGTAGACACCTGCCTCCCGCTTGTCTGATCAGTAGACCCTTCTCTGACCCCAGCCAAGTCACTCATCATATGCACTACCACATGTAGCATAATCCGCAGCAGCCTATTCAGTATCATCGACATGATAAATCAATTTTTCCATGTGCCGTGCCTGGCTGACTCAAATTGGCAAATGGAAACATACCACCTGAACAACCAAATACAGTCCTCCCTATACTTTGGCCTTTCTCCGGCGCACGCAGTGTTCCTGTCACGGCTGAGGATGGAGAAAACCCTCAGCCGTGCGATGCCAGAAGATGGAGTCACTGCAAGGCCATTACAGAGATCAGGGAGCAGGTCACCTCCTATCATATCCCTAACACTGACCCTGACTCCTAGCTGTATGAGCCGATCCTGATGGTAGGAGGGCTCATACTCCGGAACCTTCAAGTCCCTACTAGCCCTCAGTGTTGCCCTCAACTAGGAGCAGGGTAAGACGACCTGTTCCTCCTAGGCACGGAGGAACAGGAGTCTCACAGGCCAGGCTACAATAAAGGGGAAACATAAACAACTTATGGCAATGGCAGGTAAATGCAACAAGTATAGCACCTACCTGCCACAGACACAAAGCCTGGAACCCATGCAGATGCGCTGCTGTCCAAAGAACACACACGGACACAGCACACACCACACAACACACAGGAACACAGGACCATAAGCTGCAATAAACAAGCATACCAAAAACACACCTTCATAACATCATGTGTGACATAACTTATGACCACAAGGGTGGCCCCCACTGGCAGATGGTGAATTACCAGGATGATGTCTCCAGCAAAGCATGGCTGAAGAACCCCTCAGCTTCAGGTCTCCAAAGAGGCTTTATAGCCCAAAGTGGCCACACCCACACAGGAAAGGGAATTAACCCTTCCAACACCAACCAGGGAAGTGAAACCACTTAAAGGGAAATACACACACACACAAACACACTGGAGCTGTTACCGCCAGCAACGACATGCGTGGCAACCATGTCCTGGGAGTCAGCCAAAAGGCCGAGACACTGCCACCACATGTACAATATAGAACACGTTGCCACGGGCAGCCACCAGTGAAGGGAAGTGTCACAGTGCACACACCTAAACCTCGTGCACACCAAACACACAAAAGGCACACCTAACAAAGACAGGTAGCCAGGTTCAACCGCATAAACAAACAGCAAGCTGCCACATAAAAATGTTGCCAGCGGCAACCACAGGTGAGGCAACATACTTCAGCCCTCACCTGTGATTGACAACACAACCAAGACCGCAGGCAACTGCACGCGGTTACAGGAGTCACGACCATGACCATGGTCGTGACAGTTCCCTGACCCCCTGGACTTCTGAGACAGCAGACTGGAGCAGTGGCCTGAACTGGCCTAGTATGCTTTCTCTGTACTGTCCTGCCTCCAGTGCCGTCTCGGAGAGGATTTTTTAGCTTGTGTACAAAACATCACTTTTATCAAAATGAACGAGACATGGATCTATGAGGACGATGAATAGATCGGCCGTTGCTGATGGTTTCCTGCCTACCATCATCTTTTGTACCGTAAGGCTGCTGCTGCCACCATCATGCCACTGCCACTTTCTGCCTGACTACCATCATGTTTCATACAGTATGGTTGCTGTAGCTGCTGCCATCATGCCGCTACCACTGTCTGCCTGCCTACTATCCATTATCCCTACTGCCACTACCATTACCTTTACACTGGCATCACTACTACAACTACTAACCCAACAGAGCTGCACACATATCCACTTAATGACATGTCTGTTCCATGCTGTGCTGTTGCTGGCGCTACTATTGCTGCCACTATTACCCCTACATATCTTACCCTTTCCATATCGGTAATATAGTGCTGCTGCTCCCAATTGAAAGGGAGACTTTTTTGAGGCTGGTTCAACTTTAGAACAGGCTACTTTCTCTTCTGACAATAAAAACTTGTGTGTGTATAAATGCGAGCAGGCATTCTGCCCCCAGTAATGCATACTTTTTGGACCATGTGCACCACAGACCATTGATTCTTATGACATCAAAATGTGTGTGTGTATAAACAAGATCCAAATGAATGATTCCCAGCTGCCTTGCTTGCTTTAATCTTGTATCTTTATTTTCCCAAAAATGGTCCTCAAATGGAACGTGTTTCGGCTCAGCCATACAGTAGAATAAATGACAACAGATTATCTTTTATAAGTAACCAATTACATCACATGCTCATGACATCATCAAATGATTAATTAATTATGCAAACCCAACCTGGCGTAATACATCACATGACTAAGTCAATTAATCTGAACTCTACTTCTATTTCATGTAGATACATCATAGCGCAGTGTTGCAGCCTGTAAAGAGAATACATTATAATAAATATCAAATCCATAAAATGTCCTTAAAATGCCATGACTTCATAATCCCTGTTCAGACCTCTGTACCTAATGTGTGGATCCAGAAAGCTTCCCTCTTTAGTAAAAGTTTTTTTATATCTCCTCCTTTTCCTCCGCTTCCTGGATCCACACATATACAGTGGCGACTCTAGAAACAATATATAGGGGGGGCACATAACATACCACAGTCAAAAATGGGGGGGCGCTAATCATTTTCACCATTTAATCATACTGCTGAAAAAAACTAAATAAGTAGATATAAATAAGATTACAAAATACGAGAGTATTGCGGTATGCAGGGATACCTGATGTTTCCTGATGTTAAATCCCCAAACGGCATTCTTTTCTGCCTCTGCAGGCCCTGCTAGGCTGAAATACACGGGCAGCCAATGGCAATGCTGCTCCCTCCCTCCCAGCCAGTAGCAGCTGAGGTGGGCAGGGGAAGATTCACTTGGCTCCGACTGCCGAGGAGCCCGTAGTTAAGCGGGTGGGCAGCATGGGCAGTACTTTCAGTTTGGCAAAACGTACAGATCGCTGCTGCACTAGTGGCGGCAGCCAGTGTTTTAAAGGGAAATCAGCGTGCAGTGGCGTAGCGTGGGTTGCCAGCACCCCGGGCAAGCCCAGTATTCCCCACCACCACCTGTGGCCACACCCCTGCAGCCAGCCAGTAGCGCAGGGGCAACACGTGAGGTGCACGGTGGACCGATGAGGGGCCAAATATTAACACAAAGTTCATTGGTTTATTCACGGTTAGCAGAAAGCCTCCCTGGGCTGGCAGCACAGTGTTGAGGTGGACAGCACAAAATCCTCCGGAGCACGCTCTGTGGTAGGAAAGCATCAGCCAAGATGGTGGTTGAGGTGCCCTTGATGTTAGGGGTGCTTAGGGTGCTTGTTGCGGCTGAGTCCCTTGATGGTATTTGTCGTGACGCCAGTACCGTTAATGGTGGTACAACCAATAGTGGTAATAATGAGGTAGACAGTGGTAAGGTGCAACTCACAACTTTTACTGATGTTGACTTTGGCTGCAGCAGTACAGAATACAGTCTCTTGTTGGTATTAGAGATAATCTGCAAATCCACTGTTTATAAGCTTTCTTGGCTGGATTTAAGTTTAGCCTGAAGTTTCTGTATCAGTGTAATTTGGTGAGGTTGCCGGAGGCTATGGTATCCTTCACCTGAATATTCAATGGTCCTGGATGCCGGATTTATGGCTTTTATCCTTTGGTTGTTTGAGTCTTTTCTTTTGTCCCTTTCTGGGCTAGACTTTAACCGAGCTGAAGTGCTAGATCTGCACTCACTTCAAACTCAGCAGAGTAACTTGAGATCAATGGATTACCCTGTCTGATCTCCACACACTGACTCTCTCTTTTTCCCTCCCTTACTAGGCCTGACCTAGGTATTTATAGGACCTAAGTTTTATCCCTATCTAGTGGTGGGATGTATAAATTACACCAGACCAGCCTATGAACAGGGATACAACAGGTATTGCAGTGGAAAATATCAGACAATATAAAAATGCAGTTTTACAGCTATTTTGCAGTTCCCACGTGTTCCTGAGTGGGACGCTGCACCCCTTTTACAGATAATATAGTAGATGTTACTTGCAATCCTATGTAACACCACAGATAACACAGTGATAACTCTCCAAGTACAGATAATGTAGTAGATGTCACCTGCAGTCCTATGTAACACCACAGATAGCACAGTGATAACTCTCTGAGTACAGATAATGTAGTAGATGTCACCTGCAGTCCTATGTAACACCACAGATAACACAGTGATAACTCTCTGAGTACAGATAATGTAGTAGATGGGTGTGAGGCCCCAGAATTCTGAACACACACAGTGTGACCTGATGTCTGGGGCCGAGCTTAGGCAGTGTGGGCCAGATTCTATATACCCCCTCCCCCCCACCCCTAAAACAGATATTTGGATGGACATTACATACATTGCTACAAAATATACAGGAGAATGCAGCAGCACATAACTCTTACATCCAGTAACATCTCCTGTGATGTAGACTTCCCTCAATGTCTTCATTCGGAGATTAGACCACCATGACACCTTCTTCAGCCGTGTCTCCTCTCTGCAGAGTTTCACAGAATATTTTTTTAGATTCCTTACTTTGCTATCATCCTCCCCTCCCTGGTGCCTAAACACTGTCATCCTGCTGCTACCGTACCTCCAATATTGAGCTAGTTCCATTCAAATTGTCCCCCATAATAATATGCTCCCGAACTGTCCTTAGAGGTAATAGTGTTCCCTACAGCAGGGTTCCTCAACTCAAGTCCTCAGGGACCACCTGCCAGTCATTTGTTCAGGATTTCCTTAATATTGAGCAGATGATACAATTAGTGTCAGTGCATCAGGACTTACCACAGGTATTCATTCAGCTTACAGGGAACACTGCCCCCCGGGCCCCCATGCTACACCACTGTCAGCAGGGGGGCAAGGAATAACCTGGAGGGGGGGGGGGATTTCCCCCTGGTAGTGACACCTATGGGCATATACCAATTTTCAGGCCAATTGTAGCATATTTGATTTTTGTACAATCGATTTGAACAAAAATTTAATTTTTGGAAAAATTTGACTAATTAGACATGAAATGAATTTCATGCAATTCGCATAGCTCTACTTCAGACCCTCTCACTTTTTGACATTTTGTTATGTTGTGGCCTTTTCCCAAAGGATAGGTCATCAGTTAAAAAAAGCCCTTGAAAAAAATCTCCTCTAAGTTCCCCCACAGTAATAATTCTCCATTATTAAGCCAGTCCCTCTCCCAAACCCTATTTAGTCACCAGTAAAGTGTTATCTCATATAAAATTCCCAAAGCCAAGGCCTGGTCTGGCAGCAGCCTCATCTCCCCTCACTAACATTACATCTTAGAAGCGTTGCCTGGCTGACCCGCTTACCTACCTGCACTAGTGCACTCTGCTCTGCTCATTGCTCACTGAGCATTGCTAGTTGAGATTATGTTTGATGGCTTGGCCTCGGTTCAATGCTCTTCTTCCTCTGCAACGTGTAGCATTGTCTTTAAGGGTGGAAGAAAGGGGTGGTGTGGCCTATGAGAAAGCCAGGTGCATGCTGCGATGACCAATCATTGCGCACATGCCCGACCACTATCCTGGTAGGAGTGTGTGGGCTCAGCCGCTCACTCGGTGGCTGCACTGCACTTATCCTGACCGCGCCATTCAGTGAATGATTGACTGAATAGTGATGGAGGGTGCACTTAGTGTGCTGTCTGTCACATAGTGAATGGCATTGGTAACAAACAGCCTGGTTTGGCAACTACCTCTCACCCTCACGCTTTTGCACTGGTTCACACCATAACCCTCCCAGTATACCACTACAACCTTTCTTATTTCCCTCCCACTATATCTTCCTACTTTAGTTGTTGCTCCTTCAACCTTCCCACAAGTGCATTTGCAAATGTGGAATATGGCATGCTTGCCTTTTACCGCTCCTTCCTGTGAATGCCGCTCATCTTTCCTGGTGGCCCGAAACCATCTAGTGTTGTCTTCTTCTTCCTGGCAGTACTGGTCACCAGGCTTGCTATGTCCCTCCGCAGGCTTCAGCTTGCTTGCTGGTAAGGCCTCTCCTTCACTGCCCACAGGATGTATGAATGTGTTCCACCTGGCTCTTAAAGGGCCAGCACATGCACCATAATCTTTTTGAAAAATTCATGTTGAATTTCCAAATTTTACTTCCATTATGCACATTCGTAACCTTTACTCTTATGTAGAATTCAACAAATGTCTTGTGGGAAAATAATAATAAATGCGGCACTCACACAGTCGCCGGTGCGGGCACTTAGTCAGTGACAGGCGACGGCCGCTTGGTGCTCAGTCACGCTTCATCTGGCATCCTCATCATTAAACGCCTCACATGCCGCCTTTATAGCTGATTGTGGCATCTGAGATCCATATTAAAGCATTTTAGTGTTTGCACGCGGCGCGTGGGATCTTCAAGCAAGATGGCCATGGTGGCCTTTTCACGCTCAAATGGGTGAGGTAAGTACAATTTAATGGCGGTGATAGAAAAGATAGGAAAAGTGAACAACTCCAATTGAAAAACACATGAATAAGATGTAAGGTATTATATTTTACTGTACTATAATCATTTATATGGTCTGCCGTTCCTTCTTTGTAAACCTGACTACTGCCATATGGTCAATGTACGGTAGTAATATTTAAAAGAAGGCTTTATTCAGTAACAATATGGTGGTACTATAAAGCTACAATATAGTGGCAGTTGTATAGTAGTATTATTGAATATATTGGTTTTTGTATGATAATATTATTCAGTCACTATTTAGTCATATTGGTACTGTCATGGTGTAGCGTTACTTAGGTTTGGGCCCACTCAGATGGGTTTCTTGTGCTGAACCCCCAGCTACGGTACATCTCTGTGTTCCTATACACAATATACATAAATTAAATAGAAAACCCTGGTCTCTTTTGAGGGTTAATTTCATTTTAGCTTATTTTGGATTTTGCACGGATAAACATTTCCATTATGCAGATAGGATGACTCTTTATGCTTAATGAGTTAGTTTTTGACAGATTCTAAAATAAGTTAATAAGCGTTCACTGAAAGGTTAGCTTTAATTATATTTCAGTCACATGTTATCCCAGGAGTGACAGTAACTGGTATTTGCATTTTGATTTCAAAGCTGGTCTTGTTCACATTGCCTACATCTTGATGTATACTTTTCACTGTGATTCAGCCAGCCTAATCATTCTCAAAGGGCTCTTATCGTAATGTGTCACAGTCTGAGAAATACTGCCATATCAGTCAGTAAATAGCAGGGTTATTTGCTAACAAGATAGGGGAATAGCATGAAAGGAACCATATCTGTGAATGCTAAATAGACTTTACATTGGATCATGCATATTTTCATCGGCACCAATGTCGTAATTGCTGTTTTCTTTCTTTTCTTTTTGTGGCCACCAATATAACTATTTTATTTTTTTGTAGATGAAGAGCAAAAAGCTGGATACTGCTGTCAGAATATTTTTTTTTTTTTTTTAGTTAATATGCTTTTTTGTAAATTTACAGTATAACTGTTTCATTTTGGCAGTGTCTTTCTGTAGCAGTTGTTAAAACATAGAGAAAGTTAAAGAGTCTGGACGGGAAGTAGAATACACGGAGTGACTTAAAAAAACTATATCCAGAAAACCTTCCTAGTGTTCACTAAAAATGACACAGAATATTAACATATGAGCTTCAAGAGGTGGTCACCTGAAATGGTTTTCACTCCACAGGTGTGCCCTGTCAGGTTTAATAAGTGGGATTTCTTGCCTTAAAAATGGGGTTGGGACCATCAGTTGCGTTGTGGAGAAGTCCGGTGGATACACAGCTGATAGTCCTACTGAATAGACTGTTAGAATGTGTATTATGGCAAGAAAAAAGCAGCTAAGTAAAGAAAAACGAGTGGCCATCGTTACTTTAACAAATGAAGGTCAGTCAGTCCGAAAAATTTGGGAAAACTTTGAAAGTGTCCCCAAGTGCAGTCACAAAAACCATCAAGCAGTACAAAAAAACTGGCTCACATGCGGACCGCCCCAGGAAAGGAAGACCAAGAGTCACCTCTGCTGCGGAGGATAAGTTCATCCGAGTCACCAGCCTCAGAAATCACAGGTTAACAGCAGCTCAGATGAGAGACCAGGTCAATGCCACACAGAGTTCTAGCAGCAGACACATCTCTAGAACAACTGTTAAGAGGAGACTGTGTGAATCAGGCTTTCATGGTAGAATATCTGCTAGGAAACCACTGCTAAGGACAGGCAACAAGCAGAAGAGACTTGTTTGGGCTAAAGAACACAAGGAATGGACATTAGACCAGTGGAAATATGTGTTTTGGTCTGATGAGTCCAAATTTGAGATCTTTGGTTCCAACCACCGTGTCTTTGTGCGACGCAGAAAAGGTGAACGGATGGACTCTACATGCCTGGTTCCCACCGTGAAGCATGGAGGAGGAGGAGGTGTGATGGTGTGGGGGTGCTTTGCTGGTGACACTGTTGGGGATTTATTCAAAATTGAAGGCATACTGAACCAGCATGGCTACCACAGCATCTTGCAGCGGCATGCTATTCCATCCGGTTTGCGTTTAGTTGGACCATCATTTATTTTTCAACAGGACAATGACCAACAAGTGCTAAGCATCTCTGGGAACTCCTTCAAGACTGTTGGAAGACCATTTCAGGTGACTACCTCTTGAAGCTCATCAAGAGAATGCCAAGAGTGTGCAAAGCAGTAATCAAAGCAAAAGGTGGCTACTTTGAAGAACCTAGAATATGACATATTTTCAGTTGTTTCACCCTTTTTTGTTATGTATATAATTCCACATGTGTTAATTTATAGTTTTGATTCCTTCAGTGTAAATCTACAATTTTCATAGTCATGAAAATAAAGAAAACTCTTTGAATGAGAAGGTGTGTCCAAACTTTTGGTCTGTACTGTATATATATTTTTATAGCTTTCCTTTAATCTTTTATTGACAAGAACCGTACATGTACGGCGCTTGTCTGGAAAATGAGTTACCGACCAGTGCTGTAATAGTACTGCGTGCTGATCAGGCTGACACAGATGGTGTGCTTGCCCAATCATAACCAGGGTCCCTGCTGTTACTAACAGCCAGGCCCCGGCTATATCCGCCGGCATCGCAAAAAAACTTAAGTGCTGTTGGATTAACCCTTTATATACGGTGATCGATGCTGACTGACTCAGCTAAAGGGTTTACAAAGCAAGGGTGCTCCCTTTCTCAACCCATTCGATCCCCATGATGCGATCATAAGGTGCCAATGGCTAATCTTTACAAAATCCTCATGGTCTGCTAGCTACAGAGGCCTAGGCTGGGTCTCATAGGCAAGTGTCACTGTAACACTGACAGTCACAATAAACTATATATATATTTTAATCCACTGTAAAAAGGACAATACTCCAAAAAGTTGAAATCCCAAGTGGAACAAAAATAAAAAGTAAACAAAAAAGTTTCCCCTCATCAATCCATTTACTATTGAAAAAAAATAAAAAAAAAAAAAAATATATATATATATATATATATATATATATATATATATTTGGTATTTTCACATCCATAATGACCGGCTCTTTGAAAATATTACATGATCTAACCTGTCAAGTGACTGCTATAAAAATATACATTTTTTGTCACCTCCCCTTGCAAAAAGCTTACTATCGAGCAATCAAGAGTTATATGTACTCCAAAATAGTAACATAAAAAATTTCACTTCACCCCACAAAAAGGTGACCTAACACCATTGCCATAAAAATAAAAATAAAATGGCTGTAAGGAAACAAAAACATGATTTTTTCTCTTCAAACATGCTTTTATTGTGCAAGACTGAACAAAAAGCAATGGTAGAGTTGCTGCCTTATCTTTATCCCGCTTTGATAAGAAAAAAATAAATAGTGGTCAAAAAGTGATATGTACCTCAAAATATAACAAATTATAATGGCATCTCATCCCACCAAAAATAGGCCCCCACACAGCTAAAAAAATTGCTGTAACCGGTAACAGAGAAGCTGTCTGACAGCAAAATATCACCTGTAAACTAATCCATCCAAATCTGTGCCGCAAAAGTCAAAAAGTGGTCTTTCCCTGCAGTATATGTACCGAAACAGCAGTTTATGCCCACCTTTATGGCATTTCAAAATCCAGTAGAACCCGCCTATCAATTGAAGTAGGGTGGTATGAATGTCAGGTGGCACCAGCTGGGAACAAATGCATTATCTGTGGAAAACTTGCAATTTTCACTTTGCATGGTCCGCTGCGCATTAAAGTAGAACTTCCGGCAAAATGTTTATTCACTGACCTGCTAGAAAGTGAAGTCGTGTGAAGTGATGTCATGTGACCAACTCCAACTGACACAGGACAGGAAGTCAGTTACATCTCTATTCATTCCTATGAGACAGAGAATAAGGCTTACACAGAGAAACTGACTTCCTGTCCCCACATAAGATGGTGTGTCAGTTGGAGAGTCTGATTGCTGGTCACATGACACAGGTGAGAAGCATACGGGAGGTATAACTCGCAAATAGAGTTAGAGCTCATTCAGACGGCCGTATGCTGCAAAAATGCGGATCAGTTTTTTTTTGCGCACAGTTCAGCATTAGGGATGAGCGAACTCGAACTGTATAGTTCGGGTTCGTACCGAATTTTGGGGTGTCCGTGACACGGACCCGAACCCGGACATTTTCGTAAAAGTCCGGGTTCGGGTTCGGTGTTCGTCGCTTTCTTCGCGCTTTTGTGACGCTTTCTTGGCGCTTTTTGAAAGGCTGCAAAGCAGCCAATCAACAAGCGTCATACTACTTGCCCCAAGAGGCCATCACAGCCATGCCTACTATTGGCATGGCTGTGATTGGCCAGAGCACCATGTGACCCAGCCTCTATTTAAGCTGGAGTCACATAGCGCCGCCCGTCACTCTGCTCTGATTAGCGTAGGGAGAGGTTGCGGCTGCGACAGTAGGGCGAGATTAGGCAGATTAACTCCTCCAAAGGACTTGATTAACTGATCGATCTGCAGCTGTGGATCATTGAGCTGCTGATCCTCAATTGCTCACTGTTTTTAGGCTGCACAGACCGTTTGTCAGTCTCATTTTTCTGGGGTGATCGGCGGCCATTTTGTGTCTTGTGGTGCGCCAGCACAAGCTGCGACCAAGTGCATTTAACCCTCAATGGTGTGGTTGTTTTTTGGCTAAAGCCTACATCAGGGTGAAGCTGTCACACCAAGTGCATTTAACCAGCAATAGTCTGTTCATTTTTTGGCCATATACAAAATCAGGGGCAAGCTGCGCCTGTCACCAAGTGCATTTAACCCTCAATGGTGTGGTTGTTTTTTGGCTAAAGCCTACATCAGGGTGAAGCTGTCACACCAAGTGCATTTAACCAGCAATAGTCTGTTCATTTTTTGGCCATATACAAAATCAGGGGCAAGCTGCGCCTGTCACCAAGTGCATTTAACCCTCAATGGTGTGGTTGTTTTTTGGCTAAAGCCTACATCAGGGTGAAGCTGTCACACCAAGTGCATTTAACCAGCAATAGTCTGTTCATTTTTTGGCCATATACAAAATCAGGGGCAAGCTGCGCCTGTCACCAAGTGCATTTAACCCTCAATGGTGTGGTTGTTTTTTGGCTAAAGCCTACATCAGGGTGAAGCTGTCACACCAAGTGCATTTAACCAGCAATAGTCTGTTCATTTTTTGGCCATATACAAAATCAGGGGCAAGCTGCGCCTGTCACCAAGTGCATTTAACCCTCAATGGTGTGGTTGTTTTTTGGCTAAAGCCTACATCAGGGTGAAGCTGTCACACCAAGTGCATTTAACCAGCAATAGTCTGTTCATTTTTTGGCCATATACAAAATCAGGGGCAAGCTGCGCCTGTCACCAAGTGCATTTAACCCTCAATGGTGTGGTTGTTTTTTGGCTAAAGCCTACATCAGGGTGAAGCTGTCACACCAAGTGCATTTAACCAGCAATAGTCTGTTCATTTTTTGGCCATATCCCAGTCTAATTCTGTCACTAAATCCATACCGGTCACCCAGCGCCTAAATACTAGGCCTCAAATTTATATCCAGCTAAATCTGTCCCTAGTGCTGTAGCTGGGCGAGTTATTTAGTGTCCGTTCAAGCACATTTCTTGTTCTGGGTTGAAATACAATTCCCAATTTAGCAATTTCATAATTTAGTGGTTCCTGCTATATCAGAGCTATTTGAAATCTATCCCAAAAAGGGTATATAATATTGAAGGTGCACATTGGGTCATTCAGAATAACTTCACACACACCCGCTACTGTGTATTTCCAAGTCTAATTCTGTCACTAAACCCATACCTGTCACCCAGCGCCTAAATACTAGGCCTCAAATTTAAATCCCTCTAAATCTCTCGTTACCCACCGCTGTACTGTTGTTGCTGGGCAAGATATTTAGTGTCCGTCAAAGCACATTTTTTGTTCTGGGTTGAAGTACAATTCCCAATTTAGCAATTTCATAATTTAGTGGTTTCTGCTATATCAGAGCTATTTGAAATCTATCCCTAAAAGGGTATATAATATTGAAGGTGCACATAGGGTCATTCAGAATAACTTCACACACACGCTTCTGTGCATTTCCAAGTCTAATTCTGTCACTAAATCCATACCGGTGACCCAGCGCCTAAATACTAGGCCTCAAATTTAAATCCCTCTAAATCTCTCGTTACCCACCGCTGTACTGTTGTTGCTGGGCAAGATATTTAGTGTCCGTCAAAGCACATTTTTTGTTCTGGGTTGAAGTACAATTCCCAATTTAGCAATTTCATAATATAGTGGTTTCTGCTATATCAGAGCTATTTGAAATCTATCCCTAAAAGGGTATATAATATTGAAGGTGCACATAGGGTCATTCAGAATAACTTCACACACACGCTTCTGTGCATTTCCAAGTCTAATTCTGTCACTAAATCCATACCGGTGACCCAGCGCCTAAATACTAGGCCTCAAATTTAAATCCCTCTAAATCTCTCGTTACCCACCGCTGTACTGTTGTTGCTGGGCAAGATATTTAGTGTCCGTCAAAGCACATTTTTTGTTCTGGGTTGAAGTACAATTCCCAATTTAGCAATTTCATAATTTAGTGGTTTCTGCTATATCAGAGCTATTTGAAATCTATCCCTAAAAGGGTATATAATATTGAAGGTGCACATAGGGTCATTCAGAATAACTTCACACACACGCTTCTGTGCATTTCCAAGTCTAATTCTGTCACTAAATCCATACCGGTGACCCAGCGCCTAAATACTAGGCCTCAAATTTAAATCCCTCTAAATCTCTCGTTACCCACCGCTGTACTGTTGTTGCTGGGCAAGATATTTAGTGTCCGTCAAAGCACATTTTTTGTTCTGGGTTGAAGTACAATTCCCAATTTAGCAATTTCATAATTTAGTGGTTCCTGCTATATCAGAGCTATTTGAAATCTATCCCAAAAAGGGTATATAATATTGAAGGTGCACATTGGGTCATTCAGAATAACTTCACACACACCCGCTACTGTGTATTTCCAAGTCTAATTCTGTCACTAAACCCATACCTGTCACCCAGCGCCTAAATACTAGGCCTCAAATTTAAATCCCTCTAAATCTCTCGTTACCCACCGCTGTACTGTTGTTGCTGGGCAAGATATTTAGTGTCCGTCAAAGCACATTTTTTGTTCTGGGTTGAAGTACAATTCCCAATTTAGCAATTTCATAATTTAGTGGTTTCTGCTATATCAGAGCTATTT
Source organism: Bufo gargarizans (assembly GCF_014858855.1). Classification (NCBI taxonomy): domain Eukaryota; kingdom Metazoa; phylum Chordata; class Amphibia; order Anura; family Bufonidae; genus Bufo; species Bufo gargarizans. The sequence goes on from NC_058083.1 coordinate 75,570,904, forward strand.
GAAATCTATCCCTAAAAGGGTATATAATATTGAAGGTGCACATAGGGTCATTCAGAATAACTTCACACACACGCTTCTGTGCATTTCCAAGTCTAATTCTGTCACTAAATCCATACCGGTGACCCAGCGCCTAAATACTAGGCCTCAAATTTAAATCCCTCTAAATCTCTCGTTACCCACCGCTGTACTGTTGTTGCTGGGCAAGATATTTAGTGTCCGTCAAAGCACATTTTTTGTTCTGGGTTGAAGTACAATTCCCAATTTAGCAATTTCATAATTTAGTGGTTCCTGCTATATCAGAGCTATTTGAAATCTATCCCAAAAAGGGTATATAATATTCAAGGTGCACATTGGGTCATTCAGAATAACTTCACACACACGCTTCTGTGCATTTCCAAGTCTAATTCTGTCACTAAATCCATACCGGTCACCCAGCGCCTAAATACTAGGCCTCAAATTTATATCCCGCTGAATTTGAATACAATACATTGGGCCAAATAATATATTTGTTGTTGTGGTGAACCATAACAATGAGAAAAACATCTAGTAAGGGACGCGGACGTGGACATGGTCGTGGTGGTGTTAGTGGACCCTCTGGTGCTGGGAGAGGACGTGGCCGTTCTGCCACATCCACACGTCCTAGTGTACCAACTACCTCAGGTCCCAGTAGCCGCCAGAATTTACAGCGATATATGGTGGGGCCCAATGCCGTTCTAAGGATGGTAAGGCCTGAGCAGGTACAGGCATTAGTCAATTGGGTGGCCGACAGTGGATCCAGCACGTTCACATTATCTCCCACCCAGTCTTCTGCAGAAAGCGCACAGATGGCGCCTGAAAACCAACCCCATCAGTCTGTCACATCACCCCCATGCATACCAGGGAAACTGTCTCAGCCTCAAGTTATGCAGCAGTCTCTTATGCTGTTTGAAGACTCCGCTGGCAGGGTTTCCCAAGGGCATCCACCTAGCCCTTCCCCAGCGGTGAAAGACATAGAATGCACTGACGCACAACCACTTATGTTTCCTGATGATGAGGACATGGGAATACCACCTCAGCATGTCTCTGATGATGACGAAACACAGGTGCCAACTGCTGCGTCTTTCTGCAGTGTGCAGACTGAACAGGAGGTCAGGGATCAAGACTGGGTGGAAGACGATGCAGGGGACGATGAGGTCCTAGACCCCACATGGAATGAAGGTCGTGCCACTGACTTTCACAGTTCGGAGGAAGAGGCAGTGGTGAGACCGAGCCAACAGCGTAGCAAAAGAGGGAGCAGTGGGCAAAAGCAGAACACCCGCCGCCAAGAGACTCCGCCTGCTACTGACCGCCGCCATCTGGGACCGAGCACCCCAAAGGCAGCTTCAAGGAGTTCCCTGGCATGGCACTTCTTCAAACAATGTGCTGACGACAAGACCCGAGTGGTTTGCACGCTGTGCCATCAGAGCCTGAAGCGAGGCATTAACGTTCTGAACCTGAGCACAACCTGCATGACCAGGCACCTGCATGCAAAGCATGAACTGCAGTGGAGTAAACACCTTAAAACCAAGGAAGTCACTCAGGCTCCCCCTGCTACCTCTTCTGCTGCTGCCGCCTCGGCCTATTCTGCTGCTGCCGCCTCGGCCTCTTCCTCCGCCTCTGGAGGAACGTTGGCACCTGCCGCCCAGCAAACAGGGGATGTACCACCAACACCACCACCACCACCTCCGTCACCAAGCGTCTCAACCATGTCACACGCCAGCGTTCAGCTCTCCATCTCACAAACATTTGATAGAAAGCGTAAATTCCCACCTAGCCACCCTCGATCCCTGGCCCTGAATGCCAGCATTTCTAAACTACTGGCCTATGAAATGCTGTCATTTAGGCTGGTGGACACAGACAGCTTCAAACAGCTCATGTCGCTTGCTGTCCCACAGTATGTTGTTCCCAGCCGGCACTACTTCTCCAAGAGAGCCGTGCCTTCCCTGCACAACCAAGTATCCGATAAAATCAAGTGTGCACTGCGCAACGCCATCTGTAGCAAGGTCCACCTAACCACAGATACGTGGACCAGTAAGCACGGCCAGGGACGCTATATCTCCCTAACTGCACACTGGGTAAATGTAGTGGCAGCTGGGCCCCAGGCGGAGAGCTGTTTGGCGCACGTCCTGCCGCCGCCAAGGATCGCAGGGCAACATTCTTTGCCTCCTGTTGCCACCTCCTCCTTCTCGGCTTCCTCCTCCTCTTCTTCCACCTGCTCATCCAGTCAGCCACACACCTTCACCACCAACTTCAGCACAGCCCGGGGTAAACGTCAGCAGGCCATTCTGAAACTCATATGTTTGGGGGACAGGCCCCACACCGCACAGGAGTTGTGGCGGGGTATTGAACAACAGACCGACGAGTGGTTGCTGCCGGTGAGCCTCAAGCCCGGCCTGGTGGTGTGTGATAATGGGCGAAATCTCGTTGCAGCTCTGGGACTAGCCAATTTGACGCACATCCCTTGCTTGGCGCATGTGCTGAATTTGGTGGTGCAGAAGTTCATTCACAACTACCCCGACATGTCAGAGCTGCTGCATAAAGTGCGGGCCGTCTGTTCGCGCTTCCGGCGTTCACATCCTGCCGCTGCTCGCCTGTCTGCGCTACAGCGTAACTTCGGCCTTCCCGCTCACCGCCTCATATGCGACGTGCCCACCAGGTGGAACTCCACCTTGCACATGCTGGACAGACTGTGCGAGCAGCAGCAGGCCATAGTGGAGTTTCAGCTGCAGCACGCACGGGTCAGTCGCACTACAGAACAGCACCACTTCACCACCAATGACTGGGCCTCCATGCGAGACCTGTGTGCCCTGTTGCGCTGTTTCGAGTACTCCACCAACATGGCCAGTGGCGATGACACCGTTATCAGCGTTACAATACCACTTCTATGTCTCCTTGAGAAAACACTTAGGGCGATGATGGAACAGGAGGTGGCCCAGGAGGAGGAGGAGGAGGATGAGGAAGAGGGGTCATTTTTAGCACTTTCAGGCCAGTCTCTTCGAAGTGACTCAGAGGGAGGTTTTTTGCAACAGCAGAGGCCAGGTACAAATGTGGCCAGCCAGGGCCCACTACTGGAGGACGAGGAGGACGAGGATGAGGAGGAGGTGGAGGAGGATGAGGATGAAGCATGGTCACAGCGGGGTGGCACCCAACGCAGCTCGGGTCCATCACTGGTGCGTGGCTGGGGGGAAAGGCAGGACGATGACGATACGCCTCCCACAGAGGACAGCTTGTCCTTACCCCTGGGCAGCCTGGCACACATGAGCGACTACATGCTGCAGTGCCTGCGCAACGACAGCAGAGTTGCCCACATTTTAACCTGTGCGGACTACTGGGTTGCCACCCTGCTGGATCCACGCTACAAAGACAATGTGCCCACCTTACTTCCTGCACTGGAGCGTGATAGGAAGATGCGCGAGTACAAGCGCACGTTGGTAGACGCGCTACTGAGAGCATTCCCAAATGTCACAGGGGAACAAGTGGAAGCCCAAGGCCAAGGCAGAGGAGGAGCAAGAGGTCGCCAAGGCAGCTGTGTCACGGCCAGCTCCTCTGAGGGCAGGGTTAGCATGGCAGAGATGTGGAAAACTTTTGTCAACACGCCACAGCTAACTGCACCACCACCTGATACGCAACGTGTTAGCAGGAGGCAACATTTCACTAACATGGTGGAACAGTACGTGTGCACACCCCTCCACGTACTGACTGATGGTTCGGCCCCATTCAACTTCTGGGTCTCTAAATTGTCCACGTGGCCAGAGCTAGCCTTTTATGCCTTGGAGGTGCTGGCCTGCCCGGCAGCCAGCGTTTTGTCTGAACGTGTATTCAGCACGGCAGGGGGCGTCATTACAGACAAACGCAGCCGCCTGTCTACAGCCAATGTGGACAAGCTGACGTTCATAAAAATGAACCAGGCATGGATCCCACAGGACCTGTCCGTCCCTTGTCCAGATTAGACATTAACTACCTCCCCATAACCATATATTATTGGACTCCAGGGCACTTCCTCATTCAATCCTATTTTTATTTTCATTTTACCATTATATTGCGATGCTACCCAAAGTTGAATGAACCTCTCCTCTGCCTGTGTGCTAGGCCTAAATATATGCCAATGGACTGTTGCAGTGGTGGCTGACATGAAGCCTGATTCTCTGCTATGACATGCAGACTAATTCTCTGCTGACATGAAGCCAGATTGTCTGTTACGGGACCTCTCTCCTCTGCCTGGGTGCTGGGCCTAAATTTATGACAATGGACTGTTGCAGTGGTGGCTGACGTGAAGCCTGATTCTCTGCTATGACATGCAGACTGATTCTCTGCTGACATGAAGCCAGATCGTCTGTTACGGGACCTCTCTGCTCTGCCTGTGTGCTAGGCCTAAATATATGCCAATGGACTGTTGCAGTGGTGGGTGACGTGAAGCCTCATTCTCTGCTATGACATGCAGACTGATTCTCTGCTGACATGAAGCCAGATTGTCTGTTACGGGACCTCTCTGCTCTGCCTGTGTGCTAGGCCTAAATATATGCCAATGGACTGTTGCAGTGGTGGGTGACGTGAAGCCTCATTCTCTGCTATGACATGCAGACTGATTCTCTGCTGTCATGAAGCCAGATTGTCTGTTACGGGACCTCTCTGCTCTGCCTGTGTGCTAGGCCTAAATATATGCCAATGGACTGTTGCAGTGGTGGGTGACGTGAAGCCTCATTCTCTGCTATGACATGCAGACTGATTCTCTGCTGACATGAAGCCAGATTGTCTGTTACGGGACCTCTCTGCTCTGCCTGTGTGCTAGGCCTAAATATATGCCAATGGACTGTTGCAGTGGTGGGTGACGTGAAGCCTCATTCTCTGCTATGACATGCAGACTGATTCTCTGCTGTCATGAAGCCAGATTGTCTGTTACGGGACCTCTCTGCTCTGCCTGTGTGCTAGGCCTAAATATATGCCAATGGACTGTTGCAGTGGTGGGTGACGTGAAGCCTCATTCTCTGCTATGACATGCAGACTAATTCTCTGCTGACATGAAGACAGATTCTCTGTTACGGGACCTCTCTCCTCTGCCTGTGTGTGTGCTGGGCCTAAATATATGCCAATGGACTGTTGCAGTGGTGGCTGACGTGAAGCCTCATTCTCTGCTATGACATGCAGACTGATTCTCTGCTGACATGAAGCCAGATTCTCTGTTACGGGACCTCTCTCCTCTGCCTGTGTGTGTGCTGGGCCTAAATATATGCCAATGGACTGTTGCAGTGGTGGCTGACGTGAAGCCTCATTCTCTGCTATGACATGCAGACTGATTCTCTGCTGACATGAAGCCAGATTCTCTGTTACGGGACCTCTCTCCTCTGCCTGTGTGTGTGCTGGGCCTAAATATATGCCAATGGACTGTTGCAGTGGTGGCTGACGTGAAGCCTCATTCTCTGCTATGACATGCAGACTGATTCTCTGCTGACATGAAGCCAGATTCTCTGTTACGGGACCTCTCTCCTCTGCCTGTGTGTGTGCTGGGCCTAAATATATGCCAATGGACTGTTGCAGTGGTGGCTGACGTGAAGCCTCATTCTCTGCTATGACATGCAGACTGATTCTCTGCTGACATGAAGCCAGATTCTCTGTTACGGGACCTCTCTCCTCTGCCTGTGTGCTAGGCCTAAATATATGCCAATGGACTGTTGCAGTGGTGGCTGACGTGAAGCCTCATTCTCTGCTATGACATGCAGACTAATTCTCTGCTGACATGAAGACAGATTCTCTGTTACGGGACCTCTCTCCTCTGCCTGGGTGCCGGGGCCTAAATATCTGAGAATGGACTGTTCCAGTGGTGGGTGACGGGAAGCCAGATTCTCTGCTATGGAACCTCTCTCCAATTGATTTTGGTTAATTTTTATTTATTTAATTTTTATTTTAATTAATTTCCCTATCCACATTTGTTTGCAGGGGATTTACCTACATGTTGCTGCCTTTTGCAGCCCTCTAGCCCTTTCCTGGGCTGTTTTACAGCCGTTTTAGTGCCGAAAAGTTCGGGTCCCCATTGACTTCAATGGGGTTCGGGTTCGGGACGAAGTTCGGATCGGGTTCGGATCCCGAACCCGAACATTTCCGGGATGTTCGGCCGAACTTCTCGAACCCGAACATCCAGGTGTTCGCTCAACTCTATTCAGCATGTCCGCAAAAAAAGGATTGCATTCCAGAGACTTCAATAGGGCCATGTCCTGATTTTCACTGACAAGTATAGGACATGTTTAATTTTTTTGCTGAGCCGTGCAATAGAAGAATAGGGCCCCATAGAAATGAATGGGACAGCATTTAATCCGCTAAATAAAAAAACATATACGCATTTTTGCGGACAGCATACAGCCGTCTGAATGAGCCTTTACTGGTAAGAAAATTACATTCACTACAGATTACATCATGTACCTTTCTAGCAGGTCACAGAATAAATTATTGGCGGGAGTTCCTCTTTAATTTTTGCAAAATACCTGTGGTGTAAAAATGCTCACTACACCCCTTAATACCTTGATGGGCAAAGTTTTCAAAATGAGGTCACTTCTTGGATGTTCCATATTTTATTTTACCCCAGATCCTCTACAGTTGTCAGCCCATTGTGCCTCAAATGCACATGATGCACTTTTACTCCTCAGCCGTCTCATACATTCAGGCAAATCAATAAGGCTGCATGTGGGGTGTTTCTAAAACCAGAAAACACAGCATAATAAGAGGGATTCGTTTTCACACTGGCACATGATGGGCACAACATATAGGAAACTGGAATTGCCTACGTGTGGAAAAGTTGAAATTTTCAGTTTGAACCATCTGCTGTTTATGAATTTTTGCTCAGCACCTTTGGGGTCAAAATGCTCACTACATCCCTTAGTAAATACCCCGATGGGGTGTAGTTTCCAAAATTGGGTTCTGTTTATTATTTCATGCTAGAGCCTCTACGGTTGTCAGCTCAAGATGAGTAAATCAGCTCTCTTGAGCCTTCTGTATGCCTAGGCAAAAGATTAGGGACACATGTAGGGTGTTTATAAAACCAGAATTACGACCACATATGAGGTGTTGCTGTATTCAAGATAAAGTGGGTTACCAATTGTGGGGCATTTTTTTAAATGAATATTTTATTAGGAAAAATTTGATTTTTCATTTTCACAGCCAAGTATTTCTAGATTCTATAAAACACCTAACAATAAATTCTTTAAGAGGTGTAGTTTCCAACATAGGACCACATTTTGGTGGTTTCTACTGTAGGGATACCTAAGGGTCTCTTCACTGCTTCCTTTCTAAGCCCTGCTGTGTGCCTATACAGCAATGTATGACCAAATATGCTGTGTTGACGTATTCATGAGAAAATGTTTAACAAATTGTTGGGTGCATTTTCTCCTTTTACCCCTTGTGAAAATTACAAATCTGGGGCTAAAGCAGGTTCAAGTGCTAGTGGAAAAGTGATATTTTTCTTTTTTACAGTCAACTGTTTCTAAATTCTTTGAAACAACTGTTCCATCAAAGTGCTCATCGCACCGATTAAAACATTCCTTGGGGTGAAGTTTCCAAAATGAAGTCACTTTTTGGGGCTTTCCACTAAAATTGTGAATATTTCCACAAGCAGACTCGTCTCATCTAACATATTATATGCCAGTTTTTGGTGTACAAATTGACTTAAATCCACATCAAGGAAGCTGGCATAGATTTTAGATTATTGCATGTCCTGCTGGAAGAAGCGACAAAGTTACGTAGAGGCCTGTGCCTCCACATAACTTTGGCCCTTCCTCCAGCAGCTCAGGCATAATTAAGACTGACGTCTAAATGGCCGGTCTTGATAAATATGCCCCTAAGTCTAGAGACTATTTCTTAATAGTTTGATGCATAAATTACCTTAAAACTTGATGATATATCTTTTCATATGCAGTTAAAATGGTTGTGCACTTGTTCTGTAGAGATGAAAGATGGGCCCTCAAAATAATTTCAAGTACATGTTCACTTGACAATGCATTTCCATTTAAGTCAACAGTGAGTCATTTATCAACAGGTATTAATTGCTGCGCTGGGCATTGACATTACCTTGTCAGGCAAAGGGCATACGATTAGAGCACTGAAACACTGACTGCACGTAATCCTAAAATGCCATATGTTCTTCCTTGCACTGTAAGTGACAGGTGGAAAACCCACTGGGTGATGATATTTTAAGTTTCTCATACTACGGGATTTTGATTTAATTTTGAAGCTTCCTCTGAGACTTTACTAATATCCGAACATTGTAGGGCATCCATTCAGCACAGAGTTGCTGAATGCGTGCCATCTGGTGTAGTACTTTTTGATTTGTAGCAAAGGCTTTTGGATATTTCACAATTAGGCAAATGGTTCCTGATGGAATGAGTATCAATTGAGAGGGAATAAATTACTTCAGTAAAATTTCTTATGCCCTAGAGCATGTGCGTCATTAAGATTTATCCTTATAATTTATATAGTAACTACGTAATCAGTGCTTCTGTGAAATAAGGGGTTCATCTTGTATCTTTTAAGTTCTTATCTAAGTATCTTGTATCTCAGTGTTTCTTAAGGTTCCAAGCCAAATACCCTGGCTCAAAAATTGCATAAAAGTACCTCCAAGGTTACCATCATAAATTGTGTTGTCCACTAAAAGCTAAGCAGGATGATAGAATAAGTACCCCCTGGAATACGACAGACTTGATTGCATCTAATAAGCACACTTTTAAATGTAAGAAGTAAAAAAGGCAGCAAACATACAAAACTACAGTACCATAACTAAATCTATATACTCTATGGCTGGAACAGTAGCCCAGTGCCTTACACAGGCAACGGGGCTTGCCTCCTATGGAAGCCTATGATGTAGGAGGCAAGGTAGGAAGTCAGTGTACTGCATTACACTGACAGTCAATGCATTACAATGCACAATGTAATGTACATATTGTTCAGTGAATCAAAGCCATACAAATTGACTTTGACCCAAATTTCTGGAAAAAGAAAAAATCGATTTGCTGCAAAGCCGTATTTCCTCGCTGTTCGTGGTACCAAATATATTTCTCCTGAAATGGAGGTAAAAAATAAAAATACTCACCTCATCCATTTGCGTGCAGAGAGGTTGTCATGGCCATCTTGAGTGTAGAAACTACGAGAAATCTGGACTGGCTTGTAGTGTCAGTGTAATGATGTCATCACCCACGCAAGATTCCGCTCGGTGTCTTCAATCAAGATGGCTGCGACAGCATCTACACGAGCAAATAGATTTGATGAGTATTTATTTATTTACCTTGATTAACCCCTGAAAGGCCTAAATTGCACCCTCAAATGCTGCAATCAGCAATGAATGGAGCATCTGAGGGGTTCAGATCACCATTCCCCATCATTGCGTCTGATGCATACAAAGAAATGCACTTTGTGGCGAATGAATTGATCACAAATTTAATTTCTTTGTGAAATTCGGAAGAAGCAGCCAAATCGAATGTTTCAAGAAAAAAAAAAGCACCCCTTAAAAAAAAAAATAGGAAAATAGACATATTAGGTATCACCGCATCCATAATAACCAGCTATATAATACTAACACATGGTCTACCCCTTCAGGTGAATGCCATGAAAATAAATAAATAAATAAATAAACTGTGCCAAAACACATAGCATTTTTTGGTCACCTTGCTTCACAAAAAGTATAATGCCAAGCAATCAAAAAGTTGTATGTATCCCAAAAATAGTACTAATGAAAATGTTGCCTCATCCTTCAAAAAATGACCCACAACATAATCTCCCCAAAAATAAATAAAATATCTCTCTGAGAAAAAGGCAAAACACAAAAGCACGATTTTTTCTTTTCAAAAATGCTTTTACTGTGTAAATCTTAACAAAAATTAAAAATAGACATATTAGGTATTGCAGCATCCATAACAACCTACTCTATAAAAATAATACATTATACCCCATCAGGTGAAAACTGTAAAAAGAAATAAAATAAATAGAAATAAAAAACTGTGGCAGAATAGTCACTTTTTTGTCTCCTCACCTTACAAAATGCATAATATTGAGCAATCTAAAAGTTGTATGTACCCCAAAATAGTACCAATTAAAACATCACCTCATCCTGCAAAAAAACTAGCTCCCACTTAAGACAATTGCCCAAAAAAAATAACAAAAAAATATGGATTTCAGAAATTGGCAACACAAAAAAGATTTTTTTTTATTTTCAAAACTGCTTTTACTTTGTAAAACTTTATAAAAATAAAAAATATATATACATATTAGGTATATAACTTACATAACAACCTGCTCTGTTAAAATATCACAATCTATCCCATCAGGTAAATCTGTAAAAAGAAAGAAATAAAAACAGTGCCAGAACAGTGCCAGACATATTTTGTCACCTCAGCTTACAAAATACCCAATATCAAGCGATCAAAAAGTCATATGTACGACAAAATAGTAACAATGAAAACATCACATCCCGCAAAAAACAATCCCGCATATAAGACAATCGCCCTAAAAAAGGTAAAAACTTATGGCTGTAAGAAAATGGCAATGCAAAAACATGATCCATCAAAATTTGCGCTGTAAAAGCCATATGGCACTCCTTCCCTTCTGAGTCCTATGGTGTGTCCCTACATGTGTACAACCACATATGGGGTGTTGCCGTATTCATGAGAAAATGGGTAGCAAATTATGGGATGTTTATTCTCCTGTGACCACTTGCGAAAATGAAAAATTTGTGGTAAAATCTGTGGCAGTAACAGTGACAATAGTGTCCCCATGACAGAATGGGGAGAGTAACGGCAGCAGCGGTGGCAGTAACCGTGACAATAGTGGCCCCATGACAGAATGGGGAGGGTGGCAGCAACAGCAGTGGCAGTAACAGTGACAATAGTGTCCCCTTAACAGAGTAAGGTGGGTGGCAGCAGCAGTGGCAGTAACAGTGACAATAGTGTCCCCTTAGAGTGGGGAAGGTGGAGCAGCAGCAGTGGCATATGGCACAAAATGGTCCCCAGTACAGGTCAGTTCTCCCTCATTCTTTTTATACGAGGGTCCCTCAACAGACATGACAGCATGAAAGACCCCATTTGCACAAGGTTGGATGCCGAGCTACTCATTTCCCATTCTTCGTCCTCACTGATGTCATTGATGGTCTGTTCTTCCCCCCAGCCACGTACAACACCACGGGTCCCAGATAGGTGACAACAACGAGCACCCTGGGATGCCTACTGTGGTTGGTCTTTCCTCCTCCTCAAAGCCACATTCCTCCTCTGATTCCTCATACTCCTCTTCCAGCGTTGCCGCAGGTCCGGCAAGCAATGATGACAAGGCTGTTTCTGGTGGTGATGGTGACCACAACTCTTCCTCTTCACGCTCATATACAGCCTGATCCAGCACTCTTCGCAGGGCACGCTGCAGGAAGAAAACAAATGGGATGAGGTCGCTGATGCTGTCCTAGCACCTCGGTCATACAAATACTCGTTGACGGCTTTTTCTTGCTTGAGCAGGCGGTCTAACATTAGGAGTGTTGAATTCCAATGTGTCGGGCTGTCGCAAATCAAGCGCCTCACTGGCATGTTGTTTCGGCGCTGAATGTCTGAAAAGTGCGCCATGGCCGTGTAGGAACGCCTGAAATGGCCACACACCTTCCTGGCCTGCTTGAGGACATCCTGTAAGCCTGGTTACTTAGACACAAAGTGTTGTACGATGAGATTCAACACATGTGCCATGCACGGCACATGTGGACAACTTGCCCAAATTCAATGCCGCCAACAAATTGCTTCCATTGTCACACACCACTTTGCCGATCTCCAGTTGGTGCGGGGTCAGCCACTGATCCACCTGTGCGTTCAGGGCGGACAGGAGTGCTGGTCCGGTGTGGCTCTCTGCTTTCAGGCAAGTCAACCCCAAGACAGCAAGACACTGTCGTACCCGGGATGTGGAATAGCCCCTGGGGAGCTGGGGGGATTCAGTTGATGTTCAGCCAGACACCGCAGCAGAAGAGGACTCAGCCGAGGAGGTTATCGAAGAGGATGGAGTAGGAGAAGTAGAAGAGATGGCAGTAGGCCTGCCTGCAAGTTGTGGCAGTGTCACCAACTCCGCTGCAGAGCCACGCATTCCATGCTTGGCAGCCGCCAGCAGGTTGACCCAATGCGCAGTGTAGGTGATATACCTGCCCTGACCGTGCTTTGCAGACCAGGTATCAGTGGTCAGATGGACCCTTGCCCCAACACTGTATGCCAGAGATGTCATGACTTCCTTTTCAATCACTGAGTAGAGGTTTGGGATTGCCTTACTAAAAAAATTAGTCCGGGTACCTTCCACTGTGGTGTTCCAATAGCGACAAATTTTTTGAAGGCCTCAGACTCCACCAGCTGGTATGGTAAAAGCTGGCGGGCTAAGAGTTCCGTCAAGCCAGCTGTCAGATGCTGGGCAAGGGGGTGACTCTGTGACATTGGCTTCTTATGCTCAAACATTTCCTTTACAGACACCTGACTGTGGGCAGATGAGATGGAACTGCTGAAGGTGAGAGGCGGAGTGGCGGGTGGTTGAGAGGGGGCAAGGAGGACAGCAGTGGTTGACGTGGCTGAAGATGCTGGACCAGGAGGAGGATGGTGGCTTTGAGCTTGTGTGCTGCTTCTACTCGTCATCATGTGTTGATCCCATAGGCGTTTGTGATGTGCGATCATGTGCCTTCGCAAAGCAGTTGTACCTAGGTGCAGGGCCGGCGTCATAACCCGGCATCCCCGGGCAAGTGCCGGGGCCCAATGCTCCTGGGGGGGCCCACTGAGCTGCTATGAGCACTTCCATCAATACAGATGGGAGCTCTCACTGCTGTCATTTCACTTACGCAGTACCCCTCTGGTGGGCCCTCTGAGCTGCAGAGACTCAGACATGCCCCCTCTACACAGGACACATGCTACCTGAGGAGAGAGACCAGAGGGCTGGAGCAGAGAAGTGTGAAGACAGTCTGTGTGTGAGTCTGCACTGTGACTGTCTCTTGTCTGTGGGACAGAAGGGGGGGGACTCTTCGATCTGCTGCTGCTTCATTCTATTTAGTTGTGTTACTGTTTCATTAAGCAGTTTGTCTCCATGACACCTGCCCCCCCCCATATCCTGTCCTATCTCATCCTGATGGAGCCCCTGCTGTCTCCTTTCCTTCTCATGTATCCAGAGTTCCTGTTCCACCCTCCTATCTCCTATTGCTGCCCTGCACAGACCTCCTGCCCCTACTTATTGCATGAATCCCCCTCAGAGCCCCTTCAACCTACTTGCTGTGTCCACTCCTTCTGTCCATCCAGGGCCCCTGTCTCACTCCTCTGCCTCTCATTATGGTGGCATCTGAACCGCATTCACCATAAGGACCTTCTAACGTCACAGGGTCATGTGACTGTGCCCCCCACCCCGTACTGTGCCCCGTTATACCCTGCATTGTGCCCTCTTACCACACCCTGTACAGTGCCCCTAGTCATTCCCTGTACTGTGCCCTCTTATACCCTTTTATCCGGTCACTGTATGGTGGTTTTATCATTGTATGGCGGTGTTATCACTATATGGCGGTGGTATCCAATAACTGCATGGCCATAACTGTATCCCCTTCCAAGCCCACACCACTTTTTTTAGACCTGGCATGAGCGGGAAAAGATACAGATTGCGGTGCTAAGGACCTTTGCGCCACAATCTGTGCCAGAAATACGCCTAACATAGAAATATTTCTATATAATAAATGACCCCCTAATTGTATTATTATTTGGGAGTAGGGCTAATATCTTTATAGTACATAGATTCTAGTGTATTATACTGTGCCCTGTATTTCCCAGTAGAAAATGATCCTTGGGAAACACAGTCCTCACCACTGACCACCAGGACCAGGCAGCGCTCTGTCAGTACATGGCGGCCTCCCCTCTCCGCCACGCTGCTCCGCTGTGTACTGGTGCTTATTCTGACACTAAGGCTGGGTTCACATCCCATTTGAGCCATCCATTTAATGTATACCAAAATTTATGCGTTAACAGATGCCTCAGACTTATGCCGTACAGTGGCGTCCGTTCACCATACAGTTCCATTGTAAAAAAACATATACTGTACGTTAGCGTATGCATTTTTTACTTGACTCTGCAGGATACAAAAACGTGGAGTGCTGCACATTTGTATACATCAAACCGATAAGAAAAACGTGATGTGAGCACACATTGGGGGGGAGGGGGGCGTACTAAAATTTGCTGTGAGGCCCAGTCAGTTCTAGCTACATCACTGCACATCTCCTTCTTTCCTCCAGGCCTGGCTCACTGCTGCAGCGGCCGCCTGAGAGAAGGAGCGCAGGGAGCTGCTGTTAGTGAATGACAGGACCACCAGCTCCCTGCTCTCCAGCAATGATAGGTATGTGAGGGGGCCACTGGGGGGTCATTCATCACACTGTGAGGGCCCCTTACACAGTATAATGACTCCCAGTGCCCCCCATTTAGTATAATGATCCCCATTGACCCTCCATTTAGCATAATGACCACCAGAGCCCCCATTAAATATAATAACGCCTCGTGCCCCCTCCATACAGTATAACCCCCAGTGTGGGGGCGACTGGGGGTCATTATTCTGAATGGAGGGTCACTGGGGGGTCATTATACTGTGAGGGCCCTTTACATAGTATAATGACCCCCAGTGTCCCCCATTTAGTATAATGATCACCAATGACCCTCCATTCAGTATAATGACCCCCAGAGCCCCCTCCATACAGTATTCCCCCAGTGTGGGGGCTACTGTGGGGTCATTATTCTAAATGGGGGCAACTGGGGGTTATTATTCTGAATGCAGGGCCACAGGTGGTCATTATACAGTGTGTGGGGGGGAAATTGGGGGTTCATTATACTGTGTGAAGGGCCACTAGTAGTCATTATACTGTGTGAAGGGCCACTAGTAGTCATTATACTGTATAGGGGCCACTGGGGGTCATTATACCGTGTGGGAGCCACAGGGGGACATGCCAATGTAAAAAAATGCCTCATGGGGGCCCACTGGGATTTATCACCCAAGGGCCCACATGAACCTGGACCCCTGCCTAGGTGGGTGTTGGATTTCCCACGACTCTTTTGGCACAGGTTGCAAATGGCATCGCTGTTGTCAGAGGCAGACACACAAAAAAAATGCCACACTGCTGAGCTTTACAATGACGGCATTCTGGTGGTGGCAACAGCATGCGTTGATTGGCGTGCTGTCTGGCTGACCCCGGGTGCCGATACATGCTGTCTGACTGTGCCACTAGCTCCTTGCGACGACCTCCACCTGCTTCCAACTCGTCTCCTCCTTCTCTCTGTCTCCCCTTTTAAACTTTCCCCCTCTTATTCTTCTCTTCGAGCAGGCACCACGGACACATCGTCATCATCAACCACTTCACTTGTATCTGACACCTCAGCAATGGAAGCAGCAGCGGGTACAACATCATCATCACACTGTACGTCCATGTGTGTAATGCTGCAGGACTGAGACATATCCCTGCTATCTACATCCTCTGGCAATAATGGTTGCACATCACTAATTTCATCCAACTGATGTATAAATAACTCCTCTGAGGGATCAAGGGAAGCGGCTGTGGTGGCTGTGGTGGTAGTGGTGGTGGTGGCGGTGGGCGGGAGAGTGGTAACTTGAAAGCAGGTGACCAAAGCTTAGCTGGAGGAGTTTGGTGCGTCAAGGTTCTTAGCGGAAGCTGTTGATGATTGGGTGTCCTGTGTAAGCCAGTCAACTATTTTCTCTGAATTTTTGGGGTTCAGGGTACGTGGCCTCTGAACACTGGGCATTATTCCAGGGCCAGTGAAAATCACAGCACCACGACCACGACAGCCTCTGCGGCGTGGCCTGCCTCTGCCTGTCATTTTTTTTTAGATAAGTGGTACTATGCGTGCAAGGTACTGTGCCAACCTATATAAGTGGTGGGCAGTGGGCACAGTACAGTCTGTGTGGGCCTGACACACACGGGCTTGCAACTGGGATTGTATCACTGAAAAATATTAAATATAATTTTTTTTATTTGCAAGGTATTTGAGTGAGTGACACCCTGTAACGGTATGATTGGAGGCCTAGCCACTAGCCAGTGGGCACAATACAGTCTGTGTGGGCCTGACACACACTGGCTTGCAACTGGGATCACAGAAAAATATTAAATATAATTTGTTTTTATCTGCGAAGGTATTTTCTGTCACACCCTGTATGAATGGTGTGCACACAGTGCTGTCTGTGACTGGAGCCTGCAGCCTCTCACACACGGGCAGGCAACTGCAATGTGTATATATATATATATATATATATATATATACATATATAAAAAAAGCAGACTGATGTACCAGCCCTAAAAAGGGCTTTTTGGGGTGCTGTCAGGACGCTGTCCTTACAGCAGATGAGTCTGTGGACACAGAACAATGCCCTAGTTAACGCTTTCCCTATTGAATCAGCAGCAGCAGCAGTACTGTCCCTCCTCTCACTGAGAATGCAGTTTCCGAATGAATCTAAAATGGATGCTGTCCAGGAGGTGGGAGGGTCATGGAGGGAGGGTCTGCTGCTGATTGGCTGGAATGTGTCTGCTGACTGTGAGGTACAGGGTCAAAGTTTACTCAATGATGATGTATAGGGGGTGGCCTGAACATCGCATATGTTCGCCCGCCGCGGCGAACGCGAACAAGCTATGTTCGCCGGGAACTGTTCACCGGCGAATAGTTCGGAAAATCACTACTTCTGAGCTGTTGGATGAGTGCACGCATATTGTTGTCTTTTTTACAATCACATTGGTGATCAATTGCTGTAAAAAAAAGTGACGAGGAGTAGAAGGAGGAGGAGCATCTTGAGCATCTTAGGAACTAATGTCAGCTTCCTTCTGCTGATGTTGAGTCCTGACTGCTTGAGAGGCTTTGCGGGCTGGTGGGAGATACAGCAGTTGCTGCATCAGGCTGTGAAATTAAATGAGTGGCATTGTTTTCCCACGCTACTTTATGGTGATGCTCCATGTGTTGACGGAGGGCCATTCTGCCAACATTAGCACCCTGACAGTACCTCACCTTCTGCCCACACATCCTGCATACCGCCACGCTAACTTGATGAAAAATTCCCACACTACTGAGTAAGGCATTTTTCCTCCACCATTGCGTGACGCCTGCCTGCCACAGCTTTTATGAACATGTGCACTGCTAGTGTGTGCCTCACAGGTAGTCCCCCAAGTAGCAGACGGTGTACCCCTACCATGTTTGGCTCCAGATCTCCCACTGCTTCCACCCTGCTGCCTTATGGGCGCGCTGACACTCTGCAGGCTCACAGGCTTGCTTCCATCCTGATGTCTCACAGGCCTGTTGCCACCCTTACCCCTGATGATGCCCCCTCTTCACCCGGCTCCCACAAGTTACCGGCTACATCATCATCTACTAATGTTTGGTTGTCACTTGTGTCACCCTCACCTGTCTCTTGCACATGTCCCTGACCTCTCACAACATGTGCTCCTATGTGTCATGATCGGTGGTTGCATGCCTAAAGGAGACCGCAGCAGACCTCTACTTCAAGTCTGGGCTGGCTTATAACTGCTGACACAAAGCTCATTGTCGCTGAAAAGCAAGGCAGAGCAGGCAGCTATCATTACTTGGCTAGCACAAGGAGCAGTAAGAAGCAGGTTCTGAACAGGTGAGGGCATAGAGATTGCTCCTGGGTCATGCCAACTAAGCGTGGTGTCTAGAGGAACCCACCAATTCCTGGCTGTATGTATCTGTTGTCACTTGAGATGATTGTTAAGTGAGAGTCAACCATTCCAGTACAGCTGCATTGTTGATCAAAACGTGACGGCTGAATGACAGTGGCAGCCCTGACCTGGTGCTGTGGCTGATACCACCCCCCCCTCCCTTTTTCTGCTATTACTTGTTCAAGCTACTGCAGGAATTTTGCCACTGCCCATTCCTTTGCAGGGCCCAGACAACTGTCTGTTGGCCAGGGGTGTAACTACCATAGTGGCAGACCATGGCAACTACTATTGGGCCCAGGGAAAGAGGAGCCCAGTTGGGATCATCCCCTCTTCTACTGGACATGAAAACTTGGTCAGTACTCTACCCTCTGAAGCAGGGGCGCTCAATCTGCGGCCCTCCAGCTGTTGCAAAACTACAACTCTCACCATGCCCTGCTCTAAAGGAACAACTTTAGCAAATGAGGCAGTTGAAAAAATGGCCCAAGGGTCATTGAAAGAGGTTTAGACTGAAAACATTCTGTCCTGTGTGGGGGCCTGGTTTGATCATTGCTATAGGGCCCTTATCTCTCTAGGGCTTTGACATCACAGGGGATGGCTATCTGTGGATTTGCTGGCTGCACAACATTATGGGTAATCTCGCATTCCCGGGCTTCTTACTTTCACTTTCTAACATGTGTAGCCACCATTTTAAGAAAAACTGATTTGTTACCACGAAGCGCAAGGAAATTTGGCTTTGCTCAACACTATCTGCAGTGTAGAAATAGTTGCCAAAAGCTGAGCTGACAGTAGCCTACCAGCAAATACACCTGATAGTGACTAGTTCTGACTCCCTTACTCTCTTTCCCTGATTACATATATCTCCCATTCTCTCCCTTTAATCTTCTTATACTGCCTCTATCACAAAATATCAGTGGGTTATGTCTGCCCTCCATTCATTCCCATGGGAGCTCTGCTCGGCTATTTTTGGAAGTCCCATTGAAATGAATGAGAGTCACCCCACGCAAGCGTGATCACTGCTCTATTAATTTCTATGGGGCTGATAGAAATAGCCAAGCCAGCACTCGGCTATTTTCGTTGCGCTTCCATTGGAATGAATGGAGGGCGGCCTGCACATGCGTGGTGCACCCCCTATGGAAACTTTGCCTGCACCGTTCGGAGTATAAGTGGGGGTACCATAGGTACTGTAGGACCCACACCTAACAGACTTTGGGGGACATATCCTAGTCATATGCCCCCAATGTCTGAGATTGTACAGCCCCTTTAACAAAACTAAAAGTTAAAAACTAGATATTTCCCTTTTTCTGCATGTTCATGAATTTCATTTTCAAATAGTTGCCTCCAATGCTAAAAAAAAAGTAGCAAGCACAGCTATCGACTTTTCAGTATGCACCATGTCTGTCAGTTCCCTATTGCATGAAATAGGTAATTACTGAGCCACCATTTAGTCTTGCTCAATTATTTATGGCCCTTTTTATTTACAATTGAAAACATTTAATATTGTAACAGATAATCTGGGAAAATCTCTGATATTAAGGTCTAATTACAGCACTGTGCAGTACAGAAAATGTATAACAGTACTGCATTAATCTTGTCTAATAGCTCGTGATATCAACTTGCAAAGTTCAACACCTAGTGAGTTAGAAGCATGAAGGCATATGATGAAAGATAATATAAAGTCATTACCATTAGTGGAATTCGGGAAATGAGTAGCCCTCACAACAGCTGGCTGCTTGAAACATCTTTCCAGATTCCTATACATCAGTTTCTTAGTGGGCAATATTAAAACAATATAGGAGAAATGTATAATAGCTTTATTTTTTTGGTCCTGAAAAAGGTACAAATTTTGGTGCATAAAATTTGTGACTTTTCTAAAATGGTGATAAAATTGGACAGGGTCAACCACAAGCGGCAGAGCCAGACAGAAAATGGCACAAACTGTATCAGTTTCTTCCTTTATGAAGTCCTAGATGTGCCAAATACATTGAGGGTGTGCCTCCTAATAAATCTGGTGCATTTTATTCCAATGAACTTCAATGTAAGACAGGCGTATAAAATGTTAGACCTGCTAAATCTTGTCTTTATTTCAGGTGAAGAAGCTCCCATCTGATTAACAGACATGGTCATGCCTGGCCCTGTCAATCTTCTGTCTGCCCCGCAAACATAGAGGCGCTGATTTAGCTTCAAGTACAGCTACTGTGTGCACTGCTAAAAACCCAATTTGTATGGACCAGTTCAGGTCTGAAGTTACTTTGTGGGGTTTACATAATAGAAACCACCCATAAATGGCCCCATTTTAGAAACTACATCCCTCAAAGTATATAAAACTGTATTTACAAACTATTTTTTAACCCTTTAGGTATTCCACAAATTTTTTTGGAAAATGTAGATGAAGTTTCAGAATTTCACTTTTTGGGCAGATTTTCCATTGCCAAACAAAACTCAATATTTATTGCCCTCATTCTGTAGTTTTACAGAAACACCCCATATGTGGCCGTAAACTGCTGTATGGGCACATGGCAGGTCGCAGAAGGAAAGGAACGCCATATGGTTTTTGGAGTGCAGATTTCACGGGTATAATTTTAAGTTGCCATGTCACATTTAAAGACCCCTGATGGACCCCTAGAGTAGAAACTCCAAAAAAGTGACCCCATTTTGGAAACGAAATCCCTCAAGGTATTCAAAATTGATTTTACAAACTTTGTTAACCCTTTAGGTGTTCCACAAGAATTAATGAAAAATGTAGATGAAAATAAAAAATGAAACTTTTTTGGCAGATTTTCCATTTTAATTAAAAAAAAATTCCAGTAACAAAGCAATGGTTAACAGCCAAACAAAACTAAATATTTATTGCCCTGATTCTGTAGTTTATAGAAACACCCCATTTATGATCATTAACTGCTGTATGGGAACACGGCGGGGCAGAGAAGGAAAGGAGCGTCATGTGGTTTTTGGAGGGCAGATTTCACTAGGATAATTTTAAGTTGCCATGTCACATTTGAAGACCCCCTAATGCACCCCTAGAGTAGAAACTCCAAAAAAATGACCCCATTTTGGAAACTACAGGATAAGGTGGCAGTTTTGTTGGGATTATTTTAGGGTAAATGTGAGTTTTGGCACTGTTTTTATTTTTTGTTTTTTACAATGTTCATCTGACAGGTTAGATCATGTGCTATTTTTATAGAGCAAGTTGTTACAGATGCGACAATACCAAATATGACTACTTTTTGGTTGTTTTTTAAATTAATTTTTAGTGTCTCCATATTCTGAAAGCCATATTTTTTTTTTGTTTTTTTTGGGGCGACTGTCTTATGTAGGTGCTCATTTTTTTCGGTATGAGATGAAGGTTTGATTGGCACTATTTTAGGGTGCATATGACTTTTTGATTGTTTGGTATTCCACTTTTTATTTTATTTTATTTTTACGGTGTTCACCTGAAGGGTCAGGTCATGTGAAATTTTTATACAGTAGGTTGTTCTGGATGTGGTGATACCTAATATGTAAATTTTTATTTCTTAAAATTTTACACAATAAAAGCTTTTTAAAAACCAAAAAAATCTTGATTTAGTGTCTCCATATTTTGAGAGCCATAGTTTTTTGCTTTCTTTTGGGCAATTGCAATTGTCATTTTTGCAAGATAAAATGACGGTTAAAGGGTACTATTTTGGGATGCGTATGACTTTTTGATCACTTGGTATTGCACTTTTTGTGATGTACGGTGACAAAAAATGGCTTTTTTTACACCAATTTTATTTAATTTTTTTACGGTGTTCAGCTGAGGGGTTAGGTCATGTAATATTTTAATAGACCTGGTTGTTACGGACACGTCTATCTAATATGTCAAAAATTTTTTTTTTTTTTCACTTTTAACACCATAAAAGCATTTTTGAAACAAAATGAAATCATGTTTAAGGCTCCATTCACACGTCCGCAAAATGGGTCCGCATCCTTTCCGCAATTTTGCGGAAAGGGTGCGGACCCATTCATTCTCTATGGGGACGGAATGTGCTGTCCGCATCCACATTTGCGGATCCGCACTTCCGCATCCGTGCTTCCGTTTCCGCAAAAAAATAGAACATGTCCTATTCTTGTCCGCAATTGCGGACAAGAACAGGCATATTCTATTATGTCGGCAATGTGCGGTCCGCAAAATGCGGAAAGCACATTGCCGCTTTCCGTGTTTTGCGGATCCGTGTCTCCGTGTTTCCGCAAAACACATTGCGGACGTGTGAATACAGCCTTAGTGTCTCCATATTATGAGAGCCATATATTTTTTTATTTTTTTCCCGATTTTCTTTTATGTAGGGGCTCATTTTTTTGCGGGATGAGGTGACAGTTTGATTGGTACTATTTTGAGGTGCATATGCCTTTTTGATCACTTGGTGTTGCACTTTTATGATGTAAGGTGACTAAGAAATGGTTGTTTTAGCACAGTTTTTATTTTATTTTTTCTATGACATTCAGGTGTGGGGGTGGATTTTTTTTTAGAGCCGGTCATTACAGACGTGGCAATACCTAATATGTCTGTTTTTCTTTTTTTCAATTTTTTTATTGTATGTGTTTTATTTTGGGAAAGGGGCTTTTTTTTACTTCAAACTTTATTTATTAATTAATTTTTTTACTTTTTTTTGGGTCCCATTCTGGGACTTCAACTTCTGGGGTCTGATCCCCTCTGCAATGCATTACAATACATCCTGTATTGTAATGCATTGACTGTCAGCTTTTATGCTGATAGCCTGCCTGTGAGACCCAGCCTAAGGGGCTGGATCTCACAGGCATCCATAGAAGGCAAACCCCGATGCCTATGGATGGCATTGGGCTGCCTTCTTTGCCATGGGGTTTCTGCCCCTGCAGCGGGGAGACCTGATGGGGAAATGGAGGGCACCCATACCCTCCGCAAACCCTCTGCATGCTGCGGTCAGCATTGACCGCGGCATACAAGGGGTTAATATGCCGTCATCAGTGTTTTCACCGATGCCAGCTTATGCAGCAGAGGCCTGGCTGTCAGTGACTGCCGGGTCTGTGCCGCTGATCGTGCGGGCACAGCTCCTGCACCCGCCCAATCAGCCCGCCATACATGTACGTCTCTGGTCCTTAAGTCACGTCCACCAGCACCGTATAGGGGGTCCTTAAGACATTGACGGCACATTGCTAGGATATCACATGTACAGAACAGGCCTAGAAGGAGAATGCATCACACAAGAGCAGCCACCCTCCATTCACCGCTATTTGAGTTACAAAAATAGATGGCTATTTGCAGCATTCCCATAGCAATGAATGGAGACGTGGCAATACATGAGGGCTGCACTTTCCATTCACTGCTATGCGACTTCTGAAAATGGCTGAGTACGCTCGCTTAGCTATTTTCAGAACTCCCATAGTAGCGAATTGAGAGCACATTTGTTCTGGAGATGGGGTTCTGGAGATGGGGTATACTAGTACTTTCCCATTAGTGTATACAGGACCTCGAGAATGGAGTTGCTCAGGCAGAGCTGTGGTTATGATAATTGCCCCTTATGGTTGCCAGATGTAATCTTCTTCTACTCAGGGCTCTGCCACATGAAAATAAAATAAAGGAGGAATTATTATGGGATAGGCAGCTCCCTAATAGTAATAGAGTTTGCCAGAGAGGTAGTGGATGGTGAAATGAAACATCTAAAGCAGGGTGAAGAGCTGAACTTACAGTTGATCTTTACTTGTATGATGCGGTCTTACATTTCAAATACACAGAGGTTCAGTTTCTCTCAGCATCAGGTCACACCAATCAGCAGTCTATAGTGGAGGCTCCTTTGCTATCTCAAGACCTTGTTTATGGCTGTCAAGTGTAATTGTGGGTGGTTGTGCGCTTTGTTCAGCTTCTTAAGTGCTAAGGTTCCTATATGCACTTAGACTGTGGTGGACATTAAATGCATTTGCTCCAATTTCTCCTATTTATCTACCCAGAAGGGGTCTTATTTAGTCTCCTGTAGTCCCAAGGCAGGGATCTCAGAGTGTGAAATGTTCTACAGAAGGTTTGGTGCTGCTTTCTGCCCACAATCCTCAATGCTGCTACACTGCTGAACACACAATGAGCTTCACTACCACGGAGGAACTTTCTGTAGAAGGGTGTGTATTATGCCTTATTCACACAGTCAGCGTTCGGTCAGAGATTTTCAACCAAAACCAGGTGCGGCTTTAAACACAGAAACGGTGCAGATTTTCCCTTACACCTTATGTCTGCAGAGTCTCCACTACTGGCTTTGGCTCATAATCACTGATGGAAATCACTGACCAAAACACTGATGTGTGAATTAGGCTTTAACCACCTCCGGACCGCCTAACGCACATGTGCGTTCCGGAGGTGGCAGGCTGGCGCACAGTCACGCATATACGCGTCATCTCGCGAGACGCGAGATGACGCGAGTATGCGCCCGCGCGTGCGCAGTTCGCGCCGGCATTTCATCGAGAGGTATTTCGTCAGCAACCTGCCAGCCAATGATCGTGGCTGGCAGGTTGCTGATTTTTAAAAAATCCAATCAAAGTGCCAGATAGCAGATCATATTTGTAAATATGATCTGTTATATGGCTGCCTGCTCCTCTGCTGGTTCTTTTCGTCGGTTGGATCCAGCAGAGGAGCAGGCTTCACAGTGAGTACACCAAACACCACACTACTAGCCCCTGATCACCCCCCTGAACCCCTATTAACCCTTTGATCACCTCTTTGATCACCCCTGTCAATCACAAGTGAAAAGAAAAAAGTGATCAGTGCAAACTGTCACTTTTTTTTTTCACTGTTATTGACCGTTAGGTTTTAGGTATAGTTTAGGTCCCTTGGTTAGGTAGTTAGCGATCAGTTAGCGCCCAGCCCACCGCACCGCAGTCCGTTATTCGCTGATTAGCGTATCGCTAATCAGCATTTGTACTTTTATAGTATCTGGAAGTGATCAAAACTGATCACGGTCAGATCTATAATAGTACTAGTGTCACTTTAGTTCGCCCTCCACCCAAAACGCAGTGTTTGCCCGATCAGGCCTGATCGGTCGCCCACACGTGCGTTCGCCCACACCCGCCCCACCGCAGTGACAAAAAAAAATTTTTTTTTGATCACTGCACATTCACTTTACACTGCACTGCGGCGATAAAAAAATCATGTTTTGATATTTTTTATCAACCGCAGCGGCCTCCGGTACTTCGCTAGCCTCCCCTTTGTAAGACAGGCTTGCTTTTTTTTTCTTGGGTAGTCTCAGGGAATACCCCTAAATTTAGTTGCCCACATGTCTAACAGGGGGTATTCCTCTGAAGAGGCCTACAGGCTTCTGACCCAGTCGGATGAGGAGTGGGAACCCTCATCTGATGAATCCAGCGGGTCAGAATACGAACCTGTAGAAAGCAGTGGCTCTCTGACCCAAAGTTCAGGACGAGGAGGCTGAGGTCCCTGATACCACCAGGCGTACCCGGCCCCGTGTCGCTAGACCGCAGGTTGCGCAGGATCCGCTTCAAGAGCAGCAGAGTGGGGCTGGTGCTGTCGGATTACGTGGTGACTAGGCATACACCAGGTTACGTGCCAGCCCTCCCTGGACCTAGTACCAGCACTGCCGTACAACCTGGTGAAGTAGCGAGCACCAGAAGGGCAGTTGAAGCTGGTACGGTGGCACGTGCAGTAGTGACCCCGTCGCAGCCACCGCAAAGACGTGCCCGTAGAGCCCCTAGAATCCCAGAGGTGCTGGCAAACCCTGATTGGCAGTCCCCAACTTCAGCCGCACCTGTAGTTTTCCCTTTCACTGCCCAGTCTGGAGTTCGGGTTGAGACGGCTCAGATCGGTTCGGCCCTGGGATTTTTTGAGCTGTTCTTGACTGCGGAGCTTTTAGACATAGTTGTGGCCGAAACAAACAGGTATGCCACACAATTTATCACCGCTAACCCGGGAAGCTTTTATGCCCAGCCTTTCCGGTGGAAACCAGTCCAA
Source organism: Bufo gargarizans (assembly GCF_014858855.1). Classification (NCBI taxonomy): domain Eukaryota; kingdom Metazoa; phylum Chordata; class Amphibia; order Anura; family Bufonidae; genus Bufo; species Bufo gargarizans. Next base: position 75,596,544 of record NC_058083.1, read on the forward strand.
GTTTCCGAACTTAAAACTTTTCTGGGCCTCCTCCTCAACATGGGCCTGACAAAAAAGCATGAATTGAGGTCATATTGGTCCACGAACCCGATTCATCACATGCCCATGTTCTCTGCTGCCATGTCCAGGGCACGTTTTGAGGCCATCCTGCGGTTCCTGCACTTTAGTGACAACACCGCCTCCCGTCCCAGGGGCCACCCTGCTTTTGACCGGCTCCACAAAATTCGGCCCCTCATAGACCATTTCAACCAGAAATTTGCAGATATTTATACCCCAGAGCAAAACATCTGCATAGACGAGTCCCTGATACATTTTACCGGGCGCCTTGGCTTCAAACAATACATCCCAAGCAAGCGCGCCCGGTATGGGGTCAAATTGTATAAGCTCTGTGAAAGGGCCACAGGCTATACCCACAAATTTCGGGTCTATGAGGGAAAAGATCAGACCCTGGAGCCGGTCGGTTGCCCTGACTACCTGGGGAGCAGTGGGAAGACAGTTTGGGACTTGGTGTCACCCTTATTCGGCAAGGGGTACCATCTTTATGTGGACAATTTTTACACAAGTGTGGCCCTCTTTAGGCATTTGTTTCTAGAACGGATTGGCGCCTGTGGTACCGCGCGAACTAGTCGCGCGGGCTTCCCCCAACGGCTCGTTACCACCCGTCTTGCAAGGGGGCAGAGGGCCGCACTGTGTAACGAAGAACTGCTCGCGGTGAAATGGAGAGACAAGCGTGACGTTTACATGCTCTCCTCCATTCACGCAGACACGACAATACAAATTGAGCGAGCAACCCGTGTCATTGAAAAGCCCCTCTCAGTCCACGACTATAACCTCCACATGGGAGGGGTCGACTTCAATGACCAGATGTTGTCTCCGTATTTAGTTTCCCGACGCACCAGACGCTGGTATAAGAAGGTGTCTGTATATTTAATTCAATTGGCTCTGTACAATAGTTTTGTTCTCTACAGTAAGGCTGGGAGAACTGGATCCTTCCTCAAATTTCAGGAAGAGATCATCGAGAACCTCCTGTATCCAGGAGGTTCCGTGGCCCCAACCACCAGTGTAGTTAGCCGTCTACACGAGCGACATTTCCCCAATGTCGTTCCTGGTACCTCAACCCAACCGTCACCCCGAAAAAGATGTCGTGTCTGTAGCAGGAGTGGAATAAGGCGTGACACCCGCTATTTCTGTCCTGACTGTCCGGACCACCCTGCCCTATGCTTTGGAGAGTGTTTCCGGAAGTACCACTCACAGGTACACTATTAGCATAGGGATCATCTCACCAGGACAGGCACACAGGGCTATTAGGGCCCATTCACTCACTGCTGCTGCAAACGTCTCCTTTCACATGGGACAAAGTGCATAACGCACTTCGCCACATCTTTGGGCGATTTGCGCTTTGCACATTGACCCATGGGGAAGGAGAGGTTTGTTCTATAAAGGTAAAAAAACAAAAAAAAAAAAAAAAACAGGTAAGCAAACAGGTTAATGTTTAGTTCCAAAAGTTAAAGTTACATGTTCTGTTCCAAAGTTAATAAAATTATTGCGTTGTGGCCTGTTTTTTTCTTTTTTTTTTTTTTTGTCTTTTTACCTTCCAGGTTGACCAACTGATCTACTAGCTGCAGCACCGATGTGCATTCTGACAGAAGCATTGCGCTGCTGTCAGATTACACGCAAGTCGGTGTATGCGGCGCTGCAAGACGGGATTTTCTCCTCTGCAGTGACAGATACGTTTGCCAAGGCATACGAGCTGAGGAGGAGGCGGCGTTCCTATGCTTTGGCAAGCACTTTGTATATATATATATATATATATATAAAAAAAAAATCCCGGCAATGATTTATTCATCCACATCGATTGATGCGAATGGAGAAATCTGGTTTGCCAGGGCATACGAGCTAAGTGGGTATGGATGTAGGGCGGAGCTCCTATGTCCTGGCAGACGCCTTTCCCCTCCATTTTTTTTTTTTGGCAGAGATTTTTTCATCCACATTGATCGATGCGAATGAAGAAATCTGTGCCGTTCATTTTTTTCTTTCAGCCCAGAGGCTGAACGGAAAAAAAAAATCTCATTACCTGTATGCTCAATATAAGGAGAATAGCAGAAACTCCTAATGCTGGCCATACATGTAATGATTGCGGAGACCCTCAAATGCCAGGGCAGTACAAACACCCCACAACTGACCCCATTTTGGAAAGAAGACACCCCAAGGTATTTGCTGAGGGGCATATTGAGTCCATGAAAGATTGAAATTTTTGTCCTAAGTTAGCGGAAAGTGAGACTTTGTGAGAAAAAACAAAAAAAAATCAATTTCCGCTAACTTATGCGAAAAAAAAAAAATTCTTTGAACTTGCCAGGCCCCTCATTGGATACCTTGGGGTGTCTTCTTTCCAAAGTGGGGTCACATGTGGGGTATTTATACTGCCCTGGCTTTTTAGGGGCCCTAAAGCGTGAGAAGAAGTCTGGGATCCAAATGTCTAAAAATGCCCTCCTAAAAGGAATTTGGGCCCCTTTGCGCATCTAGGCTGCAAAAAAGTGTGACACATCTGGTATCGCCGTACTCAGAAGAAGTTGGGGAATGTGTTTTGGGGTGTCATTTTACATATACCCATGCTGGGTGAGATAAATATCTTGGTCAAATGCCAACTTTGTATAAAAAAATGGGAAAAGTTGTCTTTTGCCAACATATTTCTCTCACCCAGCATGGGTATATGTAAAATGACACCCCAAAACACATTCCCCAACTTCTCCTGAGTACGGCGATACCAGATGTGTCACACTTTTTTGATGCCAAGGTGGGCAAAGGGGCGCATATTCCAAAGTGCACCTTTCGGATTTCACCGGTCATTTTTTACAGATTTTGATTGCAAAGTACTTCTCACACATATGGGCCCCTAAATTGCCAGGGCAGTATAACTACGCCACAAGTGACCCCATTTTGGAAAGAAGACACCCCAAGGTATTCCGTGAGGGGCATGGCGAGTTCCTAGAATTTTTTATTTTTTGTCGCAAGTTAGTGGAATATGAGACTTTGTAAGGAAAAAAGAGAAAAAAAAAAAATCATCATTTTCTGCTAACTTGTGACAAAAAATAAAAAATTCTAGGAACTCGCAGTGCCCCTCACGGAATACCTTAGGGTGTCTTCTTTCCAAAATGGGGTCACTTGTGGCGTAGTTATACTGCCCTGGCAATTTAGGGGCCCAAATGTGTGAGAAGTACCTTGCAATCAAAATGTGTAAAAAATGCCCTGCAAAATCCGAAAGGTGCACTTTGGAATATGTGCCCCTTTGCCCACCTTGGCAGCAAAAAAGTGTGACACATCTGGTATCGCCGTACTCAGGAGAAGTTGGGGAATGTGTTTTGGGGTGTCATTTTACATATACCCATGCTGGGTGAGAGAAATATCTTGGCAAACGACAACTTTTCCCATTTTTTTATACAAAGTTGGCATTTGACCAAGATATTTTTCTCACCCAGCATGGGTATATGTAAAATGACACCCCAAAACACATTCCCCAACTTCTCCTGAGTACGGCGATACCAGATGTGTGACACTTTTTTGATGCCAAGGTGGGCAAAGGGGCGCATATGCCAAAGTGCACCTTTCGGATTTCACCGGTCATTTTTTACAGATTTTGATTGCAAAGTACTTCTCACACATATGGGCCCCTAAATTGCCAGGGCAGTATAACTACGCCACAAGTGACCCCATTTTGGAAAGAAGACACCCCAAGGTATTCCGTGAGGGGCATGGCGAGTTCCTAGAATTTTTTATTTTTTGTCGCAAGTTAGTGGAATATGAGACTTTGTAAGGAAAAAAGAGAAAAAAAAAAAATCATCATTTTCTGCTAACTTGTGACAAAAAATAAAAAATTCTAGGAACTCGCAGTGCCCCTCACGGAATACCTTAGGGTGTCTTCTTTCCAAAATGGGGTCACTTGTGGGGTAGTTATACTGCCCTGGCAATTTAGGGGCCCAAATGTGTGAGAAGTACCTTGCAATCAAAATGTGTAAAAAATGCCCTGCAAAATCCGAAAGGTGCACTTTGGAATATGTGCCCCTTTGCCCACCTTGGCAGCAAAAAAGTGTCACACATCTGGTATCGTCGTACTCAGGAGAAGTTGGGGAATGTGTTTTGGGGTGTCATTTTACATATACCCATGCTGGGTGAGAAAAATATCTTGGTCAAATGCCAACTTTGTATAAAAAAATGGAAAAAGTTGTCGTTTGCCAAGATATTTCTCTCACCCAGCATGGGTATATGTAAAATGACACCCCAAAACACATTCCCCAACTTCTCCTGAGTACGGCGATACCACATGTGTGACACTTTTTTGCTGCCAAGGTGGGCAAAGGGGCGCATATTCCAAAGTGCACCTTTCGGATTTCACCGGTCATTTCTTACACATTTTGATTGCAAAGTACTTCTCACACATATGGGCCCCTAAATTGCCAGGGCAGTATAACTACCCCACAAGTGACCCCATTTTGGAAAGAAGACACCCCAAGGTATTCTGTGAGGGGCATGGTGAGTTCCTAGAATTTTTTATTTTTTGTCGCAAGTTAGTGGAATATGAGACTTTGTAAGAAAAAAAAAAATAAAAAAATCATCATCATTTTCCGCTAACTTGTGACAAAAAATAAAAAGTTCTATGAACTCACTATGCCCATCAGCGAATACCTTAGGGTGTCTACTTTCCGAAATGGGGTCATTTGTGGGGTAGTTATACTGTTTGGGCATTGTAGAACCTCAGGAAACATGACAGGTGCTCAGAAAATCAGAGCCGTTTCAAAAAGCGGAAATTCACATTTTTGTACCATAGTTTGTAAATGCTTTAACTTTTATCCAAACCATTTTTTTTTTTTGCCCAAACATTTTATTTTTATCAAAGACATGTAGAACTATAAATTTAGCGAAAAATTTATATATGGATGTCGTTTTTTTTTTTCAACATTTCACAGCTGAAAGTGAAAAATGTCATTTTTTTGCAAAAAAATCGTTACATTTTGATTAATAACAAAAAAAGTAAAAATGTCAGCAGCAATAAGATACCACCAAATGAAAGCTCCATTAGTGAGAAGAAAAGGAGGTAAAATTCATTTGGGTGGTAAGTTGCATGACCGAGCGATAAACGGTGAAAGGAGTGTAGTGCAGAAGTGTAAAAAGTGCTCTGGTCAAGAAGGGGGTTTCAGCTAGCGGGGCTGAAGTGGTTAAGCACATAGCCATATTACGACTCCACTTTGTATGTAGCTTATAATAGGGCTTACAGTATTCTTTTTCTCTTGGATTCTGTATGAACTAGATAAACAAATTGTGGGTGCTGTACTAGATTCCATATGTAAGTTGGTGTAAGGAGACATTGCATCTAAGGGATAATATGTACACAGAGATTCTGAGGGAAACTGTACAGTACGGCATGAACGCTGTGGCTCCATACTAAATGAGCTATACAGGCTCTGTGCCCTGTCCTACGTGTTCAGTGTCAGCTTCCATTAGCACTAAGGCCACATTCCATCAGACAGTAAAGTGACTACATTTTAGAACGGCTGCAATACCCAACCTTCTTGTAGGTAAAGTCACCCAAACCAAGCCTTATGATGATCTAATGTCAGTTCACTTGAACAATGAGGAGTTCAGATCTTGCGACTGTAATAGGAATGCTAAAATGCAACCGCATTATAGCAGTCTGAGTATGTTCCGCTAGTATAATAATACTGGTAGGCACAGAGGAATGACAGCGTCATACATGTACTGTACTAACTACATGTCAAGAAGGGAAGGCAAAGAGTGTAGAAGAGAGCATGGAATATACTGAATATAATGAATAGCCTGGAGAACAAAGACAGCTCTTCATAGTCTCCAAAGTATTGATATTGGTTGCACTTTAGAAGCTCAACTCTTGAGGAAAAAAAACTGTAGTACTAATTAGTAAAACAGTGTCTAGAGTGAGCAAATATGCATTTATATATTTTATTTATGAAGAAAGGCCTTTAAGTTGGCCCTACATTTTCCTATAGCCTTAAATACTACCCACTTCTGTTACCGCTGTTTTTGTTCTGTCCCAGCACTGGGAGATTCATTTCAGTATCATTACAGATCACATTTGCTGTATTCTTTAGTTATCAGTTAGGCAACAACACCATCTAGCGGTGATAAAAATGTACTGCGCTTTGTTTTCTTGTTAATAAAGTTTATCGTATTGTGGTGATTGCAATGCATTCTGGGAAGGAGAAGCCCCCGTCTTCAGTCTACATACAGACTACAGGACATCAGCAGAGCTGTTCCATGCAGTTCTCCTTCTTAAACTCCATCATCCTTGTACATGCATATCTGGTGAGAATTCTATCTTGTATCAGGGATATTGTTTTGCAGAGCTGTCCAGTTAGCTGCAGTATTACTAAGGGAACATGTTATAGCTGTTAGATATTAAATATGTAACTCTTTATACAGACAGCCATTTCGGGACATATGCTCAGAGTTAATGTAATGTTGTAGTACATGTTTCCTGATGTACATGCTATCTTGTATGCATTATAGTTATACAAGCTATTTCTATTCTTATAGTTCACAATTCACAATCCTGTTGACCAATATACAAGTTAGACTACTGAAAACAGACCTCTTATTTGGAAGACAGGAATGGTTTATACTGAATGTCAGACTGCACACTGTGTGAATGTGTATGAAGACAGAACAGTAAAACAGATGCTAGTCACCAGCGATAGTGGATCTGACTACACAGAGCCGCCATCACACACGCGGACCTGCGTACAAGATTACAGCGGCTGCTATACAGTCACAAGAAGTAAAAGTGCAGCCCCAGGCAAGTTCAGCACGATCCAAACCATACTGAAGTCCTCTACCTCTGAAGTTTCTACCTAGACTGAGTCTGCACAGAGACAATAAGCAGCCAGCAAACAGGAACACAATGTCCACTAGTCAGCCATCATCACACAGGACCAGGTCACGAGCAAGTTTCTCTAGCAAGTCTTCAATAAGAGAAAAGGCTGCTCTCACCCATGCAGAAGCTGAGGCTGCAAAAGTAAAGTCTTTCTTTGCTGCACAAGAGATGCAACTAAAGTTAAAGCAGGCAGATCAAGTGTCACTGTAACCGTCACTGGAAGAAGAGAAAGTACGCGTGCAAGCGTCAATGAAAAAGAAGAGAGTACGCCTCAAAAAGGAGAGAGTACTCCTGCAAGCGGCACTAGAAAGAAGCGGCAGCCGCAATAGCCAAGGCAGAGTACCTAGAAGTCATGGAGTACCCCGGATCTGAAAAACACAGTCATGTACTTGGGCCAGACCTAGATAGACAAGATCCAGCACAGCGCGTCTCAGAATATATCCATCAGCATTCTGATAGAGGAAAACTGTGATCAAGTAAATCAGACAGCTTTTACGGAGTGCCAAAGATCCTACCTTGAACCACAGCACCTCAAGTAGGACGGTGTGCGGCAACACGATGCTGACCACAACTACCACCCTACAGAACAAAAGCTACAACCTTCGCTTCGACTTAAAGGGACATCCTTCGTATCAGAATGGTATTATACAGACTTCCCTAAGCTAGAAACCCTAAAAGGTATGGTGATATACAACACATGCAGCAAAACAACAAAACACTGGGTAGTATTAGCGCTAACCAGGCCACCATGGACTTTGCTAAGTTCTTTGCTAAATATGAGCTGGTTACCAAAGGACTTAAATAAAGTTCACAGATCGACCCGACAACTGCAGGGCATGGCGAACCTCTTTCTAAAATGCCTTAAGAGACTTAGATCTTCCATATAGTGAGGAGTTAGATCTCTTGGTAAAGTGGCTCGGAAGCGAGTCTGCTGAGCACGCCAGAAGAATCAGAGACATTTACCTAAACTATCCGGGGAAAGGCCTAAAGATGGTGTGGGAAAGACTTGATGAGTATTATGGGTCAATAGAAGCTATAGAAAATGCTTTGTTTAAGAGAATTGATATTTTTCCCAGAATAGTGGGTAGGGGGTTACCAGAAGCTCAGGAAACTCAGTGACTTGTTAATAGAGGTACAAGTTGCTCATGCTGAAGGAGATCTACCAGGGCTAGCATTCCTGGACACCGCCTGGTGTGTCAATCCGATTGTCCAAAAACTCCCTTATAACCTACAGGAGAGGTGGATCATGCATGGTTCTCATAAACAGGTTCATAATGTACCATTTCCTCACTTTGTGGTGTTTGTAGACTTTGTTACTCAACAAGCAAGGATCAGAAATGATCCCAGTTTTGATTTTACATTGTCATGTTCGACTACCCCTGGTGTCTAACCTCATAAAACACCAGTGGAAGTCCACAAAACTAATGTTGCCTCCACAAGTTATCCTTACAGGCCGTTTAAGTCTTCTCAAGAAGAAAACAAACACAAAGATATTACCAAAGAATGCCCCCTGCACAAGAAACCAGATTTTCTACTAAAATGCAGAACCTTCAGGAAGAAGTCTTTAGAGGACCGCAAATAATTCCTCAAAGAAAACAACATCTGCTTCAGGTTCTGAACTACAACATCGCACTTCGCCAGGAACTATAAGGTCAGTGTGACATGCACAGAATGCAGTAGCACAGAACACAACACGGCTTTACACCCTGGACGACCCTCTCAGGTATCATTCCAAACAGAGGAACATGACGGAAAGCCGATAGACACCTTCATAGATACCAAAGTAGTCACTTCTCAGTGTACGCACATCTGTAAAGGATTTGCAGGAGGGAAGTCCTGCTAAAAAATCTGCCTTGTCAGAGTTTACCCGATCGGTCACAAAGATAAGGCGATCAAGATATATGCGATCTTGGATGATCAAAGTAATAGGTACTAAGCTAAATCCACCTTCTTCGACACCTTCAACATCGTAGGACCCAGTTTGCCTACTCTTTAAGGACATGTGCAGGTACCGTTGAGACAGCGGGGAGAAAGGCAACTGGATACAAGGTAAAGTCCATAGATGATCAGACCTGCTTGTCCCTGCCAACCATACTGGAGTGCAATCACATTTATGACAACTGTTCTGAGATACCTACACCAGAGGTAACAGCAAACCACCTCTATCTGAAACGTATAGCTCACCTGATACCGGAACTGGACTCAGAAGCCCCGATAGTCTTACTCCTTGGAAGAGACATATTACGATGTCACTAGGCTAGAGGACAGATTAACGGTCCCCCGAACGCTCCATACGCCAAGAGACTTGACCTAGGATGGGTCATCATAGGAGACTTCTGTCTAGGAGGATCACACAAGCCAACAACAGTCAACGGGATGCTCACCAACACACCATGTCAGAGCAGTTTCCTAATAAAAGAATTGCCACACAGAGCTCTAGTGCCTTGTCCTTTTGCAGATACCTCCTATGAAGACCAGGTCTGCGATGGTGAGCAAGATCACTTAGGGTTTTCTACAGGACAAGAGAAGACAATAAGGTTGCAATGTCCATAGAAGACAGGTTGCTCTTGGAGATCATGGATCAAGAATTAGTAAAAGACAAGTCAAAAAGCTGGGTTGCACCTTTTACGTTTAAACCCCGGAGACAACGCTTGCCAAATAACAAAGAACTTGTCTACATTCGATTCATCTCCCTCAAGCACAAACCTCAGAGGACACCAGAGACGAAAGAACATTTCTTTACCTTCATGGAAAGAATATTTCAAAGAATCCAAGGATTGTTGGTTCTTACCCATATTCTGTGTGTATCATCCTAAAAAAACAGGGCAGATATGAGTAGTATTCGACTCGAGCGACAGGTGCAAAGGCGTATCGCCTATCGATGTCTTACTGTCTGGTCCAGACCTCAACAACAGACTGCTAGAGGTACTTCTACGCTTCCGCAGAGATTCCGTAGCATTTATGGCCGACATACAACAGATGTTTCACTGCTGTCTCGTCAAGGAAGAACACAGAAACTTGAGATTCTTCTGGTACTGCAACAACGACCCAAATGAAGACATTGTGGAGTACCGAATGAGATTGCACATCTTCGGAAAAAGTCCTTCCCCTGCAATCGCTATTTATGGTCTCAGACATTTAGCCCGAGAGGGTGAAAAAAAGTATGGGTCAGATGTCAGATCCTTTGTGGAAAAAGATTTCTGAGTGGATGACTGTTTGAAATCCACACCCACGAACGAGACCGCAATCAGTCTCCTGAAAAGGGCTCAAGAGATTCTCTCTCTATCCAACTGGAGGTTGGACAAAATCGCCCCCAACAACCATGAGTTAATGGAGGCCTTCTCACCCCAATACCATTCAAGTAATCTAAAGGACTTGGATCTTAGCGCCGACTCCCTTCCCATGCAGCGGAGCCTTGGTGTGCTCTGGAATTTAAATGCAGACACATTCACCTTCCAAATCAGCAAGGAAGATAAGCCTTTTACACGCAGAGGATTTCTGTCCAACATAAACAGTTTATATGATCCTCTGGGATTCGTAGCACCTTACCATCCAAGGTAAAATGATGCTAAGAGACTTCACCACAGAGACGTCTGATTGGAATGATCCGCTTCCCATGGAGAAAAGGGACCTGTGGACAGGTTGGAAGAAGTCTCTCGAAGCTTTGACCAGCCTTCACGTGGCATGCCATCTACTGAAGTCAAGATGCAAAGACTGTATATCTTTTATGATGCGTCAGTCAAGGCAATTGATGCCATAGCATACCTAAAGACCATAGACGTCAAAGAACGTTGCCATACAGGATTCGTCATGAGCCGGACCAAACTAGCGCCACTCCGCGAACACATGATTCAAAGACTGAAACTCTACGCTGCTATGCTTGCAGTGGAGCTGGCTGAATTCATAACTTCAGGAATGAACATAGAAATTGAAGAAGTTGAGTTTTATATGGACAGAAAGGTTTTCCCAGGATACATCTGCAACGAAACCAGACGTTTTTACGTCTACTTCTGCAATTGGGTGCTAAGGATGTGCCTACACGGGATAATCCTGTGGACCACGCAACTAGATCCATCGCACCAAGTTTCACTGAAAGATTAAACCTACTTTAAAAATTAACTTTTAATGAATATTTTTGTAAGATAAATCCCAAATAACAATACATTTTACATAAATATAAATTTTATAACGACTGCAGTATATATTATACTGACTGCAGTTTGATATCTAGCATGGAGTATTCACAGGGTTTTCAGTGTTTCAGATATGTGTATCACAATAAATAGAAAATTTGTTACCACTCACTTTCCCCTCTTTAGGATCACCTCTCCCTAGTGTACATATATATATACATGTACGTATTTTTGCTGCCTATAATAGTAATGTGGTAATGTATAGTCACCCCAAAGGTCCTTGAGACTGTGAATTTTTGACTATGAGTTGTGTATAACCGGTTTAATTTTAGCCTTTTCAACAAAATTAACTATCTTCTATTTAGGTGTAAATCACCTGTCATTGTAGCGATTAGAAGTGACCCCCCTCTTTTCGCACTAGGGGACATCTCCCCTTCTTGCTTTAACAAGTATCAATTGTCCGGCCGAATGTGCGTTCCAGATGCGGTTCACGCATTGGAAACGTCACATCCGGCAGCATACGAGCACTTCCGGGACGCGCGGTGATGACGCTTTTGCGTTCCATCACCATGCGACTATAGACATACTTTTGGGACGCACGGAAGTATGTCACGTGCGTTCCACACAGCGGAAATGACTGCCTGTGAAGCGCACACCGGAACACACATGGCGATCGCACAGCAGTAAGTAATTCACTTTATTCAATGGGGTATTTAATGGCAGTAGGATAAGGTATCGGCCTGGACTGCCATCTCCACATCCATTTAGCAGCAATACCAGCAGCTTTTATCTGGCTTGAATCTTTTTTGGCGATTGGGCCACTCTGTATCCAACATCCCCTAGTGATCCTGTCACCAAACCAGTGACAGAGAGAAACGCGTCGGGATCTTCTTTTTGGGAGTTTATTTTCAGGGTTATCACTCAGGGCTTAGCCGTCGATAAGTGGGGTTGCCTCATTAGGGGGTGATACCTCCACATTTAGGCGGAGGTTCTCTCCACTTTTAGGCAGGGACCCACAAGTATTCTAGGGTCAGACCTCCCTATTTTTCTTATTTGTTTCTTTTTTCTCTAACTTACCTTATTGGCAAACTGACAGTGGAGAAATTGTACCTATACCTGATGACCAACACCTTTGTTATCCGGATCTGGGACTTAATATCAAGTCACTTATTGTAAACCTGGTCTGGGACCCACTGTGAATCGCCATCGGTAACCGTGAGTGGTAACAAATTTTCTATTTATTGTGATACACATATCTGAAACACTGAAAACCCTGTGAATACTAAATGCTAGATATCAAACTGCAGTCAGTATAATATATACTGCAGTCATTATAAAAATTATATATATGTAAAATGTATTGTTATTTGGGATTTATCTTACAAAAATATTCATTAAAAGTTAATTTTTAAAGTAGATTTAATCTTTCAATGAAACTTCAGTTATATACCTACCCAAAATATGTATTTAAAAAATTCTGTGAAAATATCCATCGCACCAAGCCACCTTAAAGACACAACATGGTTTACAGGTCCTGTGTTCCTGTACCGTTCAATGTCTTGTGACATTGGATCCGGCACATTTGAGTTGGCAGACCCGGATGCCAATGAAGAAATCCGACCTGAAGTATCTGTTCTACGTACAGCTCAAATCCCATCGTTTTGACAGGTTCTCCACTTGGATGTCGCTTGTTGGTGCTATAGCCTGTCTGGTTCATATAGCTCAGTCCTACAAATCTACATAACCTGTGAGACAGAAGCGCTGCAAAGGTTGGCATCACTGCAAATACACCTTTACAGCTGCTAATCTAGAAAAGGCCAAAAACATAATAATTTGCACTATATAACGTGAATGTTATGCTAAAGAGATATCTCAGCAAAAGCAAAACAGTTTCTAAGGACAGCGCTTTGAAGAAGCTTGATCCCATCATTGACCAAAATGGGTTGATAAAAATAGGAGGCCATCTTCAAGAAGCCAAAGTGGAATTTGTGGGAAAACATCCCGTAATAATTCCCGGACATCACCACGTCACGACCCTGCTCGTGCGACATCACCACATTCAAATGAAACACCAGGGTGGATTGTTTACCAAATGAATCTACGAGCTGCTGGACTATGGACAGTTGGAGCGAACAGGTGCGTTAGCAAGATCATCTTCAACTGGGTTATCTGTCGCAAACTTCGTGGCATGTTCCAGAATCCAAAGATGGCCAGTCTCCCAACCGAGAGACTCAGTACAGATCCTCCTTTCACCAACATTGGACTTGATGTATTTGGGCCTTGGTCAGTCGCTACACGTCACACTAGAGATATTCACGCCAGTGCGAAGCGCTAGGTGGTCATGTTTACTTGTATGCCCAGCAGAGCTGTCCATATAGAAGTGATCAAATCCATGGACACTTCAAGTTTCATAAACGCACTTCAATGGTTTATTGCCATTAGAAGGCTTTTGAAATATATTCGTTCCGACAGAGGCACAAATTTTGTTGGAGCAGTTAAAGAATGTCAAGTTCCTTCCAACTTGGACACCGCCAACATGGAAAGATACCTAAACGAGCAGGGATGCACCTGGACCTTTAATCCACCGCATTCTTCTCACATGGGCGGCGTCTGGGAAAGGATGATATGTATAGCAGGGAAAATCCTGGTTTCCATCTTCTTACAAGTAGAGAGTACAAGACTCACACACAAATGTTTGGACACAATCTTGGCGGAAGTCTCAGCCATCATGAACGCAAGACTGTTGACTACCCTTTCTAGTGACCCTGAAGATTTAATTATCCTCACCCCTGTCACACAGAAGACTAGCACCCTGAATGCTCCTCTTGGAGAATTTAACAACAAAGATCTCTAGATAGACGACAATGAAGGCAGGTGCAAAGTTTTTCTAATGCTGGGACAGTTGGAGGAAGCAGTATATCTCTACCTTGCAGTCTAGAAGGAAGTGGCAAGCCGAACATCAGACCTGGGGATGTTGTGCTTATGAAAGACAGCCAGTCGCACCGGAATGAGTGGCTTGGGCCTCATCACCAACACATTACCAAGTAAGGATGGGAACGTGCAGTAGGATGAGGTCAAAATTGGAAGCTTGGAGAATGTAAACTCTTCCTCAGGCTAGCAGCTAAGCTTGTCTTGTTTTCACCTCAGATATCCAGTGGTGGTGTCTGTTGACACCAGATGGGGAGTGTTCTGTCCCAGCAGTATTACTCGGGGAACATTTTATAGCTGTTAGATATTAAATATGTAATCCTATGTATAGACAGCCATTTTGGGACATGCGCTCAGAGTTAATGTAATGTTGCAGTACATGCTGTTCTATGCTTTCTGCTGTACATGCTATCTTGTATGCTTTATACTTTTATAAGCTATTTCTATTCTTCTAGTTTTACCAATTCACAATCCTGTTGACCAATAAACACGTTAGACTACAGAAAACAGTCCTCTTATTTGGAAGACAGGAATGGTTTATATACTGAATGTCAGACCGCACACTGTGTGAAGATGTATGAAGACAGAACAGTTTTAAATTTTCCCAATGCATTTAAAGAATACCTACAATAATAAACAATTATGTACAAGTCAATAGAAACTTTGTAATATGTTTATTATAGAAAAATGCCTCCTTTCTCCACTTATCAGATTTCTCCTCTTTCCCCGCCTCCTGCACTGATCACTCACTGTGAATTCACTGTTAAAATACACACAAATGAGGCAGAGAGAACAATTTTCAGCTACTGCATGTTTTGCTTAATCCAATATTTCATTAACACTAGACTTTCGAAGAAAAGGTATAGCTCCTACATTCACATGCCAAGCATTGATCTGCTACATCTTAGTGTCATATATAAACTTTACACATGGCACTTAGTATACATTTTAATCAAAATACATAAGTACACACACCACGTCAAGTTGGTCTCTATTCAGTGGGTCCCTTTTGACCCAGGTGTTTTTAGTTGGCAGAAGACTGCTTAAAGAGTTAGTTAACGCCTAGTCAATCTCAGTCTGGATTCCAAGACCACATAGAGAGGTGGGCTTATGAGATCTGTCCACATTTTGTGGTGCTGCATAATGGCTGTTGTTACAATGTTTCTATGCCTTTGGGCTGGAGGGTTCACGTGCCAAGGGGGGCTTAGCCTGACAGCAGGAGTTATGTAATGTTGGATATTGCTACCTGCTGTGTCATGCTGGCAGTGGTCACCATGTGCCACTAATACCAAATTAAAGTAGGGACACACTTAATAGAGGCCACCTTCATGTGTTGAATGGGTCTATTACTTTTGACCAAAACGTATACAAAGTGCCTCGTGTGCAGTTTATATATGACGCTAAGAAGCACTTGATCAATGCATGACATGTGAATGTGTGAGCCATGTATTTTTCTCCACATCCACAATCCAATAAGTGGAGAAAATACAATTCCAATACAATAAGCATGCAACAGCAACCTATTAGCACATCGAATGCCTGATCCCCACCCCAAATACCCAAGCCAGGAGAAAAAAGGGGAAAAAAGAACATTCACCAGTTCCAATCCACTGTTTAGTAAGTTGTCCATAGAATTTCCATCTTTGAATACAATATTTTTCCACTATCTTCTTATGGATAGCTTAATAAATTGTGACCAAACCACATTTTTATTAGAGAACATACTCTCCCTATTACCAGATTGGCAAGAAATATAATTTTTTATGGTTGTATTTCTACTTTCTCTTGGACATTTCATGCCTTTACTTGCTTTTAGATCCACCACCATTAAGTATCAGTCACCGATTACACTCCAGTCTTCAAACTAGTAAGACTACCAGTAGTGTTGACAGAATTGAAATATCCAAAGTGGACTTTGATCTGAATTTCAGGAATCATTTGGTTCGTCACAAAATCAAATTTCCTCGTGCCTTCTGTAATAAATACATTTTTCTTAAAATGGTAGCTGAAAAAGATATATTCACCTAATCCACTTGCTTGAGAACAGGCCGTCCACTACCACAATAGGGAGGTCACCACATGATCACGCTGGGCACACGTGATCGTTGATTTGGCAGCTTTGCTGTATCTTGAAAATAAATTTGATTCTTTAAGAATGAATTCATCAGGAATCGCTATGTTAAAACCCCATTCAATGGGACCGATTTTAATGGCTGCTTAGACAGAAGAGCACCCATCAAAGGGCCGTTAAAAATGGTAATGCGCTCGTGCAATATAGCCTTTTGGATTTTAAAAAAATTCACTCAACTCATCCACTTGCTCGCACACAGGCAATGTACTCCTCTCTTGATTGGAAAAGACCTGCCGAAGGAGCTGCACTGAGCGTGATTATGTCACTCTGCGCTCCCAGTGTGATCACGTGGTGACATAATCAGTGATCACACTCAGCCCAGGTCCTTCAGCAAGTCTTTTCCACTCAAGAGAGGAGTAGACTGCCTCTGCGCGAGCAAGTGGATGAGGTGAGTATTTTTTTCCCCGTTCTAGCTGCCATTGTAGGAAAAAATGATTCTTTACCATGAAGCGCAAGGAAATTCGGCTTTGCGGCAAATCTAATTTTTCCTAAACTTTGGATCGAATTCCACTTCAGATGCTTCAATTCGCTCAACACTAATATAGATATATAGATCTCTTAGCCTCTATAATACAAATATGTAATAAAGAACTTCATAAAGGCTACACAAGAACAATCCCATTACTTCAGAAGTACTTCTTAAAAGGGCAGTAGGCAAGAAGAATTCAAACAAAATGAACACATATTACAAGTATAATGTAAGATAAAGAATGAAAAGATCACAAAGTCACTTTGAAAATTGTCATTCATTAGTGCTTTGCTGTTCTTGTCAGAATTTGTTCTTATGATCTTTTCTAAAAGTTTAATTTATTCTAGTGTAATATATTCCAGTACAGTATGTGACCTGCTTAGATCTTTGAGATACTAAAACCTCTAGAAAAACCTTCAATCCAATTGTTGTTAATGCAGAATGTATAATTACTTGTCTTACTTGTGTTCTTCAGGTTCGAAGTTCACTGCAACCTACCTGTCTTGTAGCCTAGAATACCATTCTCATTACTTATAATATATATATATATATATATATATATATATATATATTAAGTAAAATCATCTTTGAATTATGTTTTTGACCTTATATTAGCCGTTATACCATTTGTATTTTGTTTGTGTCTTAATCAAAGGTTACATCTCTAAGGAGACCGTAGCCCTCGCAGAGCAGGGAGATAGTAATGCATCAAAGAGTGACAATAACTTCCACTGTCCTTGTCTGCAAATGCTCAAAAGTGACATTGGAAAATTTCTAGTATATGTGAGTAGGCAATTACCCCCTAAACATAGTTGGTATTAACATAGTTATCAAGAAACATATTTTTAAAATACTACTCATTATAAGAAAGAAAGTAGAGTATTAAGATCATGTATGACTTTTAATATTTGTCAAATGAAGAAAAATTAGATGAGATCATGTTCTATACTGTTTAGTATACACCCAGCTACATCACATACTATGCCTTCAGAACTTGAATCATTTCAACCCTACTTAGTAGACGGATATAATACATGCTTATGATCTCTTACATTATCTTTAATAGTATTTACATGATTAAAAACAACATAGCTGCATTCTTTTAACTGATAAGACACATGGGGGCAAATTTACTTTAAAGGACACCTTTGGGGGCAAAAAAAAATTGATTGCATTTTACTAATTTTGGACTAAAAATCATGTTTTCAATTGGTCTTTATAAAAAAAATATTCAGCAGCTCTATCATAAAGGGTTAACTGTTTGTCTAGCTGTGTGAATTATACTTCCACTTTCCCTTTGTTCAGGCCATCTAATAAACATTATTTCTAAATTACTAAAAGGTCATAATGCTTATTTAAGCTATAATCTTCCCAGTAACATAGCAATTGAGCTATAATGAAGGTTTAGGAGGTCAGAGATCAGAGATAAGATCCTTCGGCTGAGCTGCCTAATGGAACAGAGTAAAAATACAGAGCTCGCTACTAGAGAATCTCAAGGCTGTACAGAGGAAGGGGCTTAACATTTTTAATAAAGATCAATTGAAAAAATGTTTTGTTTGTGTTTTTTGCTCAAAGTGAGTACAATGCAATAATTAAAAAAAGTGTACCCGAAGGTGTACATAGCCTTTAAGGAGTTAAATAAAAGCTAGAGTCTTTCTGATTACTCTGTAAAACTCCTCCACTTTCCAGTACTAGTTTTGATAAATCTTCTCTCAGTATGTCTCCCTACAGGTTCAGCTATGGCTATTTGAATACTGCAACTAATTGCTTATGTAATTAACCGTTAATAGCTTTCCTATTCCGGGTTTTATAGTGCAAGCTTACCAACTCCTGGCTTGCTAGATGTATTTTTCACTCCGCAGTTGACAATTTCATTACAGCCAGCCATACAGTACAAGCAGCTATGCAGCAGAAAGCATTTTCCAGGAATGGCAGATGATTGAACGTTGTTGGTAGAGAAGAGAACACCTGCTTTACTATACTTCACTAAACTAGGCAACGTCACACCTCAATGACTTCAACATACTGGATAATATTTAACGGAACATTCTCTGTTCTAAACCCAGAGAGACATGTTTTATTATCTCACTGAACACGAACAGATGTCTTCAAATAATCTCTTCATACTCAATGAATATGTAGCTAACATCACTGAGAAAATGTGTTCTCACATACAAAATTCATTTCATGGGCATAAACTGACCATTGGTTTTCTTTCATTTGTCCCATGCCTCTCTTCTCCCAGATTATAGCATGGGAACCTAACTCATCCTTTCCTCTTCTCTTTTTTTTTTTTGCTCAGCGGACCCCTTTCTCATTGCCTACTCTTCTAAACCTGTAGTCTGTAGCTTGGCATGCATAGTTAAGGGCTCCTACACACAACCGTATTTTAGGTCCGCATCTGATCCACCTTTTTGGTGGATCACACACTGACCCAATCATTTGTACAGGTCCTCTAAAAATGCAGACAACACTCATCCCCATCTGTGATCTGCATGGACTTTTCTGCAAATTATAGAACGTGTCTTATTCTTGTCTTTTTGCAGACAAGAATAGCTATTTCTATAAGCAAATTGTTGTGTGTAAATATTTTTCAGGTTTGGGGACCACAAAATGGCAATATAATAATAACAAAGACAGGTGCACTCTGTGGTCTTCCTAAACCCTCAAACTGATGTTAAAATTGAGAGATTAGCCAACATATCCTACTGTGGAGGACATGTCAGAGCCCGAGCCAAGGTTTCTTAAGTAACTTCAGTCCTAACACTCACCTACCTGAGCCATATGGGCAATACCAGGGGACAGTGGGCAATTACAGGAGCGTGAGGTCCGACTCAAAGACAACTCACCAGTTACCTTCAGCATGTAACCATGCTAGCAATGGGAGGAGGGAGGAGTCTGCGAGTCCCACTCAATACTGGCTGATATGGCCCAGGCCTCACAGGTGCACCTAAATGTAGCCTGTGGATGGAAAACAGGCACATTTAAATTGGAGTTTATACACCTCCAGGCATCTCTATATACAAACAAACTGAAAAAAAAAATGGTGCGGTGTTAAACAGGCAGGAAGTTCTCAAACCCATATGCAGTTATGCATATATATACAGGGGAGCAAATCCTGCACTTGTGGCCCGTTGCTAATGGTGATCCTCTGCAAAAATACACACAGTGGAGGATGCCCGCAGCGGACCACAAGTACCACAATAAACATCCTACATAAGATAGCAATTATGTAGATGTGATAACCAATATAATAATAGCAAAGACAGGTGCACTCTGCGGTCTTCCTAAACCCTCAAACTGATGTTAAAATTGAGAGATTAGCCAACATATCCTACTGTGGAGGACATGTCTGAGCCCGAGCACCGCCACAAGGTTTCTCAAGTAGCTCGGATCCTAACACTCACCTACCTGAGCCATATGGGCAATAACAAGGGCCAGTGGGCGAATTACAGGAGCGTGAGGTCCGACTCACAGACAACTCACCAGTTACCTCCAGCATTTAACCATGCTAGCAATGGGAGGAGGGAGGAGTCTGCGAGTCCCAATCATTTGTACAGGTCCGCTAAAAATGCAGGCAACACTCATCCCCATCCATGATCTGAATAGACTTTTCTGAAAATTATAGAAATTATAGAATGTGTCCTATTCTTGTCATTTTGCGGACAAGAATAGCTATTTCTATAAGCAAATTGTTGTGTGTAAATATTTTTCAGGACAGTGGTTTGGGGACCACAACATGGATACAGCTGTTTGCATGAGGCCTAAAACTGCACTTGGCTTCAGTGTCCGAGTCCGAGTCCGGTGGCTCTTCCTAGCAGCAATTTCATTCTACACAGAAAGGATAAGATTCAAAATGTACAAATCTACTAAACGAGATAGACAAGGCAGCAAATCATAATGAGGTGGTTATAATGGGGGACTTAAACTACCCAGATATAGACTGGGAAACTGAAAGCTGTACATCCCATAAATGTTGGTTCTTTTCCAGCTGGACCCGACTAGAGGGATGGCCATACTGGACTTAGTATTAACCAATAGGCCTGACAGAACAACAGACGTGCAGGTTGGAGGACACCTAGGAAATAGTGACCATAAAGTAATAACCTTCCAATTATCATTCAAAAGAGCGTTTCTACAGGGAGAAACAAAAATACCAAACTTTAATAAAGCTAAATTTAGCCAACTAAGAGAGGCCATAGGCCTAACTAACTGGGACAAAGTCCTCAAAAATAAAAATACAGCCACAAAATGTGATATGTTTAGAAGCATCCTAAAATCTCCATGTGAGAGGTACATACCGTATGGGAATAAAAGGTTAATGAGCAAAAAGAAACCAATGTGGATAAATAGAACTGTAAAGAAAGCAATAAATTACAAAAATAAAGCATATAAATCACTAAAACAGGAGGGTAGCGTGGCAGCACTGAAAAAATAGAACATGTAAAAAACAAATAAAAGCGGCAATACTAGAGAACGAGAGAATAATTGCCAAAGAGAGTCAAACTACGGTAACCCTAAAATATTCTTCAATTATATAAATATTAAAAAGTATAAATCTGAAGGTGTCGGCCCCTTAAAGAGTAATGAGGGGGGAGTCGCAGAGAGCGATGAGGAGAAGCAAAGCTGTTAAATATTCTTATCTCCAATGTATTTACTGAGGAAAATAAACTGTCAGACAAAATGCTGAATGTAAAAATAAATTCCCCATTAAAAGTGTCCTGTCTGACCCAAGAAAAAGTACAACAGCAACTTAAAAAGATTAAAATAGACAAATCACCAGGACCGGATGGCATACACCCCTGTATCCTAAGGGAATTAAGTAATGTAATAGCCAGACCCTAATTTCTGATATTTGCGGCCTCTATACTGACAGGGAATGTCCCACAGGATTGGCGCATAGCAAATGTGGTGCCAATATTTAAAAAGTGTCCAAAAACAGAGCCTGGAAACTATAGGCCGGTAAGTTTAATATCTGTTGTGGGTAAACTGTTTGAATGTTTTCTAAGAGATGCTATTTTAGAGCATCTCAATGGAAATAAGCAAATAACTGCATATCAGCATGGCTTCATGAGGGACCGATCATGCCAAACTAATTTAATCAGTTTCTATGAGGAGGTAAGTTCTAGACTTGACAGCAGCATCAATGGATGTCATATATCTGGACTTCTCCAAAGCATTTGACACTGTACCAAATAAAAGGTTAGTATATAAAATGAGAATGCTCGGACTGGGAGAAAATGTCTGTATGTGGGTAAGTAACTGGCTGAGTAATAGAAAACAGAGGGTGGTTATTAACGGGACACACTCAGATTGGGTCACTATCACTAGTGGGGTACCTCAGGGGTCAGTATTGGGCCCTATTCTCTTCAATATATTGTTATTATATTATTAATGATCTTGTAGAAGGCTTGCATAGTAAAATATACATTTTCGCAGATGACACTAAACTGTGTAAAGTAATTGACACTGAAGAGGACAGTATACTACTACAAAGGGATCTGGATAGATTGGAGACTTGGGCAGATAAGTGGCAGATGAGGTTTAACTCTGACAAATGTACAGTTATGCACATGGGAAGGAATAATGCAAGTCACCTGTACATACTATCTTTCCATATATATGGAAAAGGATCTAGGAATTTTAATAAACAGCAAACGAAGCTGCAAAAAACAGTGTCTGCAGCTGCTGCCAAGGCCACTAAGATAATGGGTTGCATCAAAAGGGGCATAGATGCCCGTGATAAGAACATAGTCCTACCACTTTACAAATCATTAGTCAGACCACACATGGAGTACTGTGTACAGTTCTGGGCTCCTGTGAACAAGGCAGACATAGCAGAGCTGGGGATGGTCCAGAGGAGGGCAACTAAAGTAGTAACTGGAATGGGGCAACTACAGTACCCTGAAAGATTATCAACATTAGGGTTATTCACTTTAGAAAAAAGACAACTGAGGGGAGATCTAATTAACATGTATAAATATCAGGGGTCAGTACAGAGATCTATCCCATCATTTATTTATCCCCAGGACTGTGATGAGGGCACATCCTCTGCGTCTGGAGGAAAGAAGGTTTGTACACAAACATAGAGGATTCTTTACAGTAAGAGCAGTGAGACTATGGAACTCTCTGCCTGAGGAGGTGGTGATGGTGAGTACAATAAAGGAATTCAAGAGGGGCCTGGATGTATTTCTGGAGTGTAATAATATTACAGGCTATAGCTACTAGAGAGGAGTCGTTGATCCAGGGAGTTATTCTGATTGCGTGATTGGAGTCGGGAAGGAATTTTTTTTCCCCTAAAGTGGGGAAAATTGGCTTCTACCTCACAGGTTTTTTTTTGCCTTCCTCTGGATCAACTTGCAGGATGACAGGGCGAACTGGATGGACAAATGTATTTTTTTGGCCGTAATTACTATGTTACTTTGTTACTATGTTACAAGTCATTGGCCTACAGAAAGTTTAAGAAACTCTACAAATCATTCTCCCTATAGAAACTCACTTCTTGCCATTTGAAGATTTCTATGTACAGAAAGTGTAGCGTGGCACAGAGTCAGCAGAATAACATGTAATTTGATTGACGCTGTACTGTACTCCTCGAGGCCTAGTTCGGTAAGATTTCCAGAATAAAATAACGGACGTAGAATTTTTACATTCATTAGTAGTCGTTTATCAAGACCAGTGTTTGCTACATCATTCTTCATATCCCCCTGCACTGCCACTGAATGCGTTTAATTAATCATGAGGTACGTAAATGCCCCATCATAAATGAAGCGCATGCTCTGGCAGTCTGTGCGCCTAGAATGAAATCTATGCCAGCTCATATCTGGTGCAGATTTCAGTCATCATTTAAGCCATAAAATTGGTGTAAATTATAATAAATCTTCTAGCATATGGGCCCCCCCCCCTCAAACCACACCCACACCATGCCCCCTTTTGGGAAGTTTTGAGGAAAGCATAGAAATGCCATTTGCGCAAATAGTTTTTGCTCAGAGGGCATTTTAAAAGGTGCAAATCAGTGGTTTGTGACTTTTTACTGTATTTGCATTACACTGTGGGAAGGGTTGATGAATACTGAGAAACTTTTGGGACTTTCTAGCTAATAATAAGAATGTAATGATTTTCCTCAGTTACGATAAGGGTTAAAGAAGAGTATATTTTGGAGGGAAAAAAGCCAGACTTGTTTACCACCAAAACCAGGCGGACTGAACTTCTGGATGTCTGGTTTATCTATGTTATGTCTGAAGACTTGTTTTTGTCTGGAAAAATTGCTTCAACATGTCCATTGACCACTATTGAAGTTCTAATGCCAGTCAATGAAAGATGGAAATTGTAACATTGTATCTATTTGGATTGCGTTTCTCCACTCCACCCATCATATTAGAAGGTTCTAGGTCAGATAGAAACTGTATATAAAGGAGAGCAGTCAGGGCCCCTAGTTGTCTGCAGTTAGGGATCAGTGCTTAGAAGAAAAGACCCCGCCAGAATGCATGAGTGAGCAGAAAAAGACGATGAGACGAGGATGCTGAGCCATACACCCTCATTCAACAGCCCTGCTTCCAAGAAGCAGCCATACTATTGAGTCACAGACCCTGGGCAACCAGCCTTTGCACAGGGTACCAGACTTCTGAGAAAGAGAGAGCTAGCTCAGGCCTTTCCTCAGCATAAACCCTTATTATGTCTGAGAAGAGACTGGAGAATACTTGCCTTTATTGTTGTGCACTTGACTTCTTCCAGTTAAAAAGCACTCTGGTATTACTGCAGACCCTGACTCTCTGGACATATTTACCATTGGGGTGCACCACGCCTAACCATCCCTTCCAGAGAGCAGCAACATGTGGTGGCACCTCAAAGGTGTCCGGGGGACTTAGTGTAGCACAACAAAATCTCATGTTCTCTGCTGACTCTGTACCAATCTACATATCAAAGCTGACAATTGAGCTGTGAAAACAGAGACCTTCAACTGTGCTCTAATGGCCAGCGTAAAAACTAAAATGTTTCAGGACCTTTCACCACTCCTGACATGTCTGTTTTGATAGCTTAATGCATGTAATAACAACTCTATCTATAACATCTATTCTTATGGCTCTGTATTGTTTCCTTTATTATGTCAATTAGAAGTTATGAATGAATTGCTAGAAGTCTGCAGTAAGGGTACAGAGGGGGGTAACAAGTTGGGGGTGTGGTGTCACGACCATGGTGAGGGCTGCTGTATGTTGCCTCACGTGTGGTTTCCGCTGGTAACATGGTTGTACTTGGCAGTATAGCAGCCTGAGCTGTTGCTGGGCAGCTTGCTGTCAAGTGCATGCGGTAACTCCTGGTTGGGGTGTGTGTGTATGTTATGCACTTTGTATGTCTGGTTTGCACTAGGTGTTATGTTAGGTGTGCACTGTGACACCTCCCTTCACTGTGGCTGCCCGTGGCAATGTTTGGTATGGTGTACATGTGGTGGCAGTGTCTCGGCCTTCTGGCTGACTCCCAGGACATGGTTGCCAGGACGTGGTCATTGCCTGCGGTAACAGCTGCAGTGTGATGTTCATTTGGACACTTCCCCTTAAGTGGTTTCACTTCCCTGGTTAGTGTTGGAAGGGTTAATTCCCTCTTCTGTGTGTGTCTGTGTGGGTGTGGCCACTTTGGGCTATTAAGCCTCTTTGGAGATCTAAAGCTTGGGGGTTCTTCAGCCATGCTTTGCTGGAGACATCCTCCTGGTTATTCCATCTGCCAGTGGGGGCCACCCTTGTGGTCATAAGTCTATGTGATGTTCAGTTGATGTTTTCCTTTGTTATTTGGTGCAGCTATGGATCTGGGTTCCTGTGTGTGGATGTGTGTGTGCTGTGTTCATTTTGCATTGTGTGGACATCAGCTTGCCAGCACAGGGATCCAGTCAGCAAGGCTGTAGCAGGTGGCTGGAACTAGTGCAGTTCACCTGCCATATCCATAGGACTGTTTGTGTTCCCCATTTCCCTGCAGCTTGGCCAGTGAAACTCCTGTTCCTCCGTGTCCAGAAGGAACAGGTCGTCTTACCCTGCTCCTAGTTCAGGGATCGGCGGAGGGTGAGTAGGGATCCGAGGTTCCCGAGCATGGGCCCTCCTACCTTCAAGGTCGGCTCATGCAGCTAGGAGTTAGGGTTGGATTAGGGATGTGTTAGGAGGTGACCTGCTCCCTAATTCTGTCGTCCTGGCCGAGCAGCGACTACCATCTTCTGTCATCGCACGGCTGAGGGTTTTCCCCATACTCAGCCGTGACATGTGGACCTGCACAGTCTGGAAATGGCAGCACTGATTGGATAGAGTCAGTCTGTGCAGGTATACCCCCCCCCCCAAAAAAAAAAACTTGTTACCTCCCCTCTGTACCCTCACTGCAGACTGCTAGCAATCCATTCATAACTTCTAGCAGTAATAATAAAGGAATGGCACACCATGGAACCATAACAATAGATGCACCACAATTATTATTACATGGTGAATGCATGAATCTATTAAAACAAACATGTCAGGAGTAGTGAAAGGTCCTCTGTAAATGAATAGTCACTCTGAAAAAGAGATAAAAAAAATGTTTAGAATAAAAACCTGATTGAAATGCTATGCCATGTTATTTCTGATAGTACAATCCCTTTAAAGTCTGATAAATTTGGTTTTTGTGCCCATATTGCAAAATATCATTAAAATGTCATCAGTGCCAGGTAGTTGTGCAATAAATTATACTTTAAATAACTATGAAATTAAGAAATGATGTGCTGGAACTTTAGAAGTTATTTCCACTAAAACTCTCTGACTGAGAATTTTCAGCTCGTCATCTGTGACATCTAGAAATAAAAGAGTCAATATGTGCCTCTCTCCTCATATTAAAGAAATTAGTGCTGGCCTTTGAAATTCTCTTTTAAAGATTCAATAATTATTGACATTTTTCTTTGAGTACTGAAGCTTTGCTCCTCATAAGCAGAACTTTCATTGTTATTCCGTTCTACTTCAATGCATTAATGCAAATGAAAAAGATGTGAAGACATGACATTTCAGAGCAGGAACGATCTGTCAGATTCCGTCTATTTTCAAGGTCCTCTGACTTCTGGTACAGGTAAATCATCATGTCATTCCTCAGCCTGGAAAAAAAAAAAAACACCATTCTTGAAAGCGAACCTCTCAAATACTATATGAGATGCATTCCTGAAAACATTATAGGATACTTATAAATCTTAAGTATAACACTCATCATTTTCTACCATCAATACATCATGCTTACCGGCATGTATCCCAACTTGTACACATTGCACTTTCATATTTATCATGGCAAAAAAAAGTTTTTGACAAAGAATTGGATGTAGATATATGTAATATCCTTAGGTCATGTGTTCATGATCCAGATCAGAACTTCCAACTGAGGACAACTATCTAGGAGTTATCGAATGGACAGTTTGTGACCTGGTCTTCAATTTGCATTCCGCTATACACAGACTCTGCTGCTGGCTCTCTCGTCTATCTTGTATTTATAAACTTTTTTTGTAGGATGGAGATATTGCAGTTTGTATTAGACCTGTATGCAAATCTCCAGCCTCATTGATAGGATTTAAACCGGATGTCCCATTAAAAATATTCCTCAATTTTCAGACCAGCTTCTAGATCCGAATACTTTTGCAATTGCATGAAATTAGAAATTTAGTATAGCCACTGAGATATTCAATAAAATGTTTCTGTATAGCACCACCTGCTGCTTGCTCTTTTACGCTTTTCTTCATTTCTCTGTCCACCTCACTGAGGTGGACACACATGCTCAGTTTGAATCTTCAACTGCCGTCTGCTGGTTATGGCTTTGTTACAAAGATGCCATGGACTGTATAATGTCTGATTTTCTATTTGATGTCAATCTTGGGATAGCCTTACTAAAGATGAGCTCTCAGAAACATCCTTATATCCTCCCATTACACAATGCAAACAATATCTGGTGTGAGCTCGAACATGCCCCCATGTCCCCCCACACACACCCACACCCACCAATGAGACTCCCTGGATCCCACAGAATCTGCTGTGTGGACCTGTAGTCAGTTTTTCAATTCATTCATGTATCACCCTTGATGTCCGTCTCATAGGAGTAAATAGAGAAACAGCCTCTTGGTCCAAGTTGTGGGATCCAGAGATTTTCATCAGGGGTCACATGATATTGCTGTTAAAAGTAACGGAGGCTGAAAAGACGAAAATACATCAATAAATTGATATATAAGTTCATTAGACAAACAATTTAGTATTTCAGATCACTTACAAATGAGGGGGGGCAATTTTTTTTTTTTCTGGGGGTGCCTTTTTAATTGTATATGTTTGGACTCTGCAAAGTTCCAAACATGGAGAAATATACAGTATATTGTGGGAGCTTTGAAAAGTGAAAGGTGGAATCTGATTAGTTGTTATGAGCAGCTAAGCCAGCTTTGATAAGTCTCCCCCTATGTGTATGAAAGACCAGGGGGATTTTCAGACCCTTGGCTGATAGACTCTAAATTTTAAATAAATAACTGTATTTATTGAACCCCTTAGTGACCAGCCTGTTTTGGGCCTTACTGACCAAGCGTTTTTCTTCCTTTTTTCATCATTACGTTCCAAGAGCTATAACTTTTTAATTTTTCTTTCTATATAGCTTTATGAGGGCTTGTTTTTTGCAGGACAAGTTGTAGTTTTTAATAGAACAATTTTGGGGTACACATAACTTTCTGATTAACTTTTAATGGGAAAACTTTGAGATGGGAAAAACAGCAATACTGCCACTGCGTTTGTACATTATAAATTTTATGGCGTTCATTTTTCGGTATAAATAACATAATATCTTTATTATCTGGGTCAGTACAATTACAGTGATACCAAATGCATATATATTTTTTTTTACGTTTTACTACTTTTTGCAATAAAACCTCTTTTTTAAAGAAAAAAAATGTTATTGCATTGCTGCTTCCCAAGACCCATAACTTTTTTTATTTTTCTTTCTATGGAGTTGTGTGAGGGCTTGATTTTTTTGTAGGATGACTTGTGTTTTTCATTGGCATCATTTTGGAGTAAATTATGCTTTTTGATAGCTTGTTTTTTAGGTGGCAACTCTTTTTTTTTTTTTTTTTTTTTTACGGCATTCACTGTAGGGGATAATTTATATAATATTTATGTAGTCCGGGTTGTTACGGAAGCAGAAATACCAAACATATAGGCGCATTTTCAATGAAAAAAGGGTAATTTTTTTTATGGGATTTTTTTAATAAATGTTTTTTTTTTTTACAACTTAACCCTTTCACGTCTGCAATCTGTATATATACGTGATAGCTGCACATACCCCGTGCAGCTACCACGTATATATACGTTCTGGCAGCTCTTTAATCCAAGCGCTGCAAAGCGCTTGGATTAAAGCTTCTGCCCCTGCCCTGTATGCTGTCACGGACAGCATACAGTGCAGTAATGCCGGCAAGGGACCAATCAGAGTGGCCCCTTGCCGGCAATCGATCCGATTGGTTAGTCTGTGCAGACTAACCAATCGGATCGCGGCAGCGTTAAAATGCCGGTTTCTGGCTCTGATCTGCGCTCTGCAGATCAGAGCCTGAAATCGGTAAGGTGTCCTCGTGCCCCCCGATCCTCCAAGCCTTTGGTGCCCCTCTGTGGTCCCCCCCATCTGTGCCCCGCTGACCTGTGCCACCTCTGCCACGCCGATCTGTGCCTGCTGCGCGCCGCTGATGTCCTTCCTGCCCTGATGCGGTCCGCCCCTTCCCCGCCCCCTGCATTAATTTTCTGGACGCCCCCCCCCCCCCCCCAGCGCTGCCCCCGATTCCCCATTCTGTGTGCGATGGCGGCGGCTCCATTCCTGAGCCGCCGCCATCAGCAGAGAGTGTCAGCTCTATGCTGACACTCTCCTGTAACCCGATAGATGCTGCGGTTGCGGCATCCATCGGGTTAACAGAGGGAGGGGGCTCCCTCTCTCCACCATCGGGGCTGCAGCGCTGTGATTGCAGCACCCGATGGTTGCCATGGCAACCGGACGCTTTGCAAAAGCGTCCAGTTGCCATGGCAAAGGCATCCAGTGCTGCCACCTACAGGCAGTCTGGAAGTATTATACTTTGC
Organism: Bufo gargarizans; assembly: GCF_014858855.1. Lineage (NCBI taxonomy): Eukaryota > Metazoa > Chordata > Amphibia > Anura > Bufonidae > Bufo > Bufo gargarizans. The sequence goes on from NC_058083.1 coordinate 75,626,185, forward strand.
AATGCAAGAGCATTGCAAAGTATAGTACAACTATCAGCCCCACTGGATCTTCAAGATCCAAGAGGGAACTGATAAAAAAAAGTGAAAATAATAAAAGTAAAAATAAATCAATAAAAATGTAAATAAAAAAAAAGACATTGCCTTTTCCTATAAAAAAATGAAAAAATAAAATAAAATACACATATTAGGTGTCACCGCGTCCGTAACGACCGTCTCTATAAATATATCACGTGATGGACCCCGTCCGATAAACACCATAAAAATTAATTTAAAAAAAAACAGTGCCAAAAAAGCTATTTTTGTCACCTTACATCACAAAAAGTGCAACAGCAAGCGATCAAAAAGGCTTATGACCCCCAAAATAGTACCAATCAAACCATCACTTCGTCCCGCAAAAAATGATACCCTATTTAAGACAATCGCCCAGAAAATAAAAAAGCTATGGCTCTCAGACTATATAGACACTAAAACATCATTTTTTTTGTTTCAGAAATGCTATTATTGTGTAAAACTTAAATAAATAAGAAAAAGTATACATATTAGGTATTGCCACGTCCGTAACGAACTTCTCTATAAAACTATCACATGACCTAACTCCTCAGATGAACGCTGTGAAAATAAATAAATGAAAACTATTCCAAAACAGCCAATTTTTGGGTCACCTTGCCCCATAAAGTGTAATAAAGAATGATCAAAAAATCCTATGTACCCAAAAATGATACCAATAAAAACCTCAACACTTTCTGCAAAAAACGAGCCCCTGCACAAGACGATCGGCAGAAAAATAAAAAACATATGGCGTTCAGAAAACCAATCCAGCACAATCTGCCTTCCAAAAACCGTATGGCATTCCTTTCCTTCTGCGCCCTGCCGTGTGCCCGTACAGCAGTTTACGACCACATGTGGGGTGTTTCTGTAAACCGCGGAATCAGGGTAATAAATATTGAGTTTTGTTTGGCTGTTAACCCTCAATGTGTTAAAGAAAAAAAATATATAAAATGGAAAATCTGCCAAAAAAGTGAAATTTTTAAATTTCATCTCCATTTTCCTTTAATTCTTGTGGAACGCCTAAAGGGTTAACAAAGTTTGTAAAATCAGTTTTGAGTAACTTGAGGGGTGTAGTTTCTATAATGGGGTCATTTATGGGGGTTTCCACTATGTAAGCCCCACAAAGGGACTTCAGACCTGAACTGGTCCTTAAAAAGTGGGTTTTGGAAATTTTCTTAAAAATTGTAAGAATTGCTTCTAAACTTCTAAGCCTTCTAACGCCCTAAAAAAATAAAATTACATTTCCAAAATGATGCCAACATAAAGTAGACATATGGGGAATGTTAAGTAATAAATATTTTATTAGGTATCACTTTCTGTTTTAGACGCAGAGAAATGGAAATTTGGAAAATTGAGAATTTTTCCTAATTTTTGGTAAATTTGGGATTTTTTCATAAATAAAGGTGAAATATATTGACTCAAATATATGACTATCATGAAGTACAATGTGTCACGAGAAAACAATCTCAGAATAGCGTGGATAAGTAAAAGTGTTCCAAAGCTATTACCACATAAAGTGACACATGTCAGATTTGTAAATTTTGACCTGGACACTGGGGCATCAATGACCCTTGGTCATGAAAGGGTTAATAGTCCCACAAGGTGACTATAACAAACAGCTTTTTGATTGATTTTAAAATGCAATGCATTATCCCTATAGTGCATTGCATTTTAATGTCAGTGCTATTCTGACATTGATCAGCAGGCTGCGCCAGAGAGGGGAGAAAGAGGGAGTCCGCTCCTTCTGTCAGCACTTTACATGTGGTGGGCGCCATTGGCAGCGGCATGTTAAGTGTTAAACAGCTGGGATCAGCACTCCTGCTAGTCTAGGCTGTTAGAGCATGACCGCGGCTCTCATGTGAGAGCTGGGCCCCTGCTCCCCGTGCAGCGCTTAGATTGGGCCGCTGTAAAAAAGCAGAGGTCCAGCCTAAGGCCCCTTAGTGACCACTGTAAAAAGGCACGAGTGGTCACTAAGGGGTTAAAAAAGCTGAGTAAGCACAAAACTGGCAACACTAAGTTACAAATTTTTGTTCTCATTTGTGAAATAGTGTGTAACATTTGCCTTTTTATGTTTCCTCACCACTTTTCTCTAAAATAAAGTGAGTGCACACTAGTAGTGCACACTGGTGTCTTGCAGCACTGGGGTTCTAGGCTTGAATCTGACCAAGGACAACTTCTGCATGGAGTTTGTATGTTCTCCCGGTGTTTTCGTGGGTTTCCTCCCACGCTCCAAAGACATACTGATAGGGACCTTAGATTGTTAGTTCCATTGGGGACAGTGTGATACTAATGTCTGCAAAGCGCTGCAATAGCAACCTAAGACCTTCTGAAGGCTGGGGGCAATAGGCAGGACTCGATAGGAACATAGCGAATCTCTCATAGGCTGCAATGTTTAATCATTGCAGTCTATGGGATGAGATGATCCCATGATAAAGTCCCCTAGAGGGACTAAAAATAAGTGTAAAAACTAATTTAAATATATAAATTTAAATCACCCACTTTCCCCATATTAAAAATAAAAATAAACAGTAATAAAAAAAAACATTATTAGCATTGCCACATCCCAAAACACCTGTACTAATAAAATACAAAAATATTTGTACGGTCTCATATGGTTAATGGTGTAATGTAAAAAAAATTAATAATCCCAGTTTTTGACTTGCTTCCAATTCAAATAAAATTGAGTAAAAAGTGATAAAAAAAAGTCATACACACTCCAAATCACGATTACCTCACAGAAAATTAGATCCCTCACAGCTTCGTAGATGTAACTATAAAAAATGTACGGGTCAGAATATATAGAAGAAACATATTTTTTTTCATTTTTTTTTTACATTAGAATACAGGAATAACTATAAGAAAGTGGTTTTGCTGGTCAGTTTTACCACACAGGGAATGCTGTAAAAATGAAACCTCCACGACGGAATAGATTTTTTTTTCCAATTCCATCCCATTTAATTTTTTTTCAATGTCCACCCCCCCACCCCCCAAAAAATTGATTTCTGTGACAAATGGGAAAAAAATTAAATTATGTACCTTGCAGGTAGCTGCCTTTGAGGTTTGCAGCAGCTGCAATTATGCTAGGAGGCACACCCAGCCTCAGCTCCTCACTCCTTACTCCCCAGCTTGTCCCTAGTAAACACACACAATTCTTCTTAATGCAATTCTAACCTTTCACTTCATTGTCCCTGGCAGTAAAATGCAAGTTTGATCAGTGTCGAACTGGGGTACCTAGGGCCCATCAGTAAAATTTATTTTGGGGGCCCACCATACGGATACATTAAAATATATTAAATAATCTAACAAGTTATTTACATGAACATAAGCTGGTTGAGGTTCTGTACATTAAATATATGTATGTAGTGCAGTAAATCTAATGTGTTATGTGCCATTTGTGCAGGGGGTGGGAGACTAGGGGCCCACCTTTCTCAGGGGCCCACCGGGGGATTCCCCTGTACCCCTGTGGGCCAGTACGAGCCTGAGTTTGATTGACTGTCCCTGACTCCCTAAGATGTTTTTTTCTGGCAGACACCGTCACACACAACTACCCTCATTCATAGCCACAGATATAATGGTGTTCTGCTCGTTCTGCTAGGGCATTTCCCTGCCAGCTGCAGCACTGATTGGCTCCCAGGCCACCTGGATGAGCCAATCAGGGCAAGCCCTCTACTTACTTCCACCTTTCTTGTTCCTCCCTAGTGCTTTTTTTTACGTCCAACATGCGCAGTAAAATGGTGCTATATGCTGTTTTACGATATTCATCCAAAATGAACCTGAAAAGGTTTGGGGTTTTCTGTCATCTGAAAAATGGCAAAGTTCGGACCGAAGCCGGTTTAGTAAGAACTGTTCCGCTCATCTTCACTGTGTATGACTCTTTCCAGCAAGGTATGAAATAATTTTTTTATGGAATGTATAGCTTTGTCTACCTGAGCACTTCAAGCACTGTTGATCTGGGCACTTCATGGTATTATTTAGGTATTGTATGCACTATTTCTTTGGATTCTGTAAGACTATTGTATTCGGTCTCCATGGTGGAATTATCTGAGCATTACAAGATGTAGCCAAGCTATCTTGTGACAAAAGCCATTGAAATCCATTGAAAAAGTAAATTAACACTTTCTTGCCATTGTTTACTTAACACGTTTACCATCAAGTTTAGCTCGGCTACATCTGTATGTGCTACAGTTGGTATATTGCTGTATCTATCCACTGTGACTGTGGAGTTTATAGGATCTATGTATCACATCCAATTTTTGTATCTTGTTTATGCATCATGGCTGAATTAATTCTGATATAAAACCTACAAATTCAGATAACATGGCCATAGCAGGATATTACTAAAGAAATCCCACCTAAATTGAAATTTTGGATCTATATCAGTAGCTGGATCTAATAACTGCTGCTAAGATGCTTTAGCTCTTTCTGGGACAGGCAAGCAACACTTTATCCAAGGCAGAACTTATTCTAGAGTAAAGGAAGGGCAGCCACTGGATGTGCGCCATACTGGGCTCACAGACTTTAATCTGAATGTCCTCTATGATTCTTATATTTACTTTCAGTGATTATGGTTACTAATATTGTTGCATAAATGTATATTACTAATGAGTGTCACTTGGCTGGAATGTCATGAAAAAAAAAAAAAAAATTACTTTAGCCACGTCTTCATTATTTTAATTATCTGCATTGTATTTATAAATGTAGGAGAAGTTAATGAAGAACATTGTGCGCCTGTCCTCCGGGGAAGGAACTGGCCACGGAAGACAAACAGGAGACGAGCAACAGACAATTTTAATAGTTTACAATTAGGCCATCCTTTCTCATCCGTCACCTCTTCTTATCCTTTGGGCTCCATTAACACACAAACCGTTACTCAGCAATTAATTGATTTCTAATTTAAGGGTGGCCAACGCTGCAACAACATATTGCACTGTCAGACCGTCGTTAGCTGGTGTACTTCTAATTATTCCCAATTACCGTAAGTAGACAACTAAACACATTGTAGGATAAGACTCCCCTTTCCCTCTTAGTTATTTTCTTGGAACTATTTGTCACTGGAAAAATCCTTTAAATAAATTGTTCTGAGACATAGTTTATAATATATAAGATGTTCACATTCTCACAAGCTAGATTAGAAGGCAAAAAAATGTTGGCGGTAATGTGGCGCAGGACCATACTTCATGTGCATTCTCCTGTCACTCGGGGCATATTTTTTAAACTATTTGAAAACCTTTAAAATTGCAACATTTGTCTGTCTCTAAAGGTCCTTGGACAAAATGAAGTAGCGGTAACCTACAGGTTAGTGCACTTTTTTTTCCCTTAGACATTTACTTTCAATTCTTGTGAGATCCTCAATCAACAACCATCATTTACACACCTCTGGAGGGAAATAAAATGGAATTTATCAAACTATAGCAGCCAGCCAGTAGTGGTTGCCGGGTAATTTTTTCCAATTGGGTATACTGCTGACTCCATTATTATGAGGTTTCTGCCTCATTGACTGAATCCATTTACCAATTGAGGTATTTTTCCTATCGCTGACATATTGAACATTCTCATTTAAAATCCGAACAGAAGTTTAATTTATACAATCAATAAATGTAAGTGGAGATCTGCTGTCTTATAAGTCAGTATTCTTTTTCCAAAACGAAGGTTATATTGACTGATGAAAATGTGCAACAATTCAAATGTATCGAGGAATATCAACTTTTTAAAGAAACTGTTAATGGTTGTGATGGTCTCACTGCAAAAATATGACTACATTACGTATTGAATTCATTTGAAACTTTCATTTAATACAGGTTGACCTCTAATTGACTCACTTTCTCATATTTCAGTCAATTAAAGTGGATATCATGATTTTAATGTCTTAATATCATGGTATTTTAGTTTTTAGAATTGTAATTAATGATTGCAATAAGTGTTCCAAGCTCAATACATTTGCACAATTAAAAAAGGAATTAAAAGTCTGCCATTAACTTGCAGGAAAGTTCACTGCAGCATTGCCCGTACAAAGAGAAGCAGATGGTCCTGAGAACAATTAATAAAAACATATTATTTGCATATTCATCACACAATGTCAAATATTTCTTAACTAGGATAAATAGTAATACATATCATGTGCTAGTCAAAACATGCAAAGTTAAAAGCTTCACATAAAACAACTATGCTTATTTAGAGGAAATAGTATTCTCATTCCAGGTTCTTATTTCTTTATTAATTGCTGAGTAGACCCCGACCATTAATAAAGGGGTTATCCCATGACTGATGTAAAAAATGAAAATCCGACATCATATTGTGCATGACAATACATTTCTAACAAAGCTAGAACCAGCCATGTACCTCACATGGATCCAAAGATCTCCACATTCACTGCTCCAATTGCTCTCCTAGATTATCTTCAGCCTAGCAGTTCAGTGGTCATGTCTTTTCTTCTGCAGCTCTCCCCTTGTAACTGCCACAGCTTGTAACAGAAGTTAGGGCTGGTTGCAGATGAAGATTGAAACTGAGCACATTCGACCAACCTGTTCGAACAACATGCAATTACAAAAGTATTCAGATCCAGGTTTGAAAGATGTAGAATATGTTTCATGATGCACTCCCTTTAAAGGTAATTTATCACTCGCAAATGAAATCTACTATAACTTAATTTTATTTATTTTTTTTACATTTTGCAACCATACAAACATCCTGAGATATTCCAGTTTTCTAGCCACTGGATCACTCAATAGGCTAAAATATTTTGAAGCTTCCTTACCAATTTTCTTTTGTAGACTGGGGCAGAGTCAGCTCAGTCATCTCACTGTCATTAGACAATTGGGATTTCATGACTGGTAATAGTAGCTCTATTGCACTGCTCAAGGCTGACAGAAGGCAGGATAACAGCTATATAGTCCTCATGCTGTCTAGTGGTTTTTCAGCAGTTCCTATCTGTAGACACTTTAGGGCTGTGACTGCTCTACCTTTGTAGAGTTGATCCATAACCTTTTAGTGGGAGGGGTAAACCTAGAGAATCACAGCCTAACAGAAACAATGTTGCAGTTCACAGATACCACATGTATTGTGCCTCAATATAAGTCAACGTGAATGACCAAACCGTTTCCAGATATAAATAACTATGTCAAATGTTCACTAGTTCAAATGTTGAGTGTCTGTTTTTTCCCTCCAGAACTCAGCTATCCATAGTCCTTTATGACGGCAATGGAAAATTACTAGCTTCTCAGTGTACAAACTGGAAAGTCCCAAAGTCTCTCTATAAGGTTCCATTCACATGTCCGCAACACGTTTTACGGATCTGCGGATCCGCAAAACACGGACAGCGGCAATGTGCATTCCCAATTTTGCGGACCGCACATTGCCAGCACTAATAGAATATGCCTGTTCTTGTCCACAATTGCGGACAAGAATAGGACATGTTCTATTTTTTTCAGGAACGGAATTGCGTACCCGGAAGTGTGGGTCCACAATTCCATGTCCGGGCAGCACATCGTGCTGCCCCATAGAAATTAATGGGTCCGCAATTCTGTTCCGCATAATGCGGAACGAAATTGCGGATGTGTAACTGGAGCCTAATAGCTGGCTGTGTTAAAGAGGACCTGTCACCACTCCTGACATGCCTGTTTTAATAGCTACATTCATTTTCCATGTAAAAACAATTCTGTAACATGTATTCTTATGGCTCTACGCTGTGCTATTCATTTATTATTTGTACTAAAAGTTATGAATGAATTGCTAGCAGTCTAATCTAAGGGTACAGAGGGGTGTTACAGCTATGCAAGTTGATGGCTTTAAGGGCAACAATAGCTGCATATGTTCACAAACATCTGGACTCCAACATATCCTTGCCCCAGGGCACTATAGAAGAGCAATGAAACAGGCATTTTTTGTTTCTTTTCTATACTTTAGAGTTTTTTTTTTTTTTAAATGTACGTATTTTCTATTCTGTATTAGGCCTGTAAGTCTAAAACTCTACATGGTACTAATGGTTTTCCTTATGTAGAAAATTCCAGTGACAGTGTTACTGGAATTGCCTGCCGCCTTGGCTCTGCAGGATTGAGAGATTTTTATGGTTTTGTCATAAAGATCTGTGATTGATGCTAGGACTTATAATTTTATCCATTTGTTTCAGTGGACATGAACAGGATATACCCCACATCAGGGAATGTCCATTCACATCATGACTTCAATGTCTTCTGTATATATGGCCATTGAGCTCGTTGCAAAGCACAACTGTAAACTGATTCATTTATGCATAGTATTCATCATAGTACAGTTTAGCTGTGAGTTTCCGTATGGCTTTAAATGACTCCAGAAGTGTAATTTCCACATTTCCCATAAAAATATAATTCAGCTGGGTTGTTTCAGGCCATTAATGATGATGAATTAACCACCTCCTGACCGCCTAACACAGGGATGCGTCCTGCGGGCGGCCGGGTCATTCCTCCTTGACGCATCTACGCGCATATCCGGCCCGCACATGTGCAATGCGGGTCAGCAAAAGGCGCACAAGGAGTTGGTCACCAGCCAATGATCAGCGCTGGCAGGTTGGGGACTTTTAAACTAACGAACCACCAGCCATATAACACATTATATTTATAAATATAATGTGGTAAATGGCTTCTGTGCTCTCTACTGGGTCCTTTTCGTCGGTTGGTCCCAGCAGAGAGCACAGATCACAGTGAGTACACCAAGCACTACATATTTAGCCCCAGATCATCCCCCTATCACCCCAATTAACCCCTTGATCACCCCTGTCAATCACCAGTATTGACTGTTAGGTTTAGGTTAGTTTAGGCCCCTTTGGAAGGTAGTTAGCTTCAGTTAGCGCCCAGCCCACCGCACCGCAGTCACTGATTCGCTGCTTAGCGTATCGCTAATCAGCATTGGTACTTTATAGTATCTGTAAGTGATCAGAACTGATCACAGTCAGCTCTGAACGGAAAAAAAAATCTCATTACCCGTATGCTCAATATAAGGAGAATAGCAGAAACTCCTAATGCTGGCCATACATGTAATTATTGCAGAGACCCTCAAAAGCCAGGGCAGTACAAACACCTCAAAAATGACCCCATTTTGGAAAGAAGACACCCCAAGGTATTCGCTGAGGGGCATATTGAGTCCATGAAAGATTGAACTTTTTGTCACAAGTTAGCGGAAAGGGAGACTTTGTGAGAAAAAAACAAAAAAAATCTATTTCCGCTAACTTGTGCCAAAAAAAAAAAAAAAAACTTCTATGAACTCACCATGCCCCTCACAGAATACTTTGGGGTGTCTTCTTTCCAAAATGGGGTCACATGTGGGGTATTTATATTGCCCTGGCATTTTAGGGGCCCTAAAGCGTGAGAAGAAGTCTGGAATTCAAATGCCTAAAAATGCCCTCCTAAAAGGTACTCATTGGAATTTGGGCCCCTTTGCGCACCTAGGCTGCAAAAAAGTGTCACACATGTGGTATCACCGTACTCAGGAGAAGTAGGGCAATGAGGTTTGGGGTGTATTTTTACATATAACCATGCTGGGTGAGAGAAATATCTCTGTAAATTGACAATTTTGTATAAAAAAATGTAAAAAGTTGTAATTTACAGAGATATTTCTCACACACAGTATGGGTATATGTAAAAATACACCCCAAAACACATTGCCCTACTTCTCCTGAGTACGGCGATACTACATGAGTGACACTTTTTTGCAGCCAAGATGCGCAAAGGGGCCCAAATTCCAATGAGTACTTTTAGGATTTCACAGGGCATTTTTAGGCATTTAGGATTCCAAACTACTTCTCACGCTTTAGGGCCCCTAAAATGCAAGGGCAGTATAAATACCCCACAAGTGACCCCATTTTAGAAAGAAGACACCCCATGGTATTCCGTGAGGGGTATGGTGAGTTCATGTAAAATTTTATTTTTTGTCACAAGTTAGTGGAATATGAGACTTTGTAAGAAAAAAAAAAAATTCCATTTCCGCTAACTTGTGACAAAAAATGAACCCACTATGCCCATCAGCAAATACCTTAGGGTGTCTACTTTCCGAAATGGGGTCATTTGTGGGGTATTTCTACTGTTTGGGCATTGTAGAACCTCAGGAAACATGATAGGTGCTCAGAAAGTCAAAGTGCGTAAATAATTTTTTTTTTATCAAAGACATGTAGAACAATAAATTTAGATAAAAATTTATATAGAAATGTAGTTTTATTTGAAAAATGTACAACAGAAAGCGAAAAATGTTGGGTCATTTTTATTAATATAAAAAAAAAGTTAAAATGTCAGCAACAATAAAATACCACCAAATGAAAGCTCTATTAGTGAGAAGTAAAGGAGGTAAAATTAATTTGGGTGGTAAGTTGTATGACCGAGCAATAAACCGTGAAAATAGTGTAGTGCAGAATTGTAAAAAGTGGTCTGGTCATTAAGGGGGTTTAAGCTAGGGGGGCTGAGGTGGTTAATAATGTTTCCTCACTCAACCATTTAACTCAGTATGATCAATAACTGTCCCAATAGCCATTTATACAGCAGAATCTTGTGTAACTTCACTTATCTTCACAAGATGTAAACAAGACAAATGTTTATGTCACGGATGCGGTGTGGGAGGAAAACTCCACACCTAGAGCCCTAACACACCCTGTAGGGCCCTGATATAGTGACAGGACTTGAGATAACCTATTCCTCCACCAGAAGGATGAACAGAAGTCTCCCTCAGGCATAGATACAAAAGTGCTTATTGATAGGTAATTGATAAAGGTGTTTGCTGTCACTAATCAAAAATGAATGACTGAAAAGGGGTATATGGCTTAAAAAGAAAATGACAAAACTTTATTATTATATCAACATTAAAATATAATTATCCCCTAACAAATTATAAATATAACAAGGGCTGGTTTGGGTGGGTGACTGATGTGCTGCAGGATGGATGCTCAATCGTGTTGGTGATCTACGCTGGGCCTCACCACGTCCGTAGGGCAGCACGGCACACTCACAAAGCAAAGTGAGAAGTCAGGCTGGGATTCTTGTATATATGATCCCAGTACCTTGACCACATCTATAAACATATGGGGTCCCTGTAGGTAATATAAGGGATTTACACAAATGAAATCCCCCAGGAACCCCCCTCTGCTAAGCTGCAATTGTGAATAGCCTAACTGGCCCTGCCTAGTAACACTAGCCCTGCTCGACGCGTTTCTGAATATTCAGAGCACACCTAAGAAGGGAAGCATACCTACCTGCTTCCCTGCGTTGGCTCTGGTCTCCTGTGCTCCCCAACCTTGGCTGCTCCACTGCACTCCCTGAATGTAAACTTCCATTTTATGCCACTGTCAAGTAGGGGGCAGCTCACCGCTGTGACCTGAGATTGGCTGCAGTGGCGTAAAAACAGAAAGTTTACATCTAGAGAGCCCAGAGGAAGGGGGGTTAGGGGGGGTGGCAACCAACAACCCCTTTAAGCAAAAAATGCATTGTCTTTACGTACTGTATAGCCATATACCTTATACAGAGGTGCGGTGGTTAATTGTAAATTAATTTGACTTTATATTCTCCAATACCTAGAGTAAAGAGGGTGCACAGAGCTCTTTAATTGGCAATGGCTACTTTATTTTCTAATTACTAATTATCATTATTTTGCTGATTACATTTGTAAATAAACCCATTAGTTCTTCATTGGTGGTCCGCTGCCTTCATTTCAAGCTTATTTTTCATTATTAGTTTCAGACAAAATGATTTGGCTAGTGCGTACCTAATGTATTCATAGACCTGGTTACTAAAAACGTAAATGTTTAACTTGCATATCGGAAATAATCAGCTTTATACTTTCACTTAAATGGTGGAGCAATTTATTTCTTCACACAACACTGATGGGAATATTAGTGATATACTAAACTGGAAGACGTAGGTAAATCCTTTTTCTAGGAGCAGCTCTTGTGTCGTGTCAGCAGAAAAATAATTAAACTAGAATATATCAATAAGGTGCAAGTTATATGAAAGAATTTATTTTGGAGGCCTGTTATTTATTGCTACATAAGTATATTGTTATACAGTAACATTGTGGTATTGAATTTTCTATCTGCAAAATTACAAACTCATCTGTACTAGAAACACTGAAATGTAAAGATACACTGACATACATAGAGAGGAGAGAGCCCTCCATGTACAACCCTGGTCCCAGCAGGGTGTACATCAGGTGCTTTGGTAAAGGCTCATGGGCCCTGGTGCAAGAGCTCAGCTTGAGCCCCCCTTCCCTCAGTGTTTTGTATCCAGGGGAAGCACATTGCCTTCCTGCTGCCTGAGGCAAAAATTGAAAGGCACCCCCTCCATGTCAAATTTTTGACCTAACCCATTCCCTCCAGCCAGAGGTGTAAGTTGATTAGCATACACTTTCTATAATACTGGTGTCTTCTCATGCAGCACAAGGGTCTTTGGGCACCCTCAGGCTCCTGGGCCCGGTAATGACTGCTTCCTCTGCACTCCCTATAGCTATGCCTCTGGGGTGGACATGGTGGAAAGAAATGAAAAAGGGCAATGCGAGGAAGGTCCCAATAGTAACCATGTTGTTTGCCTCTAAAGGGTTGTCAAGAGTCTAGATATTGATGACCCATATTTAGAATGGCTGCAGCACTTTAGATAACAATCAATTTGACCCTTTGTTTCACCCCATTTCCTTTATAGATTGTAAGCTTTTGTGAGCAGGGTCTTCACTCCTAGTGTTTCAATGACCAGCTACAACAACTCGGCACTACACAGTGGATGGTGCTCTCTGCTTTTGGGTCCATTCACTGTTTCATTTCTGGTTACTGCTGAAAACAGCTGATTATGAGAATGCTGGGTGTTGGACCCAAACCAATCTGATATTGATGACCTATCCTAAGGATACACACACTACTTCTGCATGATGGGCATTACTGCCAGAGTTCTCCCCACTTTCCTGAGGCTGGCCCGGCCTCTCAGTTCATCCTTGCAGTCTTCTCTACCTCTAGTGCATGTTGTTGATGCCATACTTCCATACCCAGTGAAAGTAGTTTGGACGAATAAATAATAGTGTTTTGGCTGCAAGCATGCAGGAAGAATGCCAGCATGAGGATCGGCCCTTGAAGAGCCTGAAGCTAATATAAAAATGTAGTTGGTAGATAATTCAGTGAAATGTAGTGGCCTAGCTTTGAAAGGAAGTCATGGCATGTCTGGCACACAGTGTTGGGGCAAGGGTCCCTCTGACCACTGATACCTGGTCTGCAAAGCACGGTCAGGGCAGGTATATCACCTACACTGCGCATTGGGTAAACCTGATGACGGTTTTGGCTCTGCAGAGGAGTTGGTGACACAGCCACGACTTGCAGGCAGGCCTGCTGCCACCTCCTCTTCTCCTCCTACTCCATCCTCTTCGCTAAGTCCTCTTCTGCTGCTGCGTCTTGCTCCACACCAACTGCACCCCCCAGCTCCCCAGGGGCTAATCCACATCCCAGATACGACAGTGTCATGCCGTCTTGGGGTTGACTTGCCTGAAAGCAGAGAGTCACACCGGACCAGCACTTTTGTCTGCCCTGAACGCACAGGTGGATCAGTGGCTGACTCCGCACCAACTGGAGATCGGCAAAGTGGTGTGTGACAACGGAAGCAATTTGTTGGCGGCATTGAATTTGGGCAAGTTGACACATGTGCCGTGCATGGCACATGTGTGTAATCTGATCGTACAAAGCTTTGTACATAAGTACCCAGGCTTACAGGACGTCCTCAAGCAGGTTAGAAAGGTGTGTGGCCATTTCAGACGTTCCTAGACGGCCATGGCGCACTTTTCAGACATTCAGCGGTGAAACAACATGCCAGTGAGGCACTTGATTTGCGACAGCCCGACACGTTGGAATTCAACACTCCTAATGTTCGACCGCCTGCTCCAACAAGAAAAAGCAGTCAACGAGTATTTGTATGACCGGGGTGCTAGGACAGCCTCTGTGGAGCTGGGAATTACTGGACGCTCATGCGCAATGCCCGTAGGCTCATGCGTCCTTTTGAGGAGGTGACAAACCTAGTCAGTCGCACTGAAGGCACCATCAGCGACCTCATCCCATTTGCTTTCTTCCTGGAGTGTGCCCTGCAAAGAGTGCTGGAACAGGCCGTAGATGAGCGTGAAGAGGAAGAGGAAGACTTGTGGTCACCATCATCACCACCAGAAACAGCCTTATCAGCATCGCTTGCTGGACCTGTGGCAACGCTGGAAGAGGAGTCTGAGGAAGAGGAGTCAGAGTAGGATTGTGGCTTTGAGGAGGAGGAAGACCAACCACAGCACGCATCCCAGGGTGCTCGTTGTCACCTATCTGGTACCCATGGTGTTTTACGTGGCTGGGAGGAAGAACAGACCTTCAGTGACGAGGAACGGGACATGAGGAGCTCGGCATCCAACCTTGTGCAAATGGGGTCTTTCATGCTGTCGTGCCTGTTAAGGGACCCTCGTATAAAAAGGCTGAAGGAGAACGACCTGTACTGGGTGGCCACGCTACTAGAACCCCGGTATAAGCAGAAAGTGCCTGAAATGTTACCGAATTGCCGGAAGTAGGAAAGGATGCAGCAGTTCTAAAATAAATTAAAAAGTATGTTTACAAAGCGTATAAGGGTAATGTCACAGCACAAAGGGAATCTAACAGGGGAAGAGGTGAAAGTAATCCTCCTCCTACCACGACCATGCCGGCAAGTACAGGACGCTTTACAGACATGTTGTTGATGGAGGACATGCAGAGCTTTTTAAGTCCTATGCATCGCCACGGCCCTTCGGGGTCCACCCTCAGAGAACGACTTGACCGACAGGTAGCAGACTACCTCGCCTTAACTGCAGATATCGACACTCTGAGGAGCGATGAACCCCTTGACTACTGGGTGTGCAGGCTTGACCTGTGGCCTGAGCTATCCCAATTTGCGACAGAAGTTCTGGCCTGCCCCGCTTCAAGTGTCCTATCAGAAAGGACCTTCAGTGCAGCAGGAGGTATTGTCACTGAGAAGAGAAGTCACCTAGGTCAAAAAAGTCTAGATTACCTCACCTTTATTAAGATGAATGAGGGATGAATCCCAAAGGGACTGACAGTGGGTGATACATTCAACTAAAAAAGGCCTGATGACTGAGATGAGCTGCCTTGGGCTAAAAATGGTCCACACAATGCTGTATTTTATCTCTCAATGCCAGATGACTTGCGTGACTTATCCACCACCAACTACGGTTCAGGCCGCAATGTTTTAGGCACTTTCTGCCTGGGAAACATCAATTTTTCTGTCCGGCTGCAACAATACCAAATTTTTCAGGCATGTGTACATGCCTCATTTTTCGGGTTTCTGGTGCTGCACTGTAGCTGCAAAAACCAAACAAAAAAAAAGGCACATACATGTGTCAATTCCCCTTCGTGATCGTTACCTTGTTGCGGTGAAGGGGCTTGCATATCACAATGAAGCGACCACCTCTATGAGTGTGTTGGCAATGGCAATGTTGGCACACCCCAGATAAGGTCGTTTCTTCATTGTGAACAGACAAAAAGCGATCGGCTGGATAATTTTGCATAGAAAAAACATAAATTTTTTTTGTAATCATCTAAGGTGATCATTAAAGCCTACTAGGCCAACAATGGGCCCACACTGCAGAATCATTGTTTTCTGGGTCACTTAACTGTCACTGAACTACCTCAGCGCCATAGGCTTTGAAAAAAAAACATTGCCTGCAATCTCCTAAACGTGCGCACGAGCACAGTCATCACTACACCAAGATTGACGCATAGAGGAATAAAATTTATGTCATGAGTGTGTCAACTCTTTGCGGTTGTCTAAAATCTATGCAATACACATCCCCTGATAGGGGACCTAACAGGGATTAAACTGATAGGAATAATACTACTTAACACACCACTCATATTGGGATTGCACAGTACATTACACGGCGCACGCGCAGTGCCCCAAATTGGAATTAAGAGGACCGACCAAGCATCTTTTTCCATCTCTCGGTTCCTAAAATCTATTCCATACACGTCCCCTGATAGGGGACGTAACAGGGATTAAACTAATAGGAGTGGTGTGTTAAGTAGTACTATTTCTATCTGGTGGCACAGTATATTGCACGCGCAGTGCCCCAAATTGGAAGTAAGAGGACCGACCAAGCATCTTTTTCCATCTCCTGGCTCCTAAAATCTATTCCATACACCAGACCCCTGATAGGGGACAAAACAGAGATTAAACTGGTAAGAACAGATTTTTTTTTATTAAAAAAAAAAGAGGACAGCCTCTGCGGAGCTGGGTATTTTTTGGCCACGTTACTGAACGCTCATGCACAATGGCTGTAGGGTCATGCATCCTTTTGCGGAGGTGACAAACCTGGTCAGTCAAACCCAAGGCAATATCATCGACCTCATCCCATATGCGTTTTTTCTGGAGCGTGCCCTGCGAAGAGTGCTGGATCAGGCCGTAGATGAGCATGAAGAGGAAGAGTTGTGGTCACCATCACCACCAGAAGCAGCCTTGTCGTCGTCAATTGCTGAACCTGCGGCAACGCAGAGAGAGGAGTCTGAAGAAGAGGAGTCAGAGGAGGAAGGTGGCTTTGAGGAGGTGGAAGACCAAACACAGCAGGCGTCCCAGGGTGCTTGTTGTCACCTTTTGGGGACCCTTGGTGTTGTACGTGGCTGGGTGGAAGAAGAGACCTTCAATGACATCAGTGAGGACGAGGAACGGGACATGGCTAGCTTGGTATCCAACCTTGTGCAAATGGAGAGTTTGCGATTGTGCAAATGGACTGTTTGCGGTTGTTTGCGGTGCGTTAAACGGGGAGTTTGGTCTGTCACTGTGAAGCGGGCGTAACCCTTACACCTGATCAACATCATACCTGATGTTTTAAAGCACGTTATTCCAAACAATTTAGGAATGTTAGGTGATTTATGCCCTTTATGGATTAAAACCCGACTCTGCTTCAACTACGTAATTTTCCATGGGAGTTTTGCCATGGATCCCCCTCCGGCATGCCACAGTCCAGGTGTTAGTCCCCTTAAAACAACCTTTCCATCACTATTGTGGCCAGAAAGAGTCCCTGTGGGTTTTAAAATTCGCCTGCCTATTGAAGTCTATGGCGGTTTGACCGGTTCGCACGTTCGCGAACATTTGCGGAAATTCGCGTTCGCCGTTCGCGAATGGAAAATTTTATGTTTGCGACATCTCTATAAATGAATAGACGAAGTCGCGAGATCGAGAAAACGATTACACAGGGCATGGGGGGTGAGGGGTCAAACATAGAGGCAGAGGAGGACACGAAGCAACATATATTCAGGATCCTGATCCGTCTGACAAATGCCATCAGTTTGCGTCTGTATTGCCGGATACGGCGTGCAAATCCGGCAACGGAACTGCTTGCCGGAATCCCCTGTCACAAGTGTGAAAGTACCCTAAGCCCTTATTGCTCGGGCAACAATAGGAGAAGGAATCTTAAATTCCCAAGTGCCCAGCTGGGTGGGCTTTGCTGTTCCAAGTGCCCAAAGCAAATCTCACCCAGCTGGGCACTTGGAAGCCATTTTTCAGAACATTTATTTCATGCTTTTCCTGGACATGAAATAAAGACACAAAGTATACAGAGGTATGATTGGAATGTGTTTTCAACCTTCTTTGGGGCAATGCTGTTAGTTATATTGGTGAAAATGGTGTGACAGACTCCCTTTTAATAACTCCTAGCAGGAGGCCACTGTCTGATGATAGATCAGGCCGCTTGCAATCTGACCCTTTAAGAGCCAAGGAACATGCATGCGCCTCAAAGGGGTTGTCTCTCTTCAGTAAGCAGCATTTATTATGTAGAGGAAGTTCATACAAGCCACTTAATATTGTATTGTGATTGTCAATATTGCTTCCTTTGCTGGCAGGATTAATTTTTCCATCACATGCTCATTTCCATGGTTACAGACCACCCTGCAATCCATCAGTGGTGGTCGTGCTTGCACACTATAGGAAAAAGCATCAGCCTCTCTGGTGGCCGGGACCATGGGAGCGTTCAAAATCTAGAGATTTTACCTATATTGTGCAAGCACGACCACCACTGATGGATTGCGGGTTGTCTGTAACCATGAAAACGAGCAGTGTATAATGTGTTGGAAAAATGAATCCAGCCAGCAAAGGAAGCATAATGGATAATAACAGTATATAAGTGAGTGTCTTGTATTCATTATCTGTACATGATAAATGGCACTTACTGAAGTGAGACAACCCCTTTACGGGAGCAGAACAGGAACAGGCAGGGAATAGAGATTGCCATAAGAGGCCTACTGCATGGTACCAGACTATGATACTGTAGCTATGCAGAGCAGCGCCGGCAGGTACGAATTGCCGGCAGGACAGGGGTGAGTATTCATGGGCATGGACTGCCAGTGTCATACACTGCTTTACTGTGTAGCTCAAATTATTTATCTCACTTTACACCTTTAATGGGGGTGTATTGGAGTCAAAACTTTATATAAAATAAAATGTAGAGTCCCTCCCTAAGGCCGAATGCACACGGCCGTGTTTGCGGCCGAGAGCGGGCCGTGAAAACCCTGCCGGGATTCCTGCTGACTGCTGGAGCGCACGGCGTCATGGGTTGCTATGACGCCGTGCGCTTCATGCAGCCGCTCCTGTACAGTAATACACTATACTAGTGTATTACTGTCCAGCAGCGGCTGCATGAAGCGCACGGCGTCATAGCAACCCATGACGCCGTGCGCTCCAGCAGTCAGCAGGAATCCCGGCAGGGTTTTCACGGCCCGCACTTGGCCACGGAACACGGCCGTGTGCATTCGGCCTAAGTCTATGGAGCTGTGATGCTGCCTCAGAACAATTTCGATTTTTTTTTTGCTAGTGAAGAAGCGTTGCAGGACCATTACATGCAGTCCTGTGCTTAATAACACATTATATTCATGGTGACATTACTTAAGAAAAATTGCAGCCATGCAGTAATATCTCCCATCCCCAAAAACATTGGAATTGAAATTCCTACCATACTGATGTATGCATTGCCAAGGATGAAGAGATCACCTTTTTATACCAGCTCCCTGACATAAGGAAACATATGGCTTGCAGCTTCATTAATCAGTTTAATGTTGAGCTGTTCCTCGAGGCTCATCATTAATTTTGTATGTATAAGATAATTATATACACCTGAAAGTGGAAAATCTTCGGGAGTCATTTCTTATCTTTCTGCCGTTGATCTTACTGAATAATGACAGGTATTTTTCATTACATGCACAATTGATATGTCTTCACTTCAGCATGTCATTTATTAAAGCAATGTCTAAAGTACAGCTGATTCCTAATGTAATCTTTTTAAATGTACGTTCGGAGCTTGTTAGACTGAAGCAGCCTTGTTCTTTCAAAATTTTAGGTGGTGATAAAAACCATTGCCGTCATGACAACCTTAAACTTAAAAGGTAACTCCCCCTAAGGCCTCATGCACACGGCCGTTGTGCAGCCGTTCCGTGCATTGGGGACAGCAATTTGCTGTCCCCAATGCACGGGCAACGTCCGTGTGGTGGCCGGAATGGATCGAGACCCATTCAACTTGAATGGGTCCGTGATCCGTCCTCACTGAAAAAAATTAGAACATGTTCTATTTTTTTGCGGTGCGGAGGCACGGACAGATAAACCACGGAAGCACTACGTGCTTCCGTGGGTTCCGTGCATCCATTCTGCACCTCAGCTCCGGATTGCGGACCCATTCAAGTGAGTGGGTCCACATCTGTGATGCGGGGAGCATACCGCCAGTGCCCGTATATTGCGGATCTTCTGTTTTTGGGCCACAATACGGCCACAGACGGACAAATGCTGTGTGCATGAGGCCTAAATGGTATTAGAAATTTTTTATATGGTTTCTTCTAATGTTCTAGTGCTTCAAGAATGATTAAAGGGAAGCTTAACCTGTAACAATCTCACATGTCATGGTGGAGATCGGGATTCGTGGACTGTGATGGCTATTGTTGTTGGAATTCCCATTAACTACACTTGGACTGTGGTGCACATGCAAAGTCACATTTTGCAGACCCGTATCAGTACCATCCTTTGTCACTAGTTGTACTTAAAGAATTGAAGAGGATTTCAGATGTTTGTAAGATTTCTGATTTCGGGTGAAGTGACTTTGGCACTCTAAGGACTTTGGGGCATATAGTTAATTTTATAAAAAAATAATATATATATATATATATATATATATATATATATATTAAAAATCCAAGAAAACGGGCAGCACTCCAGAAAAATAAAGTATAAAAAATATACTTTATGTTTCTGGAGTGCTGCCCATTTTCTTGTATTCTATATACGGGGTTGGTTCATCCCCAATTGGGCTTTTTGCACCCATCTGTTCATTTTTGGACGGTGCCGCCATTCTCTTTTCTTCATATATACAGTACAGACCAAAAGTTTGGACACACCTTCTCATTCAAAGAGTTTTCTTTATTTTCATGACTATGAAAATTGTAGATTCACACTGAAGGCATCAAAACTATGAATTAACACATGTGGAATTATATACATAACAAAAAAGTGTGAAACAACTGAAAATATGTCATATTCTAGGTTCTTCAAAGTAGCCATCTTTTGCTTTGATTACTGCTTTGCACACTCTTGGCATTCTCTTGATGAGCTTCAAGAGGTAGTCACCTGAAATGGTCTTCCAACAGTCTTGAAGGAGTTCCCAGAGATACTTAGCGCTTGTTGGCCCTTTTGCCTTCACTCTGCGGTCCAGCTCACCCCAAACCATCTCGATTGGGTTCAGGTCCGGTGACTGTGGAGGCCAGGTCATCTGGCGCAGCACCCCATCACTCTCCTTTATGGTCAAATAGCCCTTACACAGCCTGGAGGTGTGTTTGGGGTCATTGTCCTGTTGAAAAATAAATGATAGTCCAACTAAACGCAAACCGGATGGAATAGCATGCCGCTGCAAGATGCTGTGGTAGCCATGCTGGTTCAGTATGCCTTCAATTTTGAATAAATCCCCAACAGTGTCACCAGCAAAGCACCCCCACACCATCACACCTCTTCCTCCATGCTTCACGGTGGGAACCAGGAATGTAGAGTCCATCCGTTCACCTTTTCTGCGTCGCACAAAGACACGGTGGTTGGAACCAAAGATCTCAAATTTGGACTCATCAGACCAAAGCACAGATTGCTGTGGTCTAATGTCCATTCCTTGTGTTCTTTAGCCCAAACAAGTCTCTTCTGATTGTTGCTTGTCCTTAGCAGTGGTTTTCTAGCAGATATTCTACCATGAAGGCCTGATTCACACAGTCTCCTCTTAACAGTTGTTCTAGAGATGTGTCTGCTGCTAGAACTCTGTGTGGCATTGACCTGGTCTCTAATCCGAGCTGCTGTTAACCTGCGATTTCTGTGGCTGGTGACTCGGATAAACTTATCCTCCGCAGCAGAGGTGACTCTTGATCTTCCTTTCCTGGGGCGGTCCGCATGTGAGCCAGTTTCTTTGTAGTGCTTGATGGTTTTTGTGACTGCACTTGGGGACACTTTCAAAGTTTTCCCAATTTTTCGGACTGACTGACCTTCATTTCTTAAAGTAATGATGGCCACTCTTTTTTCTTTACTTAGCTGCTTTTTTCTTACCATAATACAAATTTTAACAGTCTTTTCAGTAGGACTATCAGCTGTGTATCCACCTGACTTCTCCACAACGCAACTGATGGTCCCAACCCCATTTATAAGGCAAGAAATCCCACTTATTAAACCTGACAGAGCACACCTGTGGAGTGAAAACCATTTCAGGTGACCACCTCTTGAAGCTCATCAAGAGAATGCCAAGAGTGTGTAAAGCAGTAATCAAAGCAAAAGGTGGCTACTTTGAAGAACCTAGAATATGACATATTTTCAGTTGTTTCTCACTTTTTTGTTATGTATATAATTCCACGTGTTAATTCATAGTTTTGATGCCTTCAGTGTGAATCTACAATTTTCATAGTCATGAAAATAAAGAAAACTCTTTGAATGAGAAGGTGTGTCCAAACTTTTGGTCTGTACTGTATATATATATATATATATATATATATATATATATATATAATTTATTTGTAGTTTCACAAAGGAAATGATTCAAAACATTGTCTCAGACTTCCATTCTCAAACTTTGAGCAATGCAATCCAGTCATCACCTAATGACTCTAGCATGGCTCACATTAGCCACTTGACTGTTCGATGTGATAAGACATTGGATGAAATGTCATCTACAGGCAAAGCAGCAGGGATTAAATTAGAGATGACCAAACTTCTTGAATTGTGTTTTTTTGTCCAATTTGTCCAATTTTGTGAAAAACAAATTGATATGTGCCTGAATTTATTCAATATAACTCAAATATGCACCATTTGGCCTGAAAATTGACATTGAGGTCCCCTATCTGTCAGATTATTTACATATTTTTGTTAGGTATTTTACTTTTTTTTTTGCTCTTTCATTACCACCCTCTTTAAGCTCTTGAATTCAGTAACAGCAATAGCAAAAATGTCAGAGTGACAATGACACATATAGCTATAGATAAATGCATGGATTATGGTGTTAACAAACAGTGTGTTTAGTAACACACTGTGCCTTTGGATGTTTTATGCTTTTTCATATTAGAAAGCTTTAACAATTGTCTCTTATCAGGGGGCAGAGGGAGTTTAAACACTCACGGTGTAGGGTAGAGTAATAGTGGCACGTGGCTGCAATAGTAGTGGAGGCAGTGCCAGCACAGCAGTAGATGTGTGTGCAACTGTTTAGGGTTAGTAGTATTAGTGACAGCTGTGCAGCAAAAATAGTAGTGGCAGTAGTGGCAGTAGGGATAATGGAAGTGACAGTAGGGGGATTAGCAGCAGGGAGTAGCAGCTTTGGTGGTGTATGCAGCAGCAGCAGCCATACAGTATTGAAAATGATGGTAGACAGGCAGATAATGGCAGTGGCATGATGGTGGCAGCAGCAGCCATATGGTATGGAAAATAATGGTAAGCAGGCAGAGAGCGCAAATGGCATGATGATGGCAGCAGCCTTATGGTACAGAACACAATGGTAGGCAGGCAGACAACAACAGAGGCATGGTGGTGGCAGCAGCTGCAGCCATAAGGTACAGAAAATAATGGTACTGTAGGCGAGCAGAGAGCAGCAGTGGCATGATGGGGCACCATCAGTCAGGGCAAATCCACACCAGCAGATGGTGTGTAAAAATCCTTGCAGATCCATGCCTTGTTCATTCTTACAAAAGTGATTGTGTTTTGTACACTGGTGGAAGACGACTTTGTTAGTTTAGGTGTCACAATGCCCCCTGCCCCACTAAAAACTCTCTCTGAGATGACACTGGAGCATGGGCAAGACAGTACAGAAACAGTATACTGGGCCAGTTCTGGTCACTATTCCAATTTGGCTGCTTGGACGTCCATGGGGTCATAGAACAAGATACAGTATGCACAGGAGAAAGGCCAAAGTCTAGCTAGGACTGACCCTTAGTGTTCAAGCTGTAGGTCTCTGTTGATGATACTGAATTGGCTGCTGCTGCTGCTGCTGTGGCTCCTGCTGGTTGTGGTAGCGAAGATAGTGAGAAGGGGTTGACTCAGAAATACGGGTGGCATGCTACACACACAAGCTGTGGCATGCTACGTACACAGTGTATCCTGGTAATAAAGCACTTTGGCACTTTCAGCAACTGAATTGCTTGGTGGAAAGGATGTGCCTGTCATTATGTAAGCAAACAAGCATACAGCTTGCAAGCACACACGAGAACCCAGTTCTTTCTGGCTCTTCCCCCCACTGAGATGTTTGGTCATCTTCACCAGTGCCATTTTCATAATTTGAAATGGCACTGGTGAAGCCATTTCATAACCTTGTCCTCCTACAAAAACGACTCCTCCTCCTGCTCCTCCTCCTTCAGTGGCATCTTTTCACCCACATCCTCCACTTCCTCCTCAATGAGACTTTCTCTGTGTGAGTCCACAACACCTACAGGGCAGCCAGCTAGATGTTTAATTTGTCCTTTCCCACTGTTCCTTGTTGCATTAGCATGAGAATCTGCTCTAAGATAAATATCAGGGGGATGACATCATTGATGCCCCAATTGTCCTTACTGACTAATCTGGTAACCTCTTTGAAGGGCCTGAGTATGTGACAGGAACCTGATAAGCTGCCACTAACTGACCTTGAAAGAACATATGCTATCTCATGTGGTGGTGTAAAGTGGCCAAAATCATTCACAGCTTTACATTGCTTATACGGGTGGAATTTCAGTGAGTTGAAACGTTGCAGATCAAGCGGTGCAATAGCAGACCATTCTGCAAGTCCAGGAGGGTGTTCCTTACAACAAAAGAATAGATGAAATATGAAGACAATCTCCTGGACATGGCCAGCACCCTCTGCAAACCACAATATTTCTTCAAAAAGTATTGCATAACTAAATTTCTCATGTGTGGCATTCAGGGAGCATGTATTATTTAATTCAAATGCAGCATGGCCAGGATTTTCCTGCCATTGTCCCTTACCACCTTACCCAATTGGAGTTGGTAGAAAGACCAAGATGTGTGCTGCTTAATGCACTTTAGCAACTCATCGACTGTGTGACTATACTAATACAGCATGGGAGTGCTTCACTTTACACAAATGATAGGAGGGATGGGGTTTGAAAACAAAGCTCTTCCCTGCTTTTGTTGTTGGATGGGAGGATGTTTGTGGAGGAGGACACAGGAGGCAGCGGAGAACATGGCTTTGCTGTGACATGCTGCAAGTGGTCCATGAAAGACATGTACTGTCCCTTCCCATAACAGCTGCTCTAGTTGTCCATGGAGATGTGCACTTGCCACATAGTAAGAATTACCAGGAGCACCTAATGTTCCCCCAGCCAATAAATAATAGGCATCTTCCAGTGCGGCTGAGCATGCACGATCAGCTCCTTAAAAGCAGTGACTGCACCACCAGAAACTTGGCCAACAGAGGCAAAGCTTCTGCACCAGCGGATTGCTGGTCATATAGAGTAGTTTCTGGCCACACATTCTGTTATCACTGTCTGACAACAGGGCTGAGGAGGAGTCTGAGTGGGAGAAACAGTAACTGATGATGTTGATGACAGGGACACTGTACTGCATATGTATGTGAACTAGTAGCCACAAAAGAGACCGGGAGCAGGACATTCTTGTTGCAGGAGCTGGAAGCCATATCTATTTTACCACAGTAACTTGTGATGCTGCATCATGTGCTGCGATCAAGCCATGGTGCCTTTGTTTGTGCTTAAGCTTCCAATGTTTATTTTAATCTTACAGATCTTGCACACGACAATGTTTTTTTTCTTCTGCCACTGTGGACAAAACAGCCAGATGAGAGATACTCGCACACTTTGAACAGAGCTAGCAGCAGACAAGCTTGGCTTACAGTAGGTCTGGCATCACCAGGTTTGTTACCAACTTCCCAAAAAGTTCCCTGCAAGACGAATCTAAAGCTTTTGAGGTTCGCTAAAAATGAATCAAATAAAACGGCAGACACCGTAGCACAGCGGAAAATCCACAAGAGATGAAGAAGAAGGCTGCTCACATGACCGTGGGAGGAAGTGGGGGGCTTGCCCTGATTGAATCACAGGCTGACAGACATCCTGGATTAGCCAATCAATGGTGCAGCAAGCAAGAAGGTGCCCTAGCAGAACAACTAGAACTTTATTCTATATTGGGCTTTGAATGAGGGTGCATAGGTGTAGCAGTCTCTGGCAGGACATTTTAAGGACCATGTATAGTCACAATCAAGCTTCTATTCTAGTGTCACTGATGGAAAAGACTAAAAAAATGAATTGTCTAGAATATGGAAGGGTAGAGAAAGATTTCATCCCAGGTGTGAGAAGCTGAGGCTGGGTGTGCCTGGAAAAGGCAGTGCCTTCTAGCTACAATTACCACCCTATAATACAGCTGCAGATGCTGCAGAACCTCAAGAACAGCCACCAGCAAGAACATTTCTCTTTTTCTCATTTGAACAGAATGACAGCTGTTCTGTTTCTTCCCCAAACCTGACGTCGTTCTAGGCTTTTTAAGGTCTCTAACATCCACCTTAATGTTGTCATGGAGGAGTGGAAGACAATTTCAGTGGCAACATGTGAAGCTCTATTGAACTCCAGTCCTTGCCCAAAAGAGTTAAGGCAGTGCTGGAAAATAATGGTGGCCACACAAAATATTGACACTTTGGACACAATTTGATCATGTACTCACTTTTGCTGCCAGCGGTTTAGAGATTAATGGATGTGTGTTGAGTTATTTTGAGAGCACACCAAATTTACACTGTTATACAAACTGTACACTGACTACTTTACATTGTATCAAAGTGTCATATCTTCAGTCTTGTCCCATCAAAAGATATAATAAAATATTTACAAAAATGTGAGGGGCGTACTCACTTTTGTGAGATACTGTACAAGAAGTCTAGTATATTATACTCTAAGCCTGGAGATTATAAGAGTCAGCCTTAAGTTAAAGAAGAACATTAGAAAATTGGATGTAGTGCAGACCTTAACCAAGCCTGCTATTGAGACTTTGCAGCATAAAGCAACTTGTATTAATATCTGGAAGAAAGAACAACCGTCTGTTTATGTCATTGAATGTATACATCTACCTCTAAGTAAAGTGTTCTATGTGTTAACTAAAGTGCACTCCTCTTTTTTCCATCACCTATTTGCACCCAAGGGTGCTGGCATCATGAATATAAGGGACCTTGCCTTTCCTGCACCTTAAACCCTATACTTCCTAGGGCACCTTGACTACCATCCGACAGGAGAATCCCTTTACCCTAGAGAGTGCCCCGAAGGAATCCGGTGCATTCCCCTCACTGCACACCAACCTAGGGAGCTGCAGAATGGTGAGTAGAGACTGTTGCATTCCTTGGTTCTCTGAACCCCCAGATGTTCTAGAAATTCCTACTAGGATTACTATACTTCCAATATGAACGTTGCAGGGGTGTAAGGGCAGGCTAGTTAGACAAGATGGTCTTTTTCTGACATCAATCTTCTATGTTTCTATGTTTACAGTTTGGAGTAAAAGATATCTTGCATATAAATGGTGGACTATGCTACACAATGGTATAGCTGCTTGTTGTCCTTCCTTCTCATTTATTATTTATTTATTTCCTTTTTTTTTATCTGATGCCATTCAAGGTTGGCCTAATGAACAGTAGAACAATGTACCACAACTCTAAGTCTTCCTAAAGGTCTTTTGCAGTCAAGTGGGGGATCTGATTTGCCTTTCTAGCAATCCTATGAGCAGATGTCTCTGAAATTTCCAGACCTTTTCGTCACCTTCACTGTTCCTATTAACTGCCATGTCAACCTGAAATAACTTTGCTATCTTCTTATAGCCTTCTCCTGCTTTGTGGGCCTCAACCATTTTCATTTTTAAAGTGTTAAGACAGCTGCTTAGAAAAACCCATGGCTGCTGTTTTTCAAAGGTGTATGGGTATTTATAAAGCTTTGAAATTTGCATCACCTGGCCTTTCCTAACCATGATTGTGAAAAAACTTTAACAATAACAGGCTATTTAAGATCTGAGACTTTTGTCAAAGTTACTTGAGCGTTCAAATCTTGGGTTTTCATACTTTTTTCACTCTAAAATTGTAGAAAACCAAAACCAAAATAATACACTGATATTGATTTAAAAAAATGTGTGTTTCATCTTTCTTGATGGACTGTCATCTTTCTTGATGGACTGTTCACAGTAATAGTATGATTGTTGTTCTACATTCACATTTTGGTTGTACATTTATTTTTTATGAGAACTTTAAAATGCATCTTCTTTTTTTAAACTTGTCAAAGTTATGAATATCAATCAACCCTTTCCTAACTCTTTTACCTTCCTATATTTGTGCAGGTATGCAGTATGTATGTACTGCATACTTGCCCTATATTCATTCTGCACCCTATATTCTTTCTGAACTAAGCACATAACCGCAGTATTATTATGTTACAATTTCATGTCTGACCTGTGACCTTATGTATCTTGCCTGACCGCTCTCCTTTTTAATTTTACATTTCACCAAAAATTGCTTTTTTTCACTGCATTGCCCTTTGTGGATTATAGCATCGCTGCCTGCCACCACTTAAATATCTGTCTGCTATCAGTAAACCTTTATCATATTTCAAGAGCACTTGAAGGACAACGTAAAACTGCTGAAATGAAATAATATCCTTCTCCTGTATCTAACCTGTATTTTATTCTTTTGATGTAACAAGGATTTTATACATATTTTATACATATTCATTTTATACATTTTACAAATGTTAGATAATTTAATGTACAAGTTCAACTATTTTGTCAAAATAACTTTGTGAGTTAAAATAACTCGACATGTTTACTGCCATTCTACTGGAATAGCACAAAGATGTGATATGATAATGAATTGTATTAAATGACAAAGCCACATGAGCTTCAAAACGGTAGGATATTTATGTTAATGTAGACTATTTGCAATGTTGTTTGTTTTTTAACATTGATTGAATCAAAAATAATTGATTGCAAAAATTGTTTATGGACATTTATTTTTCCACTCTTTATTCTTTTGCACCCTACTGCCACTTTAACATCATTACAGTCATAAAGCTAACATTTGTAGATGCGTCTTCCCAATAAAGATGGTCTGATATGTGTCACATACATTACATACCTTTTAAATAGGTAAAATGAATTATCAAGCCTCACTCTAGCTTCCATGCAGAAGTCTCAACAATAAAGGTGGCTATACATTAGATAGAAGTTGATGGTTGAACAACAGTTGAACTAGTGGACAATCATTTCATAGATGTAATACACATTTTAGTCCATATCTGCTGTTACATTAGTTGAACTGACCATACATATTTAGAGTTTTTAGACAGTTTTTTACTGAAGACCTGATAGGACATCAGTAACTGATCTGTGGGGGTCCGACACTTGGGCCCCGAGTAGATCAGCTATTTGAGACGGCAGCGATGCTCACGGTAGTGCTGTGGCCTTCTCTCAGCTTACCAGGCACAATGCCATACATTTTATAGCAGCTGTGCTTGGTATTGAAGCTAAGCCCCAATTTATTTCAATGGGGCTGAGCTGCGCCTAGGACATGTGACCTATGAACACAATGTCTAGGCAAAGCTGGAGAGCCCATGGCGCTACTGCGAGCACCAATGACTTCTCAAACAGCTGATTGTGGGGGTCCCAGATGTTGGACCCCCACCGATCCTAATGAAAGTCCTAATTTGGTCAGCAGTAGAGATGAGTGAATTTAAAAAAAATCTGATTTGGATGCCTAGTCCTTTCTGGTAGTGGAAACAATTACTGGGTGTCAGTTTAACAGGGAGGTCTCATACAGTATATAGACATGTGCAACAGTATTAGCTAACCCCTAGCTAAACAAAAAACAAAACAAAAAAATACAGCAGCATTTAGTACAGGAATAAAAAAAACACTGTGCATCCATGCAGGAGCTGTGCCCCAATGACTCATTAGTGGAACAAAAGAAGGACATTGAAACAGGGCCAATGAAGTAGGTGAAAAAAAATATTTATTTTAAACCATGTTGTGGCAGTGCAAACACATGCTTTTGAATCACTTCCGTTACCTATAGAATGACTGTATGTCACTATTAGGCCTCATGCACATGACCGTTGTTTGTTCACTTTAATGGGGCCGCAAAAGATGCCGTTATAAATTGCCGCTATAAATATACATTTTATTTAAAAACTCAGTGCCTATGCTAAAATTTTATGCAATTAAATATGTATTCAGATCCAGGTGCTGGTTTGAAAACTGCTGAATAT
Source organism: Bufo gargarizans (assembly GCF_014858855.1). Taxonomy (NCBI): domain Eukaryota; kingdom Metazoa; phylum Chordata; class Amphibia; order Anura; family Bufonidae; genus Bufo; species Bufo gargarizans. Next base: position 75,655,961 of record NC_058083.1, read on the forward strand.
GTTTCATGGGACAATCCCTTTAACCGTGCATTGGCCCAAGATTCTAATAGAGTGGGAGCAAGCTGTTTGCTTGTGGGGTGACCACATTGATTGATAGATAACCTGTTCTGTTAGCCATTGATTCTACTATAGTAGGAAAGAGCTGTCTCATTATACACCATCTGCTGTTTCCACATAGATTGATAGATAACCTATTTTGTTAGCCAATGATAAAAGTAATGTCTCCGTAACAAAGTGGGGTGTCAGCAGTAAGTTTGTGTTGACGTCACTGTTTATTTTTCTCTTCATCTGATCCATTAGAAGAATGATCCCAAAAAAATGGATCCTGTCTTTTGAGCATCCGCCTTCACATGGTTAGTATTTGGTCAGTATTTGTAAGGCAAAAACAGATGTGGTTCCAAAACAGAGATGACATGTGATGGAAATATTTACACGTCTTTTGTGTTTTGGACCCACTCCTGCTTTTGGTTTCCAAATCATAATGGAATCTTGATGCAAAATACTGACAGTGTGATCGAGGCCTTATGGATGCTCCAAAGACAGGATCCGATGTATTTTAAATTTTTTAGTTCTTCTGACAGATCAGAAGAAGGGTAAAATAAACGGTGATGTCAACAAGGCCAAAAATAGACAGTAGTGGCCCCAGAACAGAGTGGTGAGCATTGGAGATGGCCTTGCGGTTCGCCTGGCGGTCGTTTCGAGGCGATCTTTGCTTGTTCGCAATTCGCTGAACATGCGAATATATTACATAGAAAGTATATTATAGTGCATTTGTATTGTGCAGCAGGTGTGTGTGGTTTTGCTGCAATACCACAACTATATAGAGGAATAGATGCTATTGGAATAACTACAGCAATTGCAACTGGTGTAATATACCTGTTGCCCCAAAAAATAATAATTGAGAGGTGCGATATACCTATAATATACTTTCTAACATAGAAAGTATATTATAGTGCATTTGTATTGTGCAAGCAGTTGTGTGCGGTTCTGCTGCCATACCACAGGTATATAGAGGGACAAGTGTTTTTGGAACAACTATTTGCAACAGGTGTGATATACTTGTTGCCCAAAACAAACGGATTGAGGGGTGCAATATACCTGCTTCCACAAACTACTGATTAAAGGGTTTGCTATCCCTTCTTCCACAAAATACTGATTAAGAGGTGCGATATGCCTGCTTTCACTAAATATTGATTCAAGGGTTCTATGAACCTGTTTCCACAAAATACTGAGTGAGGGGTGCGATATTACTGCTTCTGCAAAATACGGATTGAGGGGTGCGCTATATCTGCTTTCACCAAATATTGATTATGCCCTGCAATAAATCGGCTTCCATAAAATACAGATTGAGGGATGCGAAATACCTGCTTCCACAAAATACTGATTAAAGGGTTTGATATGCCTTCTTCCACAAAATACTGATTAAGGGGTGCGATATACCTGCTTCAACTAAATATTGATTATGGGGTTCTATATACCTGTTTCCACAAAATACTGAGTTAAGGGGTGCGATATACCTGCTTCCACCAAATATTGATTTAGGCCTGCCATACACCAGATTTCATAAAATACTGATTGAGGGGTGCGAAATACCTGTTTCCACAAAATACTGATTGAGGGGTGCGATATACCTGCTTCCACAAAATACTGATTGAGGGGGCGATATATCTGCTTCTACAAAATACTAATTAAAGTGTTCTATATGCCTGCTTGCACAAAATACTGATCGAGGGGTGCAATATATCTGTTTCCACAAAATACTGATTAAGGGGTTTGATATACCTACGTCCACAAAATACTGATTGAGGGGTGCAATATACCTGCTTCCACAGAATATTAATTGAGGCCTGCGATACACTGGCTTTCACAAAACACTGATTGAGGGGTGCGATATACCTGCTACCACCAAATATTGATTATGGGGTTCTATTTACCTGTTTCCACAAAATACTGATTGAGGGGTGCAAGATACCTACTTCTACAAAATACTGATTAAAGTGTTCTATACACCTTCTTCTACAAAATAAAGATTGAGAGGTGCGATATACCTGGTTCCACAAAATACAGATTAAGGGGTTTGATATACCTGCTTCCACAAAATAGAGATTGAGGGGTGTGATATACCAGCTTCCACAAAATACAGATTAAGGGGTTTAATATAACTACTTCCACCAAATATTGATTGAGGCCTGTGATACACCGGCTTCCACAAAATATTGATTGAGAAGTGGGAAATAGCTGCTTCTACAAAATACAGTTTAAGGGGTTCTATATACCTGCTTCCACAAAATACTGATTGAGGGGTGCAATATTCCTGCTTCCACCAAATATTGATTGAGGCCTGCGATACACCGGCTTCCACAAAATACTGATTGTGGGGTGCGATATACCTGCTTCCACAAAATACAGATTAAGGGGTTTGATATACCTGTTTCCATAAAATAGAGATTGAGGGGTTCGATATACCGGCTTCCACAAAATACTGATTAAGGGGTTCTATATACCTGCTTCCACAAAATACTGATTGAGGGGTGCGATATACCGGCTTCCACCAAATATTGACTGATGCCTGCGATACACTGGCTTCCACAAATTATTGATTGAGGGGTGGGATAGTGAAAATTTGTTACCTGGAATTTTGCTTTCCATAAGTCCGAAGGCAGCACATGAAGGGTTAACGGAGTCCTATTCTCGCCCCAGGACCGCCCACCTAGATAACAAATGAGATAATTGATCAATTAGTGACCCTGTAGGTTCCTATATAACGCCCCCTCTGACAGACCTCAATGTGTATAAAAAATAGATTCAGTCAAAGTGCGAAACAAAAAGGATTTATTAGGGAGGGTATGTATGTGCTGCCTTCGGACTTATGGAAAGCAAAATTCCAGGTAACAAATTTTCACTTTCCCCTGACGTCCTCGGCAGCACATGAAGGGATATGCATAGATACTGAAGGGAGGGAATTACTGAACGGCTGCACTCAACACCGCGGTACCAAAGGCTGAGCTCTTATTATCTATGTCCAGCCGGTAGTGCTTCATGAAGGTAGATGGCGTCGACCAAGATGCAGCTCTACAGATTTCTTCCAGGGAGACATGCGCCTGTTCCGCCCAAGATGTTGCTGTGGCCCTAGTTGAGTGGGCTCTAATCGGGGAAGGAGGAGAAATGCCCTCTATGGTGTACGCCTCCAAAATGATAGACTTGATCCATCTTGCCAGGGAAGCTCTAGATGCCTTGTGACCTTTATTAGGACCGGAGTATAGTAAAAACAGATTTTCATCCAGTCTAAAATTCTCTGTTTTCTGAAGGTAGATCTCTACTGCTCTCTTGACATCTAAGGTGTGCCAGCGGGCTTGTTCTTCATCAGAGGGGTCTGGGAAAAAAACTGGTAGAAACGCTTCTTGGTTGACATTAGTAGAAGAAGGAACCTTAGGCGTAAAGGAAGGTAAAGTACGTAGCAAAACTCCATCCGGCAGGATTCTTAAATACGGTGTCTTGACCGAAAGTGCTTGTAATTCTCCGAGTCTCTTAGCTGAAGTGATGGCAATAAGGAAGAGAACTTTGCAGGAAAGCCATTTAAGATCTGTGTCAACTAAGGGCTCGAAGGGGGGTTCAGTCAACCTCCTGAGGACCAATGACAGATCCCAAATAGGCATAGGGTGTCTCAGGACCGGCCTAAGTTTTTTAATGGCTTTGAAGAATCGATTAACCAAGAGATGATGTCCGAACTTGCCCTCTGTCATTGCATTAATGGCCGTCATATGTACTTTCAAGGTGTTTGGAGTAAGACCTTTCTGGAACCCATCTTGCAAGAACTGGAGGATAACAGGGACTGTAATATCTGAACACTTGCTCTCTGACAACCAGGATGAAAATTTTCTCCATATCTTTTCATACTTGGCATTCGTAGAAGCTTTCCGGGAGGAGAGCAGGGTATTGATGACCGGGACGGACAGACCTTTCCCTTCTAGTCTGGACCTCTCAGTCTCCAAGCTGTGAGATGCAGTTTGCTCAGATGCGGAGGAAAGAGGCCGTTCTGGACTAGTAAGTCGGGATGAGACGGAAGCTTCCAGTAGACTCCCTTGGATAATTGGAGTAGAAGCGGGAACCATGGCCTGCGCGGCCAAAAAGGAGTAATTAATATCGCTCGAGGTCTCTCTAGTAGAATCTTCTGCAGGACTCTTAAGATGAGAGGCACCGGAGGGAAGACATAAACATATTGGTCTTTCCAGGTTATGGAAAAAGCATCCACTGCTGCCGGATTCTGAAATCTGTTCAGAGAACAGAACTTGGGAAGTTTTTTGTTTTCCTTGGAGGCCATCAGATCTATAGATGGAGTACCCCATCTGGCTGTAATCTGCAGGAAGTACTTCTGGTTCAGCTCCCACTCGGTTTGTCTGATCTTCCTCCGACTCAGAAGATCCGCCTGAGTATTCAACGAGCCTTTGATGTGTACTGCCCTCAGACTTCGTACGTGTCTCTCTGCCCATGCAAAGATCTTCATGCATAATGCAAGGAGTAAACGGCTCCGGGTGCCCCCCTGTTTGTTTATATAAAAAACTGCAGGGAGATTGTCCGTCTGAATTAGGACTGACTGGCCTTCCAAATCTGTCCCAAAGTGTTCTCCATCTTGAAATGAATTTTTTTGATAAACTGGTTCACATAGCGGAGGTCTATAACTAGACGCCACTTTCCCTCTGGCTTGGGGACTGGAAACACCCTGGAATACACTCCTGTTCCTTCTTGCTGTCTTGGAACAGGTTCCAGAGCACCTTTTAGAATGAATTCTTCTATGAGGTTTATGACCCGAAGATCTTCTTTTTGATTCAGGAGAAAACGGTCTCTTGGATGTCGGATAAATTCCAGAGAGTAGCCCTCTTTTATGATCCTCAAGGCCCAACTGTCTGAGGAAATTTCTTGCCACGCTGCATAAAACTGAGTAAGCCGTCCTCCTACTCTCTGGCTCCCTGGATGAGTTCTTTATTGGGACATGGAGATAAGCATCTCTCAGGTCGATGGAAGCCAACCCGGTTCAAACGGAAGAGAACAAAGGTTGTTTTTGGAGGGGACGTCACATTGAGGTCTGTCAGAGGGGGCGTTATATAGGAACCTACAGGGTCACTAATTGATCAATTATCTCATTTGTTATCTAGGTGGGCGGTCCTGGGGCGAGAATAGGACTCCGTTAACCCTTCATGTGCTGCCGAGGACGTCAGGGGAAATACCTGCTTCTACAAAATACTGATTGAGGAGTGCAATATACCTGCTTCCACAAAATACTGATTGAGGGGTTCTATATACCTGTTTCCACAAAATATTGATTAAGGGGTTTGATATTCCTGATTCCACAAAATAGAGATTGAGAGGTGCGATATACCTGCTTCCACAAAATACAGATTGAGGGGTTCGATATACTGGCTTCCACAAAATACTGATTAAGGGGTTTGATATACCTGCTTCCACTAAATATTTATTCAGGTGTTCTATGTAGCTGTTTCCACAAAATATTGATTGAGGGGTGGGATATACCTGCTTCTACAAAATACTGTTTAAGGGGTTCTATATACCTGCTTCCACAAAAAACTGATTGAGGGGTGCAATATACCTGCTTCCACCAAATATTGTTTGAGGCCTGCGATACATCGGCTTCAACAAAATACTGATTGAGGGGTGTGATATACCTGCTTATACAAAATACTGTTTAAGGGGTTCTATATACCTGCTTACACAAAATACTGATTAAGGGGTGCGATATACTTGCTTTCACCAAATATTGATTATGCCCTGCAATAAATCGGCTTCCATAAAATACAGATTGAGGGATGCGAAATACCTGCTTCCACAAAATACTGATTAAAGGGTTTGATATGCCTTCTTCCACAAAATACTGATTAAGGGGTGCGATATACCTGCTTCAACTAAATATTGATTATGGGGTTCTATATACCTGTTTCCACAAAATACTGAGTTAAGGGGTGCGATATACCTGCTTCCACCAAATATTGATTTAGGCCTGCCATACACCAGATTCCATAAAATACTGATTGAGGGGTGCGAAATACCTGTTTCCACAAAATACTGATTGAGGGGTGCGATATACCTGCTTCCACAAAATACTGATTGAGGGGGCGATATATCTGCTTCTACAAAATACTGATTAAAGTGTTCTATATGCCTGCTTGCACAAAATACTGATCGAGGGGTGCAATATATCTGTTTCCACAAAATACTGATTAAGGGGTTTGATATACCTACGTCCACAAAATACTGATTGAGGGGTGCAATATACCTGCTTCCACAGAATATTAATTGAGGCCTGCGATACACTGGCTTTCACAAAACACTGATTGAGGGGTGCGATATACCTGCTACCACCAAATATTGATTCAGGGGTTCTATTTACCTGTTTCCACAAAATACTGATTGAGGGGTGCAAGATACCTACTTCTACAAAATACTGATTAAAGTGTTCTATACACCTTCTTCCACAAAATAAAGATTGAGAGGTGCGATATACCTGCTTCCACAAAATAGAGATTGAGGGGTGTGATATACCAGCTTCCACAGAATACAGATTAAGGGGTTTAATATAACTACTTCCACCAAATATTGATTGAGGCCTGCGATACACCGGCTTCCACAAAATATTGATTGAGAAGTGGGAAATAGCTGCTTCTACAAAATACAGTTTAAGGGGTTCTATATACCTGCTTCCACAAAATACTGATTGAGGGGTGCGATATTCCTGCTTCCACCAAATATTGATTGAGGCCTGCGATACACCGGCTTCCACAAAATACTGATTGTGGGGTGCGATATACCTGCTTCCACAAAATACAGATTAAGGGGTTTGATATACCTGTTTCCATAAAATAGAGATTGAGGGGTTCGATATACCGGCTTCCACAAAATACTGATTGAGGGGTGCGATATACCGGCTTCCACCAAATATTGATTGATGCCTGCGATACACTGGCTTCCACAAATTATTGATTGAGGGGTGGGATATACCTGCTTCTACAAAATACTGATTGAGGAGTGCAATATACCTGCTTCCACAAAATACTGATTGAGGGGTTCTATATACCTGTTTCCACAAAATATTGATTAAGGGGTTTGATATTCCTGATTCCACAAAATAGAGATTGAGAGGTGCGATATACCTGCTTCCACAAAATACTGATTGAGGGGTTCGATATACTGGCTTCCACAAAATACTGATTAAGGGGTTTGATATACCTGCTTCCACTAAATATTTATTCAGGTGTTCTATGTAGCTGTTTCCACAAAATATTGATTGAGGGGTGGGATATACCTGCTTCTACAAAATACTGTTTAAGGGGTTCTATATACCTGCTTCCACAAAAAACTGATTGAGGGGTGCAATATACCTGCTTCCACCAAATATTGATTGAGGCCTGCGATACATCGGCTTCAACAAAATACTGATTGAGGGGTGTGATATACCTGCTTCTACAAAATACTGTTTAAGGGGTTCTATATACCTGCTTACACAAAATACTGATTAAGGGGTGCGATATACTTGCTTCCACCAAATATTGATTGAGGCCTGCGATACACCGGCTTCCACAAAATACCAATTGAGGGGTGCGATATACCTGCTTCCACCAAATATTGATTCAGGGGTTCTATATACCTGTTTCCACAAAATACTGATTAAGGGGTGCGATATGCCTGCTTCCACAAAATACTGATTAAAGTGTTCTATATACCTGCTTCCACAAAATACTGATTAAGGGGTTTGATATACCTTGCTTCCACAAAATACTGATTGAGGGGTGCGATATACCTGCTTCCACAAAATATTGATTAAGGGGTTTGATATTTCTGCTTCCACAAAATACAGATTGAGAGATGCAATATACCTGCTTCCACAAAATACAGATTAAGGGGTTTGATATACCTGCTTTCGCAAAATAGAGATTGAGAGGTTCGATATACTGACTTCCACAAAATACTGATTAAAGGGTTTGATATGCCTGCTTCCACTAAATATTGATTCAAGTGTTCTATGTACCTGTTTCCACAAAATTGGATTGAGGGGTGGGATATACCTGCTTCTACAAAATACTGTTTAAGGGGTTCTATATACCTGCTTCCACAAAAAACTGATTGAGGGTGTGCAATATACCTGCTTCCACAAAATATTTATTGAGGCCTGCGATACATCGGCTTCCACAAAATACTGATTGAGGGGTGCGATATACCTGCTTCTACAAAATACTGTTTAAGGGGTTCTATATACCTGCTTCCACAAAGTACTGATTGAGGGGTGCGATATACCTGCTTCAACCAAATATTGATTGAGGCCTGCGATACACCGGCTTCCACAAAATACCAATTGAGGGGTGTGATATACCTGCTTCCATCAAATATTGATTCAGGGGTTCTATATACCTGTTTCCACAAAATACTGATTGAGGGGTGCGATATGCCTACGTCTACAAAATACTGATTAAAGTGTTCTATATACCTGCTTCCACAAAATACTGATTAAGGGGTTTGATATACCTACTTCCACAAAATACTGATTGAGGGGTGCGATATACCTGCTTCCACAAAATATTGATTAAGGGGTTTGATATTTCTGCTTCCACAAAATACAGATTGAGAGATGCAATATACCTGCTTCCACAAAATACAGATTAAGGGGTTTGATATACCTGCTTGCACAAAATAGAGATTGAGGGGTTCGATATAACGGCTTCCACAAAATACTGTTTAAGGGGTTCTATATACCTGCTTCCACAAAATACTGATTGAGGGGCGCGATATACCGGCTTCCACCAAATATTGATTGAGGCCTGGGATACACCGGCTTTCACAAAATACTGATTGAGGGGTGCAATATACCTGCTTCCACCAAATATTGATTCAGGGGTTCTATATACCTGTTTCCACAAAATACTGACTGAGGGGTGCCATATACCTGCTTCAACCAAATATTAATTGAGGCCTGCGATACACTGGCTTCCACAAAATACTGATTGAGGGGTGCGATATATCTGCTTCTACAAAATACTGATTAAAGGGTTCTATATACCTGCTTCCACAAAATACTGATTGAGGGGTAAGATATACCTGCTTCCACAAAATACTGATTAAGGGGTTTGATATACCTGCTTCCACAAAATACAGATTAATGGGTGCGATATACCTTCTTCCACCAAATATTCATTGTGGGGTTTGATGTACCTGCTTCCATAAAATACTGATTGAGGGGGGGCTATATACCTGCTTCCACCAAATATTGATACAGGTGTTCTATATACCTGTTTCCACAAAATACTGATTGAGGGGTGTGATATACCTACTACTAAAAAATACTGATTAAGGGGTTCTATATACCTGCTGCTACCAAATACTGATTGAGTCCTGCGATGCAGTATACCTGCTTCCACAAATACTGATCTTCTCTAGGGACTTTGGCACAGGGTTATTTTAAAAATCACAGGCAAAGGAAGAGGAAGGCCATTCCGCAGGGGTGGTAGGGGTCGGGCAGGTGCTTCAGGCCGGCGCCTAAGTGGGAAGTTGGAGAAGGTGCGTGCGATTACGTCAAAGGACGTACCAGAGTTGGTTGAGTGGCTCTCTCAACCTTCCGCTTCTGCACCCTCCTCATCCTCTGTATCTGCACCCTCCTCACTCTCTGCTGTTTGCACCCTCAAAGACACCACCACCACCATAGCCCCTCCACTCGAGTCAGAGGAATTATTTTCCCATCCATTCCCAGACCTTACCGATGCGCAGCAATTCTTGGCCTTGGATGAGGAAGAGAAGGTAGCAACGGCCACCACCCAGCGGTCTGATGACAGTACCCAGATCAACTGTTGCTGCCTACTCCGAGATCTCTAATGTCAGTGGTGGTAAAGGTGACAATAATGACATGTTGATGGACGTCACGTGGGTGCCCACAAGTGAGGAAGAGGAGGGGAGTTCACAGGGAGAGACGGAGCAGCAGATATGGAGGAGAAGGAGGAGAAGCAGGCAGAACTCGCAGTGCACAGGAGTGAAAAAGCAGACTGCAAATGTATCTGGAGCAAGCCATCCACCATGCACAGTCACATCCTGCGCTCCCAGGACGCTGTCACATGGCTCCACAGTGTGGGCTTTTTTTTAATGTGTCAGCTGCTGACAATAGTGTTGCCATCTGCAGCCTGTGCTGTCAACGCATAAGTCGCGGTAAGCACAGCACTCACCTAGGGATGACCGCCTTAAGAAGGCACATGGCCTCCTATCACTGATTCCAGTGGGATCAATGCCGTCAGAACCCACAAAGCAACACTCCCGGCGCTCCACGTCCTGACTCTTCTCCTCCCTCCTCCCTTTTGTCCTCCACTTTACCTTCCACCGTGCCGTCGTCGCGTTCGCGGGCCAAATGTTCGAGGGTAAAAAGTTGATGACGCCGGATAACCCTCTTGCCCAACAGCTGACTGCTGGCTTGTCGGAACTGCTAGCCTGCCAACTACCGCCATATAAACTGGTGGACTCGGAAGCCTTTAGAAAATTTGTGGCCATTGGCACACTGCAATGGAAGGTCCCCAGAAGGAAATATTTCTCCCAGAAGGGCATCCCAGAGCTTTATGGCCACATTCAGTGGCAATTTATTTCTGTTACACAGTGTCGGTGCCAAGATACATCTGACCACAGACACGTGGTCTAGCAAACAAGGCAGGGAAGGAAAATAACTTTTATTGCCCTCTGGGTGAAGCTTCTGACGGCTGTCAGGAATGTAACCCGTGGAACCTGTGTGGATTTGGTGTTATCACCACAGATTGCATGCAGGCCTGCCTCTTCTTCTCCTCCTCCTACTCCATCCTCCATCTTCTCCTCAGCTGACTCCTCCTTTTCCACTGCTACCACCTCATCTGCTGTACTCCCCAAGCTCCCCAAAACCTATTCAATGTGCCAGGTGAGACGTTGCCATGCTGTGCTGAGGCTGTTGTGCCTAGAAGCCAAGAGCCACTTCGGTCTTGCACTGCTTTTAGTTCTGCGGTCAAAGGCCAATCAGTGGCTAACCCTGCTCAATTTGACAGTTAGTGCTGTGGTGTGCGACATCGGTGCCGATCTGCTGACCGCGCTGAAACATGGGAAAATTACAGATGTGCCATTCATGGCACACGTCCTGAACTTAGTCATGCAGTGATTTGTTGCCAAATATCCCGGGGTCCAGGATGTCTTGTGGCAGGCCAGGAAAATCTACGCTCACTTTAGAAGATCTTACACGGCCATGGCTCGCCTTGCTGATTTTCAGTGGCGACACCACCTTCCCATCAGACGTCTGGTTTGTAACAGCCCGACGCGCTGGAACTCCACCTTGTATATGCTTGATAGGCTGCTCAACCAGCAACATGCCACTAACGACTACCTGTACGAACTTCGCAGCAGGACAGGTTCAGGGAAGCTTGGTTTCTAGAGCCTTGACAGCTGAAGAAGGGGTCACTGGGAGATGTGTCAGGCTGTACCACTCTATTAGCACCACAGTTTTCCCAGGCTACTTCATGGTGACACTCCATGTGTTGATGGAGGGCCGTTGTGCCAACATTGGCCCCTGGCTGCGCTTCACCTTCTGCCCACAGATCCTACATACAGCTGTGCTGACATCCTCCAGTGACTTGATGAAAAATTCCCACACTCGTGAGTATGGCATTTTACCCCACCACTCCGTGATGACTGCCTGCCAATGCCTCTCTGAAGCCATGCAACGCTATTTCCAGACAGGTAGACAGGTAGTGGACGGTCTATCTAGGGCATGTTTGGCTCCAGATTTCACACTGCTGCCATCCTGCTGGATCACGGCCACACTTGCACACTGCTAGCTCAGCGGAACACTGCCTCCCTGCCGCTATCTTGCGAGCAAGTTGCCATTCTAACCTCTGGTGATGATGATAAAGCCTCCCTATTCACTTGGGTCCCATGTACGATCGACTACATCATCATCCGCTACTGTCTGCTCATCACTTATGTCACCCTCACCAGTCTCATGGCCTGGTTGCTGACTGCTCGCAACACCTGCTCCCACGCAACTGTCATCGTCCCTACTTGCATGCCTGCATGAGGAAGCAGCAGACCTCTCCTCCAAATAACCCTGCTCAATTTGACAGTTAGTGCTGTGGTGTGCGACATCGGTGCCGATCTGCTGACCGCGCTGAAACATGGGAAAATTACAGATGTGCCATTCATGGCACACGTCCTGAACTTAGTCATGCAGTGATTTGTTGCCAAATATCCCGGGGTCCAGGATGTCTTGTGGCAGGCCAGGAAAATCTATGCTCACTTTAGAAGATCTTACACGGCCATGGCTCGCCTTGCTGATTTTCAGTGGCGACACCACCTTCCCATCAGACGTCTGGTTTGTAACAGCCCGGCGCGCTGGAACTCCACCTTGTATATGCTTGATAGGCTGCTCAACCAGCAACATGCCACTAACGACTACCTGTACGAACTTCGCAGCAGGACAGGTTCAGGGAAGCTTGGTTTCTTTTCACTGTGCCATTGGATATTCATGCACGATGCATGCTGACTTATGTGGCCATTTGATGAGATCACCAAACTGGTCAGTCGCAGCCAGGGCACCATCAGTGACATCGTACCTCACGCCTTCTTTCTGGAGGGTGCATTGCGTTGTGTCATTGATCAAGCTGTCGAGGAGCAGGAGCTGGAAGATGAGGAAGTCGCAATGCTGAATGAATTCCCAGGGGGGCTACTCCATCAAAGACAAGACAGCAGGAGTGTGAAGAGGAGTCAGAGGAGGATGGTGCTGGGGGAGGAGGAGGAGGAGCAAGAAGAGCAGGCCTTGAGGGAGACTGGTGTTGTCCGCAGCTGGGAGAAGGAGGCAGAGGACAACATTTTTCTGGGCAATAAGCAGGGCGCTCCATCTCTTCCAATTTAGTGCAAATGGGGGCCTTCATGCTCCAGTGTTTGAAGAGGGACCCCCGTAAAAAATCATAAAGGGCAAGGACCAGTACTGGATGGCAACGTATTTAGACCCCTGATGCAAACACAAAATGTCAGACATGTTACCAGCATCACAGACATGCTGCATTCTGCTGTTGCGGGCACTGGAAGAGGAATTTCCACCCACAGAGAAACAGGTGCAGGTACCAAGCCTACCAAGCCTGCAAGAAGAGGGTGGTTTGAAGATGTGTTGGTCACTTTGGATGAGATCATTCTTGCATCCAACCCATCGACAGCTGCCCTCCGGATCCAGCCTCAGGGAACACCTAGACCGATAGGTGTCCGACTAAATCGGGTTAACGGCTGATTTGGACGCTCTGAGAAGTGAGGAACCCCTAGACTACTGGGTGTGCAGGCTTGACCTGTGGTCAGAGCTGGCACAGTTTGCCATGTAACTCTTGGTTTTCCCCTCGTCCTTTCCTATTCTGTCAGGTGAATGCCTAATTTTGGGGGCCTGTACTGGCCTACAGTAAAATTGTTATCCACTGACCGTCTAATATATCTCCACCCACATAATCACTTGTTCTTTTCTGTCTGGTGAATGCATAATTTTTGGGGCCTGTGCTCCACTGGCCTACAATAAAATAGTTATTCAGTGAATGCCTAATGTACCTCCAGCCACATAATCACTTGTTCTTTTCTGTCCGGTGCATGCCTACTGTTTGGGGCCTGTACTCCACTGGCCTGCAATAAAATTGTTATTCACTTACCACCTAATATACCTCCAGCCACATAATCACTTGTTCTTTTCTGTCAGGTGAATGCCAAAATTTTGGGGCCTGTACTCTACTGGCCTACAGTAAAATTGTTATTCAGTGACCGTCTAATATACCTTCAGCCTATCACTTGTTCTTTTCTGTCGGGTGAATGCCTAATTTTTGGGGCCCGTACTCCCGTAGCCTAAAATTAAAATTTTCTAGGCTCCAGCAGGGCACATTTTGGAGAGTTTTGCTTTAAGACGCATAAAAATGGCCCCTGATTAAAATACATATTTTTTGTGGGAATTTTTCCCATTGATACCCTCTGGTATGTCACTGTCCATGTTGTGGGACTATTTGTGCACTTCTAGTAAGTATTTGGTGGCTGCAAATATGACCCGAAGGTTTTTCATGTTCGCCTGCCATTAAAGTGAATGAAGCCTGCCGCAAACACGCGGTTCGCGAAACGTCCCGGCCAATGTTCGCCCATCACTAGAGAGCATGGCCACAGAATGAAGAGTCAACATGGTGTCCCAGTCACAGAGTGGTTAGGGTGGCTTGGGACTCTCCACCGTGGCTCGGCACAAGCCATCGGTTCTCTTAAATGTGCCAAGTCAACCATAAGGAAAGGGAGGGACTGTAGTACCAGCAATCTGGCCAGAAACATGTTCAGCTTCTGCACCATTGGATGACTATACAAATACTGCTGTTTCTTTGAAATCGCCTCAATGATTGAAGGAAAAATGCATGACGAGGATGAGGAGCATCAGGACCAATAGACGATGGAAAGGAAACACAGTTCCCTTCTGCAGAGGTTGAAGAGCCTTGACAGCTGAAGAAGGGGTCACTGGGAGATGTGTCGGGCTGTACCACTCTATTAGCACCACAGTTTTCCCAGGCTACTTCATGGTGACACTCCATGTGTTGATGGAGGGCCGTTGTGCCAACATTGGCCCCTGGCTGCGCTTCACCTTCTGCCCACAGATCCTACATACAGCTGTGCTGACATCCTCCAGTGACTTGATGAAAAATTCCCACACTTGTGAGTATGGCATTTTACCCCACCACTCCGCGATGACTGCCTGCCAATGCCTCTCTGAAGCCATGCAACGCTAGTAATTTCCAGACAGGTAGACAGGTAGTACGGTCTACCTAGGGCATGTTTGGCTCCAGATTTCACACTGCTGCCACCCTGCTGGATCACGGCCACACTTGCACACTGCTAGCTCAGCGGAACACTGCCTCCCTGCCGCTATCTTGCGAGCAAGTTGCCATTCTAACCTCTGGTGATGATGATAAAGCCTCCCTATTCACTTGGGTCCCATGTACGATCGACTACATCATCATCCGCTACTGTCTGCTCATCACTTATGTCACCCTCACCAGTCTCATGGCCTGGTTGCTGACTGCTCGCAACACCTGCTCCCACGCAACTGTCATCGTCCCTACTTGCATGCCTGCATGAGGAAGCAGCAGACCTCTCCTCCAAATCTGGCCTGGCTAGTAGCTGCTGACTGTCCTCAATAAGCTCATCCTTGATGAAAAGCAGAGCAGAGTCTTCAGCATTACTTGCCTGGCAGAAGGAGCAGCAAAGGAAAGAGGCAGGTTTAGGACAGGTAAGGGCACAGAACTTGTTCCTGGGCCATGCCAACTAAGTGTGGTGTCAGAGGAATCCACTAACTCCTCTCTGTTTGTGCTGATGTCAGTTGAGGTCATGTTGAAAACAGAGTCAACCAAGGACAACAAGATTGGTTGCCAAAACGCGACTGCTAGTGTCACGGAAGGTGTACAGGAAACAAGAAAGCACAAAATGAATATAAGGAACTAAGGAACAAAAAGGAAGAGCCCTGCATCAGACCTGGCTCTCTCCCTTACTGCTCAGCCTAAGCGAAAATCCCAATGGTAGATGATCGCATATCCTCGTACCTCGACTGTATAACACCTGAACACCCTATAATAGTGAGGAGACACGACCACCGGCTCCCTACACTAGATACGGAGGGAGTCAGGGTCATCTGGGATCCAGCAAACAGAAAAACACAAATGAATGAACAAAACTTATCTTGTAGAAGACTCAGAAGTAGGATCAGCATGCACACACTCCAGGAAGTAATATAAACCGCAAACTGATGCACTATGGCGAGGGATTTAAAGGGATGCAATCAGTGCAACTACATGACAGCTGAGAGAGGCTAACGAGATGAAAAAATGAAAGCAAAACAAAGGAACCTCAAGGAGGAGGTTCTGAAAGGCATCTCTCAGATCTTCTCAGATGTCTGGTGGTGACAGTACCCCTCCTTCTACGAGTGGACTCCGGACACTCAGAGCCCACCTTCTCAGGATGGGACCTATGGAAAGCCCTGATGAGACGAGTGGCCTTAATGTCCGTCACTGGGACCCACATCCTCTCCTCAGGGCCATAACCCTACCAATGAACGAGGTACTGAAGAGAACCGCAGACAACACGAGAATCCACAATCCTAGAGACCTGAAATTCAAGATTACCATCAACCACAATCGGAGGAGGAGGCAAAGACGAGGGTACAATGGGTTGGACATAAGGTTTTAATAAGGACTTATGAAAAACATTATGGATCTTCCAAGTCTGAGGAAGATCAAGACGGTAGGCCACAGGATTGATGTGAGACAAGATTTTGTAAGGCCCAATAAACTTAGGACCCAACTTCCAGGAGGGAACCTTCAATTTGATATTCTTAGTAGACAACCACACCAGATCACCAACATTCAGGTCCGGACCAGGCACACGTCTCTTATCCGCCCCACGCTTATATCTCTCACTCATGCTCTTTAGATTATCCTGAATCTTTTGCCAAATAGATGACAAAGACGAGGAGAATCTGTCCTCATCAGGTAAACCAGAAGACCCCTCTCCAGAGAATGTCCCAAACTGCGGATAAAACCCATATGCACCAAAAAATGGTGACTTATCAGAGGACTCCTGACGACGGTTATTTAAAGCAAACTCAGCAAGGGACAAAAAAGAACACCAATCCTCCTGATTCTCCGCCACAAAACAGTGCAGATATGTCTCCAGATTCTGATTGACGCGCTCTGTATGGCCATTCAACTGCGGGTGGAAAGCAGAAGAGAATGACAACCGAACCCCCAAGCGAGAACAGAAAGCCTTCTAGAATCTGGAAACAAACTGCGTGCCCCTATCAGAGACTATGTCTGAAGGAATACCATGCAATTTGACAATGTGATCAATAAATGCCTGCGCCAGCGTCTTAGCATTGGGCAAGCCAGGAAAAGGGATGAAATGCACCATTTTGCTAAAACGGTCCACCACCACAAGAATCACAGTCTTCCCCGAGGAACGAGGCAGGTCCGTTATGAAGTCCATGGACAGATGTGTCCAAGGACGGGAAGGAATGGATAAGGGAAGGAGAGGACCTGATGGCCGTGAACGAGGGACTTTTGCACGAGCGCAAGTCTCGCAGGCTGCCACAAAACCCTCAACCGACTTACGAAGCGCCGGCCACCAGAATCTCCGAGCGATGAGATCCACTGTGGCTCTTGCCCCCGGGTGCCCAGCAAGGACAGTATCGTGGTGTTCCTTAAAAATCTTGTGTCTTAAAGCGAGAGGCACAAACAACCTCCCAGGAGGACAAAGATCAGGAGCCTCTGACTGGGCTACCTGAACCTCTGCCTCCAATTCAGGATAAAGAGCAGAGACCACCACACCTTCAGCCAAAATGGGACCCGGGTCTTCAAAATTCCCACCTCCCGGAAAACAACGTGACAGGGCATCCGCCTTCCCATTCTTAACCCCAGGGCAGAACGTGACAACAAAATTAAACCTTGAAAAGAACAAAGACCATCTGGCCTGTCTCGGGTTCAGACGCTTGGCTGACTCCAAGTAGGCCAGATTTTTATGGTCAGTAAACACGGTAATAGGGTGTCTGGCTCCCTCTAGCCAATGGCGCCATTCCTCAAAAGCCAACTTGATGGCCAACAACTCCCTATCTCCCACATCGTAATTTCTCTCTGCGGAGGAGAGTTTCTTCGAGAAAAAGGCACACGGTCGCCATTTGGCAGGAGAGGGACCCTGAGACAAGACCGCACCCACACCCACCTCAGAAGCATCAACCTCAACTATGAAGGGTAGAGAAATATCAGGTTGTACCAAGATGGGAGCGGAAGCAAAACTCTCCTTGATATTAGAAAAGGCCTTACGCGCCTCTACCGACCAGGAGGAAAAATCTACCCCCTTTCTAGTCATATCAGTGAGTGGTTTAACAACAGAGGAATAATTCAAAATAAACTTCCTGTAATAATTGGCAAAGCCCAAAAAACGCATCAGCACCTTCTGATTCTCAGGAAGCTCCCTCTCAAGCACAGCGCGGACCTTCTCGGGGTCCATGCGAAAACCAGAAGCGGAGAGAAGAAACCCCAGAAATTGAATTTCTGGAACCGCAAACACACATTTCTCCAGTTTAGCGTACAATTTATTCTCCCGCAGGATGAGCAAGACCTGACGTAAGTGTTCCCTATGAGTTTTGAAATCAGGAGAAAAAAGCAAAATGTCATCCAGATACACTAATACAAATTTCCCCATTAAATGATAAAAAATGCTGTTCACAAAATGCTGAAAAACGGCTGGAGCATTCATTAAACCAAAAGGCATAACCAAATTCTCAAAATGGCCCTCAGGGGTATTGAAGGCCGTCTTCCATTCGTCTCCTTCTCTGACCCTGACCAGGTTGTATGCCCCTCTTAGATCTAACTTGGAAAAAACTTTAGCCCCAACAATCTGGTTAAACAGGTCCGGGATCAGAGGAAGCGGATAAGGGTCACGAATTGTGATACTGTTCAGCTCCCTGAAATCCAGACATGGTCTTAAAGAACCATCTTTTTTCTTAACAAAGAAAAAACCAGCGGCAACAGATGACTTCGAGGGTCGTATGTGTCCCTTTCTCAGACTCTCAGAGATATAAGCATGCATAGCGACCCTTTCAGGTTGGGAGAGATTGTATAAACGAGATTTAGGCAGCTTGGCGCCTGGGTCAGATTAATAGGGCAATCGTACTCCCTGTGCGGGGGCAAGTCCTGAACACCACTCTGAGAGAAGACACCCGAAAATTCAGAGAGAAAAGATGGTACAGTCTTAGTAGAAACCTCAGAAACAGATGTCGTGAGGCAATTCTCTCTGCAAAAGTCACTCCAACCATTTTTTTGCCTCGCTTGCCAATCAATGGTGGGGTTATGTTTAGTGAGCCAGGGTAGCCCCAACACTAGAGGAGTAGGCAACTAAGGACCAAACATGACACATCCTCAACATGAGCATCACTCACAATCAAACGGATATTGTGAACTATGCCCTTTAATGATTTCTGAGAAAGTGGAGCGGAATCAATAGCAAAAACAGGAATATCCTTTCCCAAAGTGCATACCTGGAAACCATGAGTTATAGCAAATTGATTATCATGGAGATTGACAGCTGCTCCACTATCTACAAAAATCTCACAAAAAATGTTCTTGCTCTCTAGCGTCACCCTGGCAGGTAGGACAAAACGGGAACTACAAGCAAACGGAAAACCTTCAATTTCCGCATCAACCCTGCCAATGGTAACAGATGGAACATTTTTAAAGGATATTTTCCTTTTTGTTTCTTTATTACTCTCAAAAAACTGCCTGAATCTCCTAGAGGGACAAACATTTGCCAAATGATTTATACCTCCACAACAGAAACAAACCCTAACATGAGGGCTGAATCTTCTATTGTTAGAGGCAATCAAACCCAGCTGCATGGGCTCCTGCTCAGAAGGGGTTGACAGCGACTGAGACCCCTGTGCACAGAATGAGACCACCGCATTGTCCTGGGATTGAGTATGACAGGAAGGAGTGATCTCTCCTCTCTCTCTAAGACACCTGTCAATACGAACGGCCCGAGACATGGCAGAGTCCAAGGAGGTAGGCCTCTCATGAAAGGCAAATGCATCTTTCAATCCCTCTGAAAGACCATGGCAAAATTGACTTCGGAGTGCAGCATCATTCCAACCAGTATCAGCTGCCCATCTCCGAAATTCTGAACAGTATATCTCTGCGGATTGTTTACCCTGACATAAAAGACGTAGTCTAGACTCAGCCAGAGCAACACAATCCGGATCATCATATATCTGACCCAGGGCTAAAAAGAATTCATCCACTGAACGGAGGGTCCGTGCCCCCACCGGCAGCGAAAAGGCCCAGGACTGAGCGTTATCCCTGAGCAGCGATATGATGATCCCCACCCTCCGTTCCTCATCACCAGAGGAATGGGGAAGTAGGCGAAAATGGAGTTTGCAAGCCTCTCTAAAACGCACAAAATTCTCACTACCCCCGGAGAACGTATCCGGGAGCGAGATCTTAGGCTCAGAACAAGCTCCATGAACGCAAGCTGAACCGGTCACTTGAAACTGAGAAAGAGTCTTACGGAGATCTGCTACCTCCAATGAAAGACCCTGCATGCGTTCAGTCAAAAGTGAAACCGGATCCATGCTTGAGACGGTTTTGGCGGTTTATAATGTCCCGGAAGGTGTACAGGAAACAAGAAAACACAAAATGAATATACGACTGACTGGATCCAAAACTAAGGAACAAAAAGGGAGATCCCTGCATCAGACCTGGCTCTCTCCCTTACTGCTCAGCCTATGCGAAAATCCCAATGGTAGATGATCGCATATCCTCGTACCTCGACTGTATAACACCTGAACACCCTATAATAGTGAGGGGACACGACCACCGGCTCCCTACACTAGATACGGAGGGAGTCAGGGTCACCTGGGATCCAGCAAACAGAAAAACACAAATGAATGAACAAAACTTATCTTGTAGAAGACTCAGAAGTAGGATCAGCATGCACACACTCCAGGAAGTAATATAAACCGCAAACTGATGCACTATGGGGAGGGATTTAAAGGGATTCAATCAGTGCAACTACATGACAGCTGAGAGAGGCTAACGAGATGAAAAAATGAAAGCAAAACAAAGGAACCTCAAGGAGGAGGTTCTGAAAGGCATCTGTCAGAGCTTCTCAGATGTCTGGTGGTGACAGCTAGTTGCTGCAGCTTCTGCTACCACCCCCTTCTTCGGCTTCTGCTTGTGCCACCTACAGCAACATTTATGCCACTGCCTATTCCTTTTGAGGGCCATGGAAACTGTCTGTTGGGCATACTGTACAGAAACACTATCTGTACAGTAACACTAACTGTATATGTAAAGTAAGTTTTTCAATGTCAATGTGGACACTCCAATAACAGTAGAACAAAACAAGTTATTCACCCCCAATTTGAGAATTAAGGCCTAATAGAATTGTTTATCTATTAAGCAAGGTGGGCACCCCAATAACATTTGATGGAGAAAGGTTATTCACCCCAATTTGAGAATCAAGGCATAATGTCATTGTTTATCTATTAAACAAGGTGAACACCTCTAAAACAGTAGAAGTTAGACAATGTATTCACCCAAATTTGAGAATCAAGGCCTAATAGAATTGTTTATCTATTAAACACGGTGGACACCCTAATAACAGTTGAAGGAGGCAGGTTAATCACCCCAATTTGAATATCAAGGTCTAATAGAATTGTTTCTCTATTAATCAAGGTGGACATCCCAATAACAGTAGAATTAGACAGGTTATTCACCCCAATTTGAGAATCAAGGTGTCATTGAATTATCTATTAATCAATGTGGACTTCACAGAAAAGACATACACCCATCCAAGGGAACTATTGTAAATAGTGGTGAATACTTCTAAAATTCACTGAAAGACACTAATTTAAAATATAACCTTTAATTGATTATTTAATACCAATTCACCCAAATAGATATACAATAAAGAAGAAATAACTAAAAAAAATAAAGCAAGATTTGTATTCCGATCTCATATGATTGTAGGTGGGTATAATAGACATACCATTAGTATAGGGTGTGGGACAGTATCCCTATTGATGCCCCTATCTCTGCCGCCCTACCTACAAATGGAATAGCCGCCCTGATAGGGGCGATCCCATGTCTCGTGCCTCCTAGAAACCCTAGGATGGTCCCTGACAGAGGGATGTATTCCAACAATGTGGAATAGTGGCCTAGAATAACTACCTAGACTGCTATAAGTTACCAAAAATAACAAACAATATTAGATAGTAGTGCCCCAATTAAAGTGACATGATCCACCAAATAATATACAGCAAGGAAAATAATATAGAGAATTATATAACAATACAAAAATACAGTATGTCCTCAAACAGTCCCAACACGTTTCGCCCAGTTGATTTAAGGCTCCTCAGGGCCAGGGACACTCCAACACAGAAAACACCTGTCACCTCAAATATTGTCAAAAAGACTTAGAATAGTTGCAGATACTAGGAGCACAGTACTCACTCTCAAGATAATTCCGGGCAGATAAATACCTGATAAATAAATCTAGGTTCAGTTTGTGATCTGTACTAGGATACCAACAGATACACCAAATATATCCATTACGTAAATGTCTCCTCCAGTGCCTATAATGACATTTCTCTCATAGGTACACTCCTCTACTCAAAAGTGCACCCATATGGATTAAACAAGATAGTAATCATAATATAAAGTCAATGTAAACACTGCCGGTATATTCTATTTTACAGTGAATAGAGATATTGGTATTATTGGTATTAAAGAGGACCTTTCACTAGTTTAAAAACTAACTATATCAGTGGGCAGAGCGGCGCCCAGGGGTCCCCCTGCACTTACTAGTATGTCTGGGCACCGCTCCGTTCGCCCGGTATAGGCTCCGGTGTCTGCAGCTCCCTCTGTTGTACTGGACGGAGTTTTTGTATTAGGCGTGTCCCTTGCTGCAGCGCTGGCCAATTGCAGTGCACAGCTCATAGCCTGGGACTGATATAGTTAGTTTTTAGTTTTTAAACTAGTGAAAGGTCCTCTTTCAATAATCAATTAAAGGTAATGTTCAACCTATTTTGAGAATCAAGGCATAATATAATTTTTTATCTATAAACCATGTGGACACTCCAATAACAGTAGAACAAGACAGGTTATTCACCCCAATTTGAGAATCCATGCATAATGGAATTGCTTAACTATTAAATATGGTGGACACCTTTCAATTAGATATGTGTCCTACACAGGGATTGATGCAAACTGTGCTGTCTCCTATGGATCCCTTCAGCTTCAGATTACAGTCCCTGCACTATCCTTGGCCTGTCCCTGCAGTCTCCCTATGCTCTCCCTACAGTATATGAAAACTCTCCCTGTGATCTCCCTACACTGTCCCTGCACTATCCCTGCACTCTCCTTACCCAATATTCTACAATTAAAGGTTTTATTCAACACTTTCCCTAGCGCTTGTCACATCACACCCTATGGTCTGCTCACAGTAAAATGACGGAGACCACACGGGATAAGGCTTTTAAAGGGCTGTGAAATCACAGGGCCTACCTAGCTAAAGATTGGCAGCTGGAACTAAATATTGGGTAAGCTTGTTTCTCTGGCTTCTTACTGTCATTTTGTAACACGTGTAGCTGCCATTTTAGAAAAAACTAAGTTACTACGAAGTGGGAGGAAATTCGTAAATAAAGGAGGGCATCATGCACCCTTGAAAAATTATGAGCTGACCCTCTAAAAAATTATATGCGAGGGCCTGCAGGCGAGATGACCCTGTAAAAGATTTTAGGTGCGGGCCTGCTGGTGAGCTGACCCTGTAAAACATTATATGCAAGGGCCTGCTGGTAAGCTAACCCTCTAAAAGATTATATGCAAGGGCCTGTAGGTGAGCTGACCCTGTAAAAGATTTTAGGTGAGGGCTTGATGATGAGCTGACCCTCTAAAAAATTATATGCAAGGGCCTGCAGGTAAGCTGACCCTGTAAAAGATTGTAGGTGAGGGCCTGCTGGTGAGCTAACCCTCTAAAACATTATATGCGAGGGCCTGCAGGTAAGCTGACCCTCTAAAAAAATATATGCAAGGGCCTGCAGGTGAGCTGACCTCTAAAAAAATATATGCGAGGGCCTGCCGGTAATCTGACCCTGTAAAACATTGTATGCGAGGACTTGAGGACTTATATGCGAGGGCATTATATGCGATGAATAAGCATGTTTATATGATGAAAGAGGAGGAGGAGGATGAGAAACGGAACATTCAACCATATACCATCAATCATTGTGGTGGAAGGGGTGCAAGAGAATACAGTGTATTCAGTAGATTATAATTTATATAATTTATAATTTATATAGTTTATAATTTATAAACAACACATTTAAAGTGCCTAAATACCCGCTCAGACAAAACGCTGGCAGCAGGGACAGGCCGGCACCTCCAAGGCGTAGAGCGCCAGTTCATGCCATGTGTCCAGTTTGGACACCCAGTAGTTGTAAGGCAGTGAGGGATTATTGAGGACGCTGACACGGTCTGCTCTGTACTCCTTCACCATCTTCCAAAATTTTTCCCTCCTTGAGAAAGTAGGCCACGCATCAGGGTGAGGGTGCTGGTGTCATGAAACTGTCCCAGGCTTTGGAGAGTGTTGCCTTGCCTCTGTTGGAACTGCTGTGTGTTCCCCTTGTCTCCCCTCCTCGGTTGGCCAAGGAACTACGGACTCTGCCGCCAGCATTGTCAGATGGAAATTTTTGTAGCAATTTTTCAACAAGGACTTTCTGATATTGCACCGTTTTGCTCGTCCTCTCCACCAGAGTAATGAGAGATGAGTAGCGGGTGTCGAGAAGGGTGAACAACCAGTAATCGTTGTTGTCTAAAATGTGTATAACGCGCGGGTCGTTGGAAAGGCAGCCTAACATGAAGTCAGCCATGTGTGCCAGAGTACCAACAGGCAAGACTTCGCTGTCGTCATCAGGAGGGTGACTCTCAATCTCCTCATCCTCTTCCTCCTCTTCTGCCTACCCATGCAGAACAGATGGAATTAAACTTCCATGGGTACTACCTCTGTAGCGGAGGCAACCATCTCCTGCTCCTCCTCCTCCTCTTCATCGTCCAATTCGCACTGAGAAGACGAACAGAGGGTGGTCTGGCTATTAGTGATGAGCGGCAGGCGCAATATTCGAATTTGCCATATTTTGCAAATATTTGGTTGAATATTTGTCATATATTCGCAAATTCGAGATTATTTTCTTGATCGCGAAAAGTTGGCTATGTAATATTCTCGTAATGCACGCAAAATACAGGCGTGTGTCACGGTAGGGGTATGCAACTTTACTATTGGGATGTTGCTAAGCTCAGACAAAGACATTGCAGCCTTCTCATTGGCCCACAAGCAAGAAGGGAGGTTACTGCTGATTTTTTTTTTTTACAATATTCAAAATTACCAATATATATCACTATATTCGAAATATTAGCAAATTCTCGAAGTGCTGATATTCGCGATTAATATTCGGTATTCGAATATTCACGCCCAACACTACTGTCTATCACCCTGTGTAATGTCTTCCCCCATTTACACCTCTTCCACATACAAAACGTCATCCTTAATTGTGACCAGCGAGCATTTGAGTAGACACAGAAGTGGGATGGTTACGCTGATAATAGCGTTATCGCTTCTCACCATCTGTGTTGATTCCTTAAAGTTGTGTAAAATCTCACAGAGGTCAGACATCAATGCTCACTCGTTGCTTGTGAAGAGCGGAAGCTGACTGGAAAGGCGATGACCATGTTGCAGCTAGTATTCAACTACTGCCCTCTGCTGCTCACAAAGCCTGGGCAACTTGTGGAACGTCGAGTTCCAGCACGTGCTCATGTCGCACAACAACCGGTGAGCTGGCAATTTCAAGCGCTGCTGCAGCATTGACAGACCGGCTGAAGCTGTCGATGAATTGCAGAAATGTGCGCACCTTCACCAGTAGCTTAGGCAAATTGGGGTAGGTTTTGAGAAACCGCTGAACCACAAGGTTGAACACAAGGTTGAACACGTTGGCTAGGCATGGGATGTGTCTGAGCTTGCCGAGCTCCAAAGCTGCCACCAAGTTACGGTCATTATCAGACACAACCATGCCTGGTTGTAGGTTGAGTGGCGAGAGCCACAGCTCAGTATGGTCTCTTATCCCATGCCATAGCATTGCGGTGGTGTGCTGTTTGTCCCCTAAGCATATCAACTTCAGCACGGCCTGTTTCCGCTTCCCCACTACAGTGCTACACTGCTTCCAGCTACCGACTTATGACTGACTCAGGCTGCAGAAGGCCTCAGTTTCCACAAGCCTAAATGGCAACAATTCCAGGGCCAGTAATTTGGAAAGTTGCGCATTTAGTGCTATGGCCTGTGGGTGGGTGAGTATTTGCGCTAGCATTTAAATGCCTGGGGTAAGGACATTTGTACTCTGCGCTGGGACACGGAAGTGGATGTGGTCGCTGATGGTGCTTGCGAACGTCCAGGTGCAGGGAGGAAGGCATCCAGGCCTGTGCCTTCGACAGGGGATTGGCCAGCACGTAACACAGGGGAAGAGGAGGAAGTGGTGTGACCTGCAGAAACAGATTGTGGACCCAGACGTTCATCCCACTTATTACGGTGCTTGGATGCCATTTGGCGGATCATGCTGGTGGTGGTGAGGTTGCTAGTGTTCACGCCACAGCTCATTTTGGTACGGCACAGGTTGCAAACCACTGTCGTCCCCATGTTACTCAAAAAAGCGCCATACTGTGGAACACCTACTCTTGGCAAGGGAGATTTCCGCAAGGGGGTGCTACGTGGAACAGTTGTGGGCCTGTTTCGTGTGGCCCGCCTTCTCCCTTTTGCTAACCCATTGACATGGCTACATTAGTGAGGGCAGTATTCACCTACACGTTTATTGGCTGCGTAGCAGCCAAGAAACGTGCAGGGAGGAGTGTAACTGCTTTGAGAGTAAATAATGGAATATTGAGCCAAGGGTTGAAGAGATGGAGGAGAATCAAAGAGGCTCTCCTGACCGTCCCAATAATTGTGTGCTCTGCGTGACCTTGGCTATGGGATCCCCTCTTTTATATATGCTTGAAAGGGGTATACTATACTGTACCCTGTTGCAGGTATTTTTTCGTATAAATAGAAACAATTTAAGCACAGTGTCCTTGGTGGCTTCTGTTAATTAAAGGCTATATACACCTTTGGTGGCATTTTTTTTTTTTTTTTTTTTATTGTTGCATTGTTCTCATTAAAGGTTTCCCAAAAAAATCATTAAAAAACTGATGATAGATTATCTTTAAGTAATATACAAATGTCATACTTATCTTCTCTAGGTGAGTTACGAAGCACAGTTGCTTGAAAAGCAGAACAGTTGCAAAACACTTATACAGTCTTTGGTGAGGCCTAATGGTCAGGTTGCACTAAAGCTACTTGATGGCTTTACCAAACCATCAGTGTCAATATGGATCTAAAGGAAGCTACTTCCTAACACAGCATGTCTTGCCTGGAGTTTTTTGCACCCATTATTTGTATATGATGCCTATTGTCTCCAGATGTCACAATACATTTTCATAATCATCTTTTTTTTTTTAATTGACAATTTTTATTGCTTTTCATTTTCATTAGATAAACATAGTCAAGTACATAACACGTACAAAACACGTACAAATTACATGCCATGAAGTACGAGATCTTAAATACAAAAGGCCTCTAAATAGCATTGGAAAGTGAGAAAGAGGCTTGCTGGGCCACATAGATCATGGATAAATGAACATAAACAATCAAGTAAGGTAACAACGTGACAGGTATACTGTGGTCAGATTGATGTGACATGAGGTGAAGGGTAACCAGCCTGGAGAAGCCCAGACTATTAAAGACTAATCCACGGGTGCAGGGGGATGGAAGATTAGGAAAAGCCCCTATAGGACCTCCAGGGGGACCAGATCTGGAGAAAAATGTGTCTAGTACGTGACTCCCAATGAGAGATCTCCTCCATTCTGTAAATTTGGTCCACTTTATTAACCCAATGTTCGGTACTAGGGATCTCAGGAGATAGCCAGTGGACAGGTAGAAGTAATCTAGCTGCTGCTACTAAAAGCGAAAAGAGTGAAGACTTAAAGGGGCCCACTCCATTTATACCTAGTGATAGCAAAGTGAGATCTGGCGTGCAGATAAGGGAAGTCTGGCAGATCTGATTGCACAAGGAAATTATATTGTGCCACCATGGGTTGATAAGTTCACATGACCACCAGATGTGTAAGAAGGAGCCTCTGGCCTTATTACACCTCCAGCAGGTATCAAGGGCATTGGGATTATAAAGACACGTCTTATCTGGGGTTCTATACCATCTCATGAGGACCTTGTAACTGTTCTCCTGAATGCGCACACATCTAGATAATCTGTGGGGAGAGATCAAGGTTTTGGTTATCTCGAGCGGTGTTAAGGTACGGTGAAGATCTTTTTCCCACAGACCGATTATAGCAGGTTTAAGTGTTGGAGAGGGAGATATCAAGTGTTTGTATATTGTAGAAATGGTTTTGCGTGGATAATTCTTGCTGCTTAGCATTACCTCAAACCAGCTAGCAACGCTGGGATGGGAGGTTTTCTTTGCAAGAAGTAGGGATTCAGATTTAAGGAAACGCAAAAGGATAGGGTTGAGAGTCTGCACGTCCAGTGCTCTAAAGAGTTCAGAGTCAGGGAGTACACATCCATCTTGACCTAAAATCTGTGTAATAGCTAACTCCGAGGACCTCAGAGCAAGAGGGCAGCTGTCTCTCAGATCTCTGGGGGCCAAGCTAATAACATCTTTTATCTGTAGCATAAGGGAAGGTAGGGTCAGAGCCCCAGAGCAGGACAAAAAAACATCTCCAGATTTTTAAGGTGTTGCGAATGAGGGGGTTGGGGACAGAGCTTGGCGTAGGAGGTGGTCTGTCAGCCAGCAGAAGTGCCCTGATAGGGTTGGGTAAAAAGGCATTCTCCAGTATAAGCCAGGGTTTATGTATCGGCGTTCTAATCCAGTCTACGACTCTAGAAAGTTGTACTGCCTTCAGATATGTCTCTGGGTCAGGAAGCCCAATTCCCCCTTTAGCTTTAGGTCTAGTCAGGGTGTTAAAAGAAATGCGGGGGTGTTTACCAAATAAATTTGCGTATTAGCTTATTTAGGGAGACGAAATAGGATTTAGGAATTACAATGGGGAGCACCTGCATCAAGTAAGTGAGTCTGGGTAAGATTAGAGACATAAGTAAATGTTTTCTCCCAAACCAGGAGAGGTATGGGAAATCTAGTGAATCCAACTGGGCCTGAATAGATGCTAGGAGAGGTTTATAATTTAATCTAAACAAATCTGGTAAGTGAGGGGAGATCTTTACTCCTAGGTACGTTAGTTGTTGGGTTTGCCAATTGAATGGGGAGTTTGCCTGGAGGGATGAAAGACATGGGGGAGAGAGACCAACATGTAGGACTTGGGATTTTGAGGGGTTAACTTTAAAGTTAGATAGAGAGCCAAATAGGTTGAGATTTGAAACTATTTTGGGCATGGATCTAAGGGGGTTAGTGGTCAGGATCAGTAGATCATCTGCAAAAGCAGCCAGCTTAAATTCATGACCTCCCACCATCAAACCTCCAATCTCCCTATCTTGCCTAAGGGATTGCAACAGTGATTCCATCACCAGGACAAATATGAGAGGTGACAGTGGGCAGCCCTGCCTCGTGCCATTTCTTATTGGGAAGTGGGAGGACATAAGGCCATTAACTGACACGGATGCTGAGGAAGGCGTATACATAGAAAACATTGCATTAATGAACTGTTCAGGTAGCTGGAATTTTGAGAGAACCTGCCTGATATATGTCCAGTCCACTCTGTCGAATGCTTTCTCAGCATCCGTGCCAATCATTACTAGAGGGGTGGTTTTGTAAGAAGCGTAATATAGAGCGTCTAATACCTTAGTGGTGTTATCCTTCCCCTCCCGTCCCCTAACAAAACCCACCTGATCTGGGTGGATCAAATTGGGGAGTAGATTCTGCAATCTTGTGGCCAACATTTTTGCTAAGAGCTTAAGATCCACATTAAGCAGGGAAATGGGCCGATAGTTGGAGCAGGAAGCGGGGTCTTTACCCTCTTTAGGTATAATTGCAATCGAGGCATTTGTCATATCAGCAGAGAGTGAGTGACCGACTAGTGCACGGTTACAAATAGGGAGCAGGTGTGGTATTAATAGTTTCCCAAAGGCCGCAAAATAAGATATGGGAAGGCCGTCTGGACCAGGGCTTTTCCCTTTAGGGGTCGATTTAATGGCAGTTTCCAGTTCTAAGGGGGTAAATGGCTTGGACAAAAGTTCCTGCTGTGATGGTGTTAGAGACGGAAGGGTAAGGGTGTCCAAAAAGGATTTGATGTTGGCCTCTCTTCCCAGAGAAGGGTTAGGTAGGTCAGAGGGTGGAAGGTTATATAGAGATTCGTAGAACAACCTAAATTGCTCAGCAATCTCCTCTGCTTTGAACAGATGAGTGCCCTGGGGGGATTTGATGCATTGTACGTATCGGGAGTCTCTTCTCTGCTTTATTCTTCGCATCATATATTTCGAGGCTTTGTTGCCATGAGCGAAGGTTTTTTGTTGAGCGGACAGAAAAAAACTTGGCTGAACGTTCGTTCAACAAATTCTT
This sequence comes from Bufo gargarizans, assembly GCF_014858855.1. Taxonomy (NCBI): domain Eukaryota; kingdom Metazoa; phylum Chordata; class Amphibia; order Anura; family Bufonidae; genus Bufo; species Bufo gargarizans. The sequence goes on from NC_058083.1 coordinate 75,686,169, forward strand.
TAGTTGAGTTCTGAGAGAGGAGAGTTCCGATAATTGACTAGCAAGTAAGGATTGTTTATGGGCCTTTTCTGCCGAATGAATTTTTGCTAATAATGTAGAGAGCTTTTTTTCCGACTCTTTCTTCAAGAAAGAACATAGGCTAATCAGTCTGCCTCTAATGTATGGTTTATGGGCATCCCAGAGAGTCTGGGGGGATATCTCAGGGGTATTGTTAATTAAAAAGTACTCCTCTAGGTAGGAAGCTATTTGAGATTTATGTTTGGTGTTGCCCAGAAGAGACTCATTGAACCTCCAGTTGAAGTGTCTGTTAGACTTTAAGTCTGGGCGTATGGTACAATAAACCGGGGAGTGATTGGATAGGGTGATGTCACCTATAGGGGCGGTTGAGCAGAATTGAAGCTTTTCCTTGGGTATAAGGAAGTAATCTATCCTGCTATAAGAGGTGTTTGCTGGGGAGTAGAAGGAATAATCTATTGTCTCAGGGTTAAGACAGCGCCATATATCTAGCATCCCTAGGTTATAGAGTTTAGTGTGGAACAATTTGAGAGCTCTCATTGATATGGGAGATTTCCCTGATGAAGTATCCACAAGGGGGTTAAAAGCCATATTAAAATCTCCAGCTATGACTAAAAAACCCTCCCTATGGGCCTCCACCAAGGAAAGAGTATCAGTGAGCCATTTAACCTGGTCTGTGTTGGGGGCATATAAGTTCACAAATGTGAATAAGGATTTTCATTAGGTATCTGCCCTCTGGATCCTGCGAATGGGATTTGTATTGTAAGGGAAGATTCCTATGAAAGCCAATACTTACGCCCCTCGAGGCAGCACCCCCCGCTCCACAGTGGTACCAATTAGAGAATTTAGAGTGGGTGAGGTTAGGATATTTATCATGCTTAAAGTGGGTTTCTTGAAGGAAAACCACCAAGCATTTTTCCTTATTTAGCATAGAAAAGATCAGGCATCGTTTAGAGGGGGATCTCAACCCCTTGACATTATAAGAAACCAATTTAAGATCAGCCATAGATAGGCATGCGGGGGGTTAAGTCATGGTCTCTAAATAATATTCTAAAGAAACGCTGACTAGCCTGTGTGAGGAGGAAAAGGAGGGTGCTACCTCGAGGAGAGCATTCCCACGGCCATTTCTCCTGGACGTTCCAGAAACTCCTCCCACTCCGCACCTGCCCCAAGTCACACACTGGAGAAGGCGCCAATGGAGTTTTTGAGTACCTGTCAAAACAGTAAAGGTAAGATACATAGAACATAACAAATAACAATAACCAAGCGCGATTGATTAGTCGCATTGTATAGTGGGACCAAACAATTGTAGTACCCTGAGTGGGTGGCATAGGGAGGGGGGAAAGGTAAATGTACCTAGTGGAAGCGACTCCCTCTAAGGAATAAGTAATACTGGACGTTGTTAGTAGCAATGGGAAACCCTGGGAATTGTTGTAGAATAGGGGGGCATATTCTTATTCAGGATTATAGTAGCATGAGGTAGAGGGGAGGAGACAAGATAATAGCATTGGCAGGTGTATCTCATGCACTACTATTCAGCAATGAAACTATTTTAGCCTACATACAGATGGGAAGGGAATCCATACTGTCTCTTCCTCCAATACTGAGTGGAGAAAGGGCGTATTAAAATGTGATGTTAGTGCAGGCACCTTTAACACCACTCAGTATATAAAAGCAGATTATCACCGAATAGACCAATTAGACATAGTAGTGTGATACAAAAGACCTGTGGTGTATGTCCTGTGTGACCTCTTTTTCATGAGGAGAAATTAGGAGCAGGTTACTTATCCACCAGGGATAAGCGCTTAGGGGTGACTGAAGGGTTCCCCCTTCTGGACCTTTGGGGTTTCGGAGTGTGAAGCGATTCCCAGGGTATCACTGGAGGCAGGTCAGGTAAGGTGGTCATGCTCTGGATCGCGTCCCAGTTTTCAATGGGTAATGGTGAGATCTGGAGGAGATCGTAGGCTTTATCCAAGTCATTAAAGGTGGCAATATGGATATGTCGGCCATCATGAAGGAAGGAGAGTCCGAACGGAAATGTCCATCTGTATACAATCTTGTGTTGACGCAGAAAATCCGTGAGTGGCTTCATCGCCTTTCTTTTCCTGAGGGTTGATTGGGCTAGATCCTGGAAGATGGTGATGGAGTTGCCCTCCCATTCCACTGAGTTGAAGTTCCTGGAGCTGGATAATATGGCTTCTTTCACTGGGAAGTGTAGAAACTTGCAAATCACATCCCTGGGAGGCTCAGCCGCCTGCGGCTTAGGACGAAGTGCTCTGTGTGCCCTTTCTATCAGGACTTCATGTACGGAGTCTGGGCCCAGCAGTTTAAGGCATATCTGGATAACTGTTTCTGGTATATCCACTGCTGCAATCGTCTCAGGAATGCCTCTGAAGCGGAGGTTGTTCCTCCTGCTCCTGTTCTCCTGGTCTTCTAGGGCAGTATACAAGGAGTTAATATGATTCTGGGCTAATGCCAGGCTGGAAGTCACCCCGCTCTGATGCTGTAATATTGCGGCCTGGGTGTCTTCTAGTACTTCCACCCTCCGGCCTATGTGGCGAACATCCTCTTTTATTGAGGTAAGATCCAGGCTAAGGGGACCCAGGGCGTCTGCCAGGGCTTCCTTGAGAAAAGCCCTAGAGATAGGTAGACAGTCTGTGTCGCTGGGATCATCCCCTACCTTATCGGAGCCTGAAGCTGCAGCTTGCTTGTGGCTGGAGCGAGGTGTCCCGGGCGACCATCTTGGATTCCCTGTTCATGGCAAGCACCGCCGCCTTTTTGATAAATGTCTCCATTTCTCCAGACTGGCTGAGGGAACGGACGTGACCAGTCTGGTCAGCGGGCTTTTGGCCACCGATTTTGACCACTCTGAGGTCCAGTTAGCTTAAAATAAGGAGCTATGAGGGATATGCTTGTGGAGAGCTGCACTTCACACAGCCATCCAGGTCCGATGCTAGCTCCGCCCCCTTTTTCATAATCATCTTGACCAAGCTGTGTGCACATAATGCACACCTATGTCTTTCCATGGCACCTTCCTAACCCAGTTCAAGTCCACAGTCTTGGATGAACTCTAATTACCTCTGAACAAGTCCTTTTTTTAAACTTTTTCGGACCTATATGAATCTCTTGTCAATATGCAGCCATTGGTTCCTTTACACCAGTTCTCTAAGCTCACCAGTGTCTATGGCTCATTATCTATCTTCAAGTAACTCCTCTGAGGGCTTTTGTTCCAGGAGAAGTCTCTCTAATGCTTGCTGTCACAAATGTTGACTGTCGCAAATGTCCTTTCTGTTACAGCGCACCAGAGTGGCTGCTTAGGCCTTGACCTTTACCCAATCTCAGAGCAGATTGTCTCATATACACTCACCAAGCTCTGACATGCATTTGAACCAGCACCCTGAGGCTTAAGTTGGTTGTCAGAGTGGCACAAACTCCTTAGGCTGTCCATGTGGTCTTTGCCACACACTGACTAACTTCCTGCCTGCAGCCTCTATTTATAATCTATGGTGCTGAAGAGCAATCTAGTGGCAATCATTAAAGGGGTATTCCCATCTTGCTACTTCATTCTCAATTGCTGCCAGCTAGCTGGTAACTTCCTGCTTTTCTGCAGATAAGGCTGGGCGGGCTTAGGCAGCTAGAGTGAAGGCGGCCACGCCTCCTTATGACATCACACTAAGAGCTGAGTCCTACGTGCTAGTTCATGTGAATAGTATGACTCATCAGTCTGCAGTGTCTGAGGGGGATGGTCACTCAGAGAGCCATGTGAAGTGAGCTCAGTGCACAGTTTTACACATAAAATATCTGTCTGATCTTTTACAAACACATTCTGTGCATCAAAAACTATAATTCCATATTATACATTAGCCCAAAAGCTTGACCAACCCCCACCCACCAGCACTGATGCAGATTTGTTTCCATTACAGCTGTGCTCCAGTTGTGTATAAACCTCACACTATGTATCTTTATAGATGCATATACAGCTCAGCTACATGTGTCTTCTCCAGTGTCTGAAAAGCTTCATATACAGCTCTGCTACATCTGTCTGTTTATCTCTTCAACCAGCACTGTGTCAGAACAGCCGCATATTCAGCTCTACTACATCTGTTTCTCTTTCACCAGCATTGATGCTGACCTGCCACATATACAGCTCTGCTACATCTGTTTTTCTATTCAACCAGCACTGCGTCAGAACAGCCGCATATTCAGCTCTACTACATCTGTTTCTCTTTCACCAGCATTGATGCTGACCTGCCACATATACAGCTCTGATACATCTGTTTTTCTATTCAACCAGCACTGCGTCAGAACAGCCGCATATTCAGCTCTACTACATCTCTTTCTCTCTTCAAACAGCACTGTGTCAGAACACCCGCATATTCAGCTCTGCTACATCTGTTTCTCTTTCACCAGCATTGATGCTGACCTGCAACATATACAGCACTGCTTCATCTGTGTCTCTTTCACCAGCATTGATTCTAAACCGCCACATACACATCTCTGCTAAATCCGTCTATTTCCTTCACCATTAGTACTGTGGCTAAACAGCGCTTATTCAGCTCTGCTTCATCTGATTCTATCTTTCACATGCATTGATTCTAAACCGCCACATACACATCTCTGCTAATTCCGTCTATTTCCTTCACCATTAGTACTGTGGCTGAACAGCCGCTCATTCAGCTCTGCTACATCTGAATCTATCTTTCACATGCATTGATTCTAAACCGCCACATAAACATCTCTGCTAATTCCGTCCATTTCCTTCACCATTAGTACTGTGGCTGAACAGCAGCTCATTCAGCTCTGCTACATCTGATTCTATCTTTCACATGCATTGATTCTAAACCGCCACATACACATCTCTGCTAATTCCGTCCATTTCCTTCACCATTAGTACTGTGGCTGAACAGCCGCTTATTGTTGCCGCAGTTTTTGTTCACATTTTTTTTTATACTTTTCTTTTAGTCATTTTATTTTAGTAGGAAAGTTTATGGGAAAAGGCTTGAAAAAAATGGCATGGACTCAAAAAAACGCACCAAAAGTTTTAAAAATGCCTCCCCCAACCCAAATAAAAAATTAAAAAAACCTGTTTCTGAGTAGTTGCCTCATAGAACATTATTATCAGAGTGGCCCCTTTACACGCAGGAATAATACCAGCAAAGAACCGGGTGGCATCATTGTGCCCTTCACTGTCTAGCGAGTGCTGTTTAGGGCAGCCTGTATTCTGTAAATGGCCGGCAGGACGGCTTTGCCAGCTGCTCTGCTATTACTCCTCCACCCTTATTATACAAGGAAATTGCTTAGGATGCAATCCCCTAATCTGTAGTTGGATCCCATGGCGAGGATCCTGCGGCCTCCCCTATACACAGCGTTCAGCCTATAGCCGCACTGTTTGGCCCGATTAATTATTACTGGTTCTAGTCTTCACTGGCGTGTCGGTGGTTAAAGGGTTTCTACCACCTCATTTGGACCTATGTCTGCTCTACCTAACCATGCTATTCTAAGACCTTTGTGTGCAGCAGTTACACAAAAAAAAAAAACTTTTATTGCTATGCAATTGAGCCTCTGGGTGCTATGGGGGCGTCTTTTCAGCACCTAGAGGCTCGGTCTACTCACCCTGTATTCCGCCCCGCTCGTCCGTCAAGCCCGCCCATCTCCTTTAGATTACCAGCCTCCATCTCATTCATTCGCCGAATTCTCGCGCCTGCGCCGTGTGCGTCTGTATTCAGCGCAGGCGCAGTGACTGTCTGAATGCTCCCTGCGCCGGCATCTCCACTGCGTCTGCGCCGTCTGTTCCTCGAAGCACTCGGACGTAATCGGCGCAGTGGAGATGTCGGCGCAGGGAGTGTTCAGACAGTCACTGTGCCTGCGCTGAATGCAGACGCAGGCGCGAGAATTCGGCGAATGAATGAGATGGAGGCTGGCAATCTAAAGGAGATGGACGGGCTTGACTGATGAGCGGGCGGAATACAGAGGTCTTAGAATAGCATGGTTAGGTAGAGCAGACACTAGCAGATCGCTAGTGTCTGACAGCTAATCAGGTCCAAATGAGGTGGTAGAAACCCTTTAAGGGGTTAAACTGCACTTTTATAATCCTTATTGGGGGGGGGGGGGATTCTTGCTGCATTGGCCGAGCTCGCTATCTGTACGGAGACCCCATAAATATGAACAGTCCATTACTCACAGCCTCTCCTGCCCATTATCATGATTGTTTGTCAGTGACACCTGTGTTTCAGGGTCAAAATCCCGGACTGTGGCAGCAGCAGGACTTCTCTCCCCGGGATCTCCTCTCTGCACTACCCTCCCCCGCCTCTCCCACCCGATACAAAGTACATAGTTATAAACAGCAGCGCACCCCCGATCTCTTCACCACTCACAGAGGACATCAGGGCTGCGCTGCTGAACGCTGCCAATAGATCACAAAGCCCCTGCTCCTCCGCTAATTTTCCTCAATTCTCTCCCCTGAAGAAAGATGGGGAGCGCATGCGTGGCTCTGTAGCAGACGTGCGCGCTCTCGTGGGAATGATCGGCTGCCTGGGTGAAAAGTAAGTGCGGTCTGCGCAAGCGCGGCACATAGTTGCGGCCGTGGAGCGGTGGCCGTATCTATGGGTTGTCAAGTGTAAACAATGGATAGGTGGGAAGGCAATTTAGCTAAATGGGTGCATTATAAATAATAGAAGCAATTTAGAAAAATGAAGTATGGGACCAGTGTAAACATTTGAAACCTGATCATGAAGATGGGAATACCCCTTTAAGATTGCAGGTATACGTTTAATCTGTGCACACAACACAGTAATAAATAGTACAACATCACCACATGCAGCGTACAGGAACATTAGTTTAACATTGCTTTAGTTTGTAAGAGCCCTAAATAACAATCTACATATTAAAATATACACTTGTAAGTAAAAAGGTGCTCCCTGTCCTAGGACATTCTGGAAAGAAAAATGTTTCCTTCTCAATGTAGTTTACCACTTTTCTGTATCCCTTTAAGATGTTATCCTTACACAATACAATCTCTTCCATGCCTATGTGAGCGTGAAAAGGCAATGTTAAATTGTATACTTCATAAAGCTGTAGGATTCATTTCATATGCGTTCTACAATTTCACGGCTAGTGTTTGTGTACACGGACAGATTAGGATAAAAGCCAAGGCGAGGAACAATGCATTTTCTCCCCTTGAATGATAACAAGGCAGCGGCATAAAGAATTGACTCGCTGTGTATGTATACCAGTGTATAGATAAGAAGAAATCATGAGATTAATTCCATTATATCTGCAGAAAGGGTATTCCTTTTCCCATGTTTTCATTTAGGAACTCCAAAAATGGCAAAAATATTATATATCAGCTATGCATTAGTTTTGGTAAATTATCTTTTATGGGCATATCCTAATCTTTTATCACTGGATACTGAAAGGACCTTTTGTCGCAAAAGCTATTGCAATAGAAATCATGTCTATAATAAGGCAATGGTGCTTATGCTTTATATACTGCATAACACCCCATAGTTTACAGATGGGGATGCAGCAATATTTCCCAATAATGTGTTTATCTTAAAAAATGTAGCATCTATCACTTTGCATCATGTTGCAGAGCAGAAGGAGCTGAGCAGGTTGATATATAATTTGAAGGAAAACATTCAACTTGTGTTTAATATAAATCTCTGCCCTTTCCATTCTTATGAGCCCAGCATACATGTGAAAGGGTTAAAAATTATTGCACCCCCTCATACAGAAATATGTATCCTTACACAGTCATGTTCAGCTATCGTTTAGCTATGGATTACCGTTTACCCAGATACTGTGGCAATTAGGGTTGAGTCAATCGGGTTTGGATTGCTGTATCCGAACCCGATTCTTTTAAAAACTACCTTAATAATAAGGGATCTGTCTTACTGTAAAATGTATGTCCTCCGCAGAGGTTTTTCCGAAATTTCTGCAAATGTTGAGAGACTTACATCGCCTCGCTTCTATCAGATGTCATTTCATTTATTGGCATAAATGACTGTAGCAAAATACAAAGCTGAACTCGGCTTTGGTTATGAGGCATATTTGGGCTCCGTATTTTGATACAGTAATCTGTGCCAATAAACTGACATGTGATAGAGGCAAGGTGAAGTAAGTGTTGCGATAATTGCAGAAACTTAGGAAAGACCTCCGCGGAGGACATACATTTTACAGTAAGATGGAGCCCATATTATTATTAACAACTTTTTTAAACAAATCGACAAATCGGGTTAGTATTGCTGTATCCGATTCGCTCAACCCTAGCGGCAATACAATCCATGCTGAACTGTTGACTTGTCATTGCGCCGCTATGAGGCGGCAGCCTGATACACAAAGAGAACCTGTCACCACATAGTTCCAGGCAATCTGCAGGCAGCATGTTATAGACCAGGAGGAGCTGGGCAGATTGATATATAGTTTTGTGGGGAAAGATCAGGAAAGATCAGGGGCGGACTGGCCACAGACTCTACAGGGAAAGTAGGCAGTTTTTGGAGAGATATTTTATACTGCTGGGCAGTATTTTGTGATGCATTATGGTATTTGGCTCTACTGGGGTGGTATAATGTGCCACAAAATGGTATTTCTTGGCTGAACTACTTATCTTGGCCCTGCTCTCTGTCAATTTGGACCCAACTACCAAATGGGGATACTTTTAGTTTTTTTTCTTGGGCCACATTAAGTTCCCAGTCCTGGGAAAGATTTAACAAAACTTGAAATTTATACCTCTGCTCCTTCTGAGCTCAGTTGTATACAGGGGCCATTTAATCAGTGATTAATAGTTATATCTGTATACAAACCTAGGTTTATTTCACACATCCATGTCCATGATGACAAAATGGACAATGAAGATGTCCGTGAATTTTTATTTTTTTTGTGCATCTGTTCTTTGGCCCTCTCTGCGTCATCTGTATTCCATGTACACTGCTAGGGTGAAAATGAATTTCCAGAGCATTTCCTAACAAAAATCCAATAAAAATACCAAATGGCATCTGTATTACGTCCGTGGTTTTCATGGACACATAGGGCCAGATTTATCATCACACTTACATCTTACTCCACTTTTACATATGTCCAAAGTCACTTTTGGCTAAGTCAGATTTATTAATGGTCCTTTAATACTGTGATAAATGTGGTTTAACTATAGCAGTTTATCCTTCAGTAAGTGGCTTTACAAAAGTCGCACGTCTTTACGAAAAAGTCACATGTTCTATTAAAAAGTCGCATAAGATAAGCATGGTCTTCACTGGAGTGAAATTGCACAATTTTTGCGACTTTTTAAATTGTCGCAATAGTAAATCTATCTAGAGATCTATTTACATAAGAAAACATGCCCACTTTCAGAAAACTGGTGAGCATAGCGCAGAGCCAATAAAAGTCACAAATTTTTGTGCAGTTTTAGCGATTGTGCAAAAATTTTTGACTTTTTCACTCCATTATTTTGACTTGAGCTAATGATAAATCTGGCCCATAGACTATAGTGTTGAGCGAATCGAAGTCCACAAAGTTTCACAATTTCTGTGAAAATTCAATTTGCCGCAAAGCCGAATTTCCTCATGCTTCATGGTAGCGAATCGATTTTATCTACAGGGCAGTAAAAAACAAAAAAATCATACTTACCTCATCCATCTGCTCGTGACGGCCTGGCCGCCGCCATCCTGGTTGAAGATCTCACACAAAATTGTGTGCACCGTGGTGTATGATGTCACCACACTGAGCGGCGTTTTTGTGCTAAATCTTCAATCAAGATGGCGGCAGCTGGCTCGTTGCAATCAAATGGATGAGGTAAGTATGATTTTATTTCTTTATTTTTTTACACTGTGTTATTACTGTCAGATGCTGTGATCAGCTATGAACGTGGCATCTGAGGGGTATCATGACGGGGAGAGGTGCAATCGCTGCTCTCTGTCATTTCACCTACTACTTAGATAGAATTGCGCTTCTTAGCGAAGTAATTTGTCACAGAGCAAATTTTTGGGAAAAATTTGGCGAAGCACCCTAATCGAATTTTTGATAATGTTAATGTATAAAGTTTTACTGAATCTTTTCCCACAAATATATATATATCAATCTGCTCAGCTCCTCCTGCTCTATAAGGCCCCTTTCACACGGGCGAGTATTCCACGCGGATGCGATGCGTGAGTTGAATGCATTGCACCCGCACTGAATCCCGACCCATTCATTTCTATGGGGCTGTTCACATGAGCGGTGATTTTCACTCCGGTCATCACATAGTCCATTACATGATCCATCACCATGGTAAAAGATCATGTGATGGATCATGTGATGACCGGAGTGACGTCACCACAGGTCCTGTTACTGCACACAGCTAAGATGAAGACAGAAGGAGATGCCGGCTGCGCGATCAAGTGGATTAAGGTGAGTTAAATATTATTATTATTTTTTTAACCCCTCCAGCGCTATTTTACTATGCATTTTGAATTCAGAATGATATTATTTTCCCTTATAACCATGTTATAAGGGAAAATAATACAATCTACAGAACACCGATCCCAAGCCCGAACTTCTGTGAGAAGTTCGGGTTTGGGTACCAAACATGCATGATTTTTCTCACGCGAGTGCAAAACGCATTACAATGTTTTGCACTCGCACGGAAAAATCACGTGTGTTCCCGCAACGCACCCGCACATTTTCCCGCAACGCCCATTTTATTTTGTTGTGGGCTCAGTGAGATGGAGAGTGTCTTTGTACAGTTCTACAGATTTATTAGCATTTATGCCAAAAAGGCGCAAATAATAGTGCAAAACCAGCCAGCTGATAACTGTCACAGATTTGCTTTTCTGGCACGTGGGCTGCCAGAAGACACCTGTGCCTCCTAAATAGTTTGGTACAGTTTTCTTTAGCTCGGTTCTTATTAATAGTGATGAGTGGCAGGAGTCATATTCGAATTCGCAATATTTTGTAAATATTTTGTAGAATATTCGTTGGATATTCGCGAATTAAAATCGACAAGGTAATGATCGCGTAATATGCACATTTTTGTAATGCAAACTTTTATCGCAAATTTTTCAATTGCTGAGTAAAAACATTATTCCTCCCTGCTTCTTGCTTGTGGGCCAATAAGTCATAGCACTATATCGAATATATTCGTATTTACAAATATTTGTAATATTCTAAAACAAGAAAATATAGCAATATAGCAAATATTCGAAAAAAGAATGTAGAGCAATTTAGCTAATATAGTGCTACTGTATAATAATTTTTTTTAATAGTTGCAATTTTTTTCCAATCTGAACTTCAGATGAGAAAAAAATTACAACTATTAGACAAAGAAGATTATAGCACTATATTAGCTAAATTGCTCTATATTAGTTTATTTTGAATATTCGCTATATTCCTATATATTCTTGTTTTATCTTATTACGAATATTTGAAAAAACTAATATATTCAATATAGTGCTATATATTCGTTTTTTTTAGAATATTCATCATTTTTCATGAGTCATTGGCCCACAAGCAAGAAGCAGGGAGGAATCATGACTTTAGATGGGAAAAATGACGAATATTCTAAAAAAACGAATATATAGCACTATATCAACACTACTCCTAAAGTCAAAGATACTGCAGCCTTCTCATTGGCCCACAAGCTAGAAGCAGGGAGGGATCATGTGTACTGATAAAAAAAAAAAAAAATTTGAATATTCGAAATTACAAATATATATCACTATATTCTAAATATTTTGCGAATTATTAAAGTACCTATATTCACAAAAAAATATTTGCAATTAGAATATTTGTGATCAACATTACTTGTTAAGACAGTTTAAATGCATTTTCCCCTAAGAGCCAAATCCCCCTACAGACGGGTACCAATGGTGGCATGTCCTCAAATCAGCTTATTGTCAGTAGTTCTTTATGCCATATTTAAATTTTTTTTTAGGTAGACAGCTGATTTAACACTTTCAAGAATTAATAAAACTACAGTATGTAAAAGGATTGCAATGGGGAAAAAACTATTGTTGTTGGTACCTCTTCTGCATTACTTCTATCTCTAGCAGAGCAGGAGATATTTAAGATTAAATCGAAATCTGCCTTGGAAATTGGTTTAAAGATTAAAGTAAGTGAAAAGCAACAAGGATGTTCTGTCTTGTCCTGTAATGTCATCAGGAAGTATTCCTATAAGATCGAAAACAAATTGGCAGATTAAATATTAAACTGCTGATAGATGCATGTTCTTCCAGAGTGAACTGATTGAAATTCACTCGCAGGCTCCTGGATATGCTTCAAACTGACTTGTGCTACAGACATAAAGCACAGCTTGATCCTTGTCAAACTTGTAGAGAATTGAGAAGATTTTGGAAAAATAAAATAAACAATGGTAATATTCACACACAGCAGCAATCAATTATAAGACACATTTGTGGACTGGAGTCAAAGACTAGCAGACGCGTTGGGGGACAGTGCTTCATAATTTTCCACCCGGACTCATTCCAGTTTTGGAAAACAAGATCAGTCTACAAATGTACAGCACTGCAGGAGATAATGCCTTACGGCTGACTGAATGGGCAAGAGAAAGCACCGTGGTCTCATTATGTGGATGAATTTGGCGCTAGGGCTTGTGCTTGCCGGCTACAGCTCCTCTGCACCCACAATAGCTACACACCTGGACTGAATAAGAGGAGAAGCCCTGATAGGGCCGATTTACTTGAAAGATCCAGGTGGTACTTTCATAATATCTACTTTCCTTTAAAGAGAGCTTGTCACATTGAATATGGTGTCTGAGCTGCAGGCAGTCTGTGATGGAGCAGGAGAATGACTGTCAATCACTGATAGGACCGGCTCCAGAATCAGTAGGAATTTAAATGTATAAAAACACAAGTTAAACTGGGTCTTTTCCCATAAAACTATATATCAATCTGCTCAATTCCTTCTGCTCTATAACCTGCTCCCTGCAGATTACATTGCATCTTCCTGGTGACAGGTTCCCTTTAATTTTATCCAACAAGTTATTGTTTATTGATCTTAGGCCTCATGCACACAGCCGTTGTGCGGCCGTTCCCTGCATTGTACACCGCAATTTGTGGTCCCCAATGCACGGGCAACATCCATGTGGCGGCCGGGACGGATTGAGACCCATTCAACTTGAATGAGTCTGTGATCCGTCCGCGCCGTAAAAAAATAGAACATGTTCTATTTTTTTGCTGTGCGGAGGCACGGACAGAGACACCACGGAAGCACTCCGTAGTGCTTCCGATCCGTGCTTCCGTTCCACACCACATTTCCCGGATTGCGGGACGCAATGCTGCCAAGGCAGGGCAAACAGCCGTGTGCATGAAGCCTTATAATCAGTGTGGATGCTGTACAGGAGCCCTTCAAATTTGAACTGGTCGTTGAGTTAGAAAAACCAAAGCACCTGTGATGCCAAGATTTTCAGATTTTCTGTCTAGTAGATCATGTGATATTTTTAAAGAGCATGTCATTATGGACATGCCAATATATAATACGTCGATTTTTATTTTTTGTATGCAAGCTTACACAATAAAAGCATTTTTGCTAAAATACACTGGTGATACACTGGGAATACTCCAGGAGGTAGCAGCCTGGTTAGTTTCCTGCAGTCAAGTCCAGATCCCTGTATAGGAATTATAGTGTGAGTACCAGGGACACTAGGATATAGCCCAAAGCCAAGCTGGTTAGTTGGAACAGTGGGCCCATGCCCACTTCCCGTTACAATACATTTTTAATAAATTTGTCATATTTCAGACAGGGCAGGATTAAACAGCTAGACGATTTAAAGATAGGATTTTTTAAATGTCTCTGTGTATATTCTCTTTTGAGTCTAAAATTAGAACTTCACCATCTTGAGGTTATATGCAGTGTTACAAGTTTATTTATATATCGTGTCTGGGTATTCCCACCCTACCAACACCCATTGAGCCAAATCAACAGTCTTACGAATAATAAAACAATTTAATAAAAGAGAGCAAATGCAACAATTAAACATGTAATTAGCTTTGGTTTGTCTATGGTATCTGTGTATTATCTTATTAAATGACCTTTATATGGACTAAAAATGCATATTAACTGCCATTACATGCAGTAAACATAGATCAGAATCACATCATAGCTGTCACCAGCAACCTCCCTATCCAACCGTTTACAAAGACACATATATGTGGTTAACCTGATTAAAACTCTGTTTTTCTTATGTTGATTCGAGGCTCCGTTCCCAAGTTGTGATACTTTTTCTTAATATGCAAATTAGGCCTTTGGTGCAATGAGTGCATCACCTTTCCTCTTATTGCACCCAAGCTCCACTCCTTCCTGTGATCAGCTCCTCCCTCACTTCTTTGATTGACAGTGCCAGACAGAGGCAAAACGGTGAGGAAAGGGCCTGCCATATGAGTGGAGCTTGGGTGCAAAAACAGCAATGGTGCCACCCTCTTTGCACCAAAGGCCTAATTTGCATATTAAGAAAAAGTATCATAACTCGGGAATGCAGTCTCAGATAAGCAAAAGAAAACGACATTTTAATCAGGAGAACCACAGCTATGTGTCTATGCAAACAGCTGGATAGAGAGGTCACTGGTGACAGATTCCCTTTAAGGCGAGTATAGCTTGATATGTACATTTATGTGACCGATTATCTCATGCTTTCCATTAAACATACACCATTTCAGAATTAAAGTGTTTAATTATTTAATAGAACAGGGAGAGTTATAATTTCTTTTTTCCCTGTGTATATGGTTGATTAATTATTTTTGTAATATTCTGATGAATTATTTCTGTGTTTCTGCCTAATCAACATGCATACTGTGAAATATAATTGCACTTGGATGAAAATGAGACTCTCAAGAGATAAATTACTTTGGTGATTAAATTAAGGATAAGGTTGTAACATTCGCATACTGTACTGAAGGGAAACTGGGTGTTTATGCTTTCTATGGTTTAATGGCCTCTTAATGTAAGAAATAATAATTTAACCAAGACAAGTAAACAGTGGCACATCATCCTGCGGGTTAACACTGTGCACATGAGGCAGGGCACAATAGCAAACCGATTAACCTGGACTTAAAACTACTGAAAAATGTAGATCACAACTAGAGATGAGCGAATTATTGGAAAATTTGATTTGGCTGCTTCACTGAATTTTACAAAGAAATTCGCTTTGTGACAAATTACTTTATCCCAAAGCACATTTCTTTGTAAGTATTGAGTGCAAAGACAGGGAGCTGCGATTGCACCGCTCCCCATCATTGTATCTCTCAGATGCCCCATTCATAGCTGATCGTGACATCTGATATAAATAACAGAGTGTAAAATAAAAAATAAAAAATAAATCATACTTACCTGATCCATTTGCTTGTGACGGGCCAGCTACCGCCATCTTGTTTGAAGATTGGGCGCAAAATCTTGCGCAGCCCGAGATGATGTCATCTCGCCGGCCAGCGTGTTTACATGTCACGGCTGAGGATGGGGAAAACCCTCAGCCGTGCGATGCCAGAAGATAGATGATCAGTACAAGGCCAGGACAGGAATCAGGGAGCAGGCCACCTCCTATCAATCCCTAATTCTGACCCTGTCTCCTAGCCGTATGAGCCGACCCTGAAGGTAGGAGGGCTCATACACCGGAACCTGATATTCCTGCTAGCCCTCAGGGTGGCCCTGGACTAAGAGCTGGGTAAGACTACCTGTTCCTCCTAGATACGGACGAACAGGAGTCTCACTGGCCAAGTTATAATGAAAGGGGAACAGAAACAGACATATGGCAATGGCATCGCACGGCTGAGGGTTTTCCCCATCCTCAGCCGTGACAGTATGACCACAAGGGTGGCCCTCACTGGCAGATGGTATATGGGACCAGGAGAGTGCCTCCAGCTTACTACAAGGCTGGAGTACCCCTCAGACATCAGGTCTTGACTGAGGCTTTATAGCCCATGTAGCCACACCCACAATCAGACACACCCAGTGCACACACACTAGGAAGGAAGTTAACCCTTCCAACACCAGGGAAGGGAAGACATCACTTAAAGGGGAAGTGCACACAACTCAAACCCTGTGCACACCAAACAGGGAATGTGCACACATATAAAGGCAGGTTGCCAGGTGCAACCGCATGCACATTGCAGCAAGCTGCCAAGCACCAGCTCAGGCTGCCAAACTGCAAAACAACCACATGTTGCCAGCGGAAACCACAAGTGAGGCAACATACTAGCGGCCCTCACCTGTGGCTGAACAACAACACCAGACCGCAGGCAACAGCATGCGGACACAAGAGTCACGACCATGACCATGGTCGTGACATTACATCATACATCACTGCACACAAGATATCCTACAAGATCTTCAAGCAAGATGGCATTGCCTGCCCTGTCATGAGCAAATGGCTCAAGTATGATTTTCTGTGTTTTTTTACACTATTTCAGGTTAAATGGATTCGCTACCATGACGCACGAGGAAATTCGGCGAACCAAATTTATCCTGACATATTTTTATTTGCTTAACACTAATCACAACCTTCATATGTCCGACCCAATCTTCAGTTGCTGTTAACTCTTTCTTTTTTTTTGGTAATTTCCATACAATATATTATCCCTTTTAAACACTATTTTTCAACTTTTACTGAGAATTAACCTGCTGTCACATTAAAATTGGTAAAATCTTCCAGAATATGGCATTTTTAATTGTAGATATTGAATTTGTGTCTCAGAGATCAGTGAATCAATTGTAAACTAATCAAATTCATTATAAATTTCCCAAAACGTTCAGTTTCCAACTATTCCAAATGTTTTGGGATTTGTCTTACAATTAAGAACCCAGAGAAGAAGGCATCTTCCACCACTTCCACTACCATGCACTTAAACCACCTGAGATGTGTGCTAGATGAGACTCGAGATGACGGAATTTTACAAAAATTTGTTTCAGGTCCTATTCGGTTAGAAGAGGTAAGATTTGTTTAGTTCTGAATTTTTAATTGCCCCAGTTCAGGTGCCCTAAAAAGTTGTATATGACACCCTGAGATCTCATAGGACTGTATATAACCCCTTTCAAGCTCTTTAACACTAAGACAGCATTAGTGATTTCAAAGTGACAGCAACATACTGTATATGGGTAAACTAATGGTAGTTGGTGGTAACAAACAGTCTGTTTAATAACACACTGTGCTCTCAGATTTGGTTTTGAAAAAATTACAAATGGGGAGGATTTGCAAAAAAATAAAAAATCCCGCCATATATGGGTTTTGTTTTTATGGCCTTCCCTATGCAGTAAAACGGACATGTGACCCTCATTCTCCTGGTCAGAATGATTTATATAGTCTTGTTGTGTTTTAATACTTAAACATATTTTTCCATATTCTGACCCCACAGTTACCTCTGCGGAGCTGAGGGCTCATTTTTTGCAGGGAAATCTGTAGTTTTCAGTGATACCATTTTGGGATATGCATGACTTTTTTGGGGAGGTTTACAGAAAATGAGGGGAAGTGAGGTGTGTGCAGTGTATAAAACTGTAATTTATTGGTATACACTAAAAACAGGGTTTTTAGTGTATACCAATAAATTACAGTTTTATACACTGCACACACCTCACTTCCCCTCATTTTCCTTGAATTTAGTTATATAGAGAGAGGTGATACCTC
Organism: Bufo gargarizans; assembly: GCF_014858855.1. NCBI lineage: Eukaryota > Metazoa > Chordata > Amphibia > Anura > Bufonidae > Bufo > Bufo gargarizans. Next base: position 75,703,783 of record NC_058083.1, read on the forward strand.
ATTACATTATAGTCTGTGAATCATTTTTGGGGAGGTGAAACAAAGAAAAAACTGTGAATCAACAATTTTTTCATTTTATTTCCTGTTACGGTCTTTACCATATGGGATAAATGCATTTATATTTTATAGTACAGGTGTTTTAGGATGTGGCGATGCGTTTATTGTTTATTTTTATTATGGGAAAAGAGGTATTATTTAAGATTTTATATATTTTTTATATTAAAAAAGTGAACTTTTTCCAAGCCCCCAAGGGAAGCTGAACATGCAATCTTCAGATCTCTTCTGCCTTACACAGCAATGAATTATCTTTTCAATGTATGGCAGATTCCCTATGTTCTTATGGAGCCCTGCCACCTGCAGGCCTCGATAAGAACTACAGGTGCCGTGATCAATTGTTACCATAGTCCATAGTATCTGATGGATTAAATGTCTGCATTATCGCCAATCGTAGGCCTTAGCCCCAGGTCTCTGCTGTTTTAAACCCCACATTTCTGCTGTAAAAGTGACGTTAAATGGGGGTAAAAAACAGTCCAAAAATTGTCCTTTATTAGTGGCAAATGCCTTCTTCTCTGTCTTCTTTACCTGTAAAATGGTGGCTGACATTTTAACCGGCTTGTCCGAAACTAATCACATTCAGAATGTAAATGTTTTGGAAAATTTGTAAAGAATTTGATTAATGAAGATTCGATTTACTCATCTCTAGACTGTCTGGAAGAAAGTTATGTCATTACTTTTCGTCCTGCTAACTGTCTGAAAGCATTCATTAAAGAAAGGAAAGATGCAACACAGAGGTCAAACTGGTACATTTTGTTTGCAGTCTCCTATAAAGACTCCATAGGAGTCACCATTTCCATGAAAACTTTGCAGTACCTCTTCCTGTCCACTGCAGTATCCATTCTTACTTTTCCTCCTCCTCTTATGGTTCAACATATCTTGCGATGTGTGGCATCAGATGACCAGCTTTGAAAATAAATATATATGCTGTGATACTTTGTTAGGAGTTGTTTATGCTATATGTGTTGATAGTTGCCCACCCATTGATTTTGAGGGTTTTTCTAGCCTGTCATGATAATGCACTGACCTTGATCATGAGATATTGCATTCCTTAAAAATATTGTCCAGTTTTAAAACAATTTTCACCAGCCCTTCCCTCACCACCAAACCTCTAGAGGAAAGGATACTTACCTGTCCCCGCTGCTGGGTTCTGGCTCCTTCAGTTTGTCTCACTTCGGTTCCCTGTTGGTCAACTGTCAGAGTGGATGGGGTCATGTGAGCCACTGCAGATCATGACTAGCCACAGTGACATGTCTTCCAAACAGCACATGTCATGTGTCAATTTGAGACATAAAGGGGTTGTCCAGGATTTGAATAATGACTGTTTATGCTCAGTACAGGGTGGGCCATTTATATGGATACACCTAATAAAATGGAAATGGTTGGTGATATTAACTTCCTGTTTGTGGCGCATTAGTATATGTGAGGGGGGAAACTTTTCAAGATGGGTGGTGACCATGGAGGCCATTTTGAAGTCGGCCATTTTGAATCCAACTTTAGTTTTTTCAATAGGAAGAGGGTCATGTGACACATCAAACTTATTGGGGATTTCACAAGATAAACAATGGTGTGCTTTAACGTAACTTTATTCTTTCATGAGTTATTTCCAAGTTTCTGACCACTTATAAAATGTGTTCAATGTGCTGCCCATTGTGTTGTATTGTCAATGCAACCCTCTTCTCCCACTCTTCACACACTGATAGCAACACCACAGGAGAAATGCTAGCACAGGCTTCCAGTATCCGTAGTTTCAGGTGCTGCACATCTCGTATCTTCACAGAAAAGTTTCCCCCCTCACATATACTAATGTGCCACAAACAGTAAGTTAATATCACCAACCATTCCCATTTTATTAAGGTGTATCCATATAAATGGCACACCCTGTATAGTTCAATAATACTGTTTGGGACGGGGGGATCCAACACCCATCACCTTAGCTGACCAGCTATCCCCAAGTACAAAGGCTGGTGCTGGAATAATACAAGTGTGGCAATTGTGCAGTGGACAGAGGTGGTAACTGTAGTACTGCTCTAATTGAGGGGAATGGGAGCAGCGCTGCATTTACCAGCTCTATATAGTACACAGTGGGCAAAGAAATTTAGTTTCGGCATTGACCTCCGGCACTGGAAATACTCTGGAACAGCTGATCAGTGAGTGGTGGATTGTCAGACTCCAGACAATCTGATATTGACAACCTATCCTGAAGTGTCTGCAGATTTCTCTTGTAGTTCATGGGTGGTAGGGTAACAGCTAAAAGTTTCACACTGCCCATTACATACAATGGAAGAGGTTATACCCATAACAACCTCACTACTTTGTCTCTTACTGTTTGGAGTGCTGAACCTGTCAGACATTTATGGTATATCCTGGAATATAAATAGCCTTTATCTGGGTTAAATTGTGTCTAGTCCAGGAGCTGAGGAGATGGTGCAGTCATGGTCTGAACTAGGCAGAATAAAGTAATAGTTTTGTACCCTCTATATCAGTACCAGCCACACATTGCTCCCCATCCCCCCACAAAACCAACATCCTGATGGTTAGGGGTCAGACACAATTGTATTGTGCACCACAAATGGCTCTCGGGTCTCAAATTGTGCACTCCTGCCTTAAAGTCCACAGTTGTTTTATTTTATTTTTTTGCATCATCTGGCCATCTGAAATAACCCCTAAATCCTGATTGTTATAATGGCATATTTTTGTCCTTAGATGATGACAATATACTGTACTCTATTAGCTTACTAAATATTTCATCTTGGAATCCAGCAAGAATGTGGTTTTTTTTTTTTATGGGAGAAAGTGAAATGATGTAAGGCACCAAAGGTAAAACAATATACTGAATATATACTATAAACTAGTGTACACAGCTCACTGCACCATAAATCCTAATAAAGCCAGTGTGGAAGCAAAAAGCCAGAGAGGTCAGAATACTTGACAGTCATACTATCTGTACAAGGGAAACCTGTCCAGGATGTCACTAGAGAAGACAATAAATCTATGAGCAATACTTTTAAGGCCAAGATTAATCACTGGATTTTCGCCATGTTTTTAGCTCAGGTTTCAAAACTCGTTCCCTAAAGCAAATCATTTTCCAAATTAGGACTGGATGGCCTCTGAGCTATTGCCACCTAATTCAATAAAGTCTGTCTGCCTGAAAGATAAAATATTTTTGACGTGACACAATCTTTTTGGAGAAAATAGTATGCTGTTTAATGCAAAAATAATGGTCAAAAATAATGAGTTTGTCAATTTTGTCAACTTGGAAGATATAGTTAAAACAATATTAAACTTGACATACTTATAGTAACCTATTGAAATTGCCAGAGTTATTAGATTATCTACACAGGCTCTAGGTCCATGCTACACAATGAGATGTTGTGGACCCAAGCTCATGTAGAACCATTAGGATACGAGGATGCCACCTATTGTGACAACTGTATTGCTGATTTTGGTTGCTTTAGCCATGAAATTGTGGACAAATTACAGTTAATTGTATTTTTCCATTTTTCAGAGATGGCCTGTATTTCTTCACATCCACTTATAGACAAACATAACACAATCCTCAATCTATTGTCATCTGTCAAAATTTTGTTGTGGGGTGCTGGATGTTACAGTGTAATCCTTCCTGTAGTATTAGTAGAACTATCTCTTGAAAATCTGTCCTGCTCACACCACAGAATTGCTTTTTCAAGCATTAAAAAGGGTGAGAATCCTGAAATGCTGCACATTAGTGTTGAGAGCGAATATTCAAATAGCGAATATTAATCGTGAATATTGCAACTTCGCTAATTTGCGTATATTTTGAATATAGTGCAATTTATTCGCTATATCGAATATTCATAATTTTTTTACATCTGAAAACATGATTCCTCCCTGCTTCTTTCTTGTGGGTCAATGAGTCATTGGCCCACAAGCGACTTAAGCAGGAAGGAATCATGTTTTCATATGGAAAAAAAGATGAATATTCTATATAACGAATATATTCGCTATATTGCTATAACTTTGTTTTTTAGAATATTCGTCATATTCTAAAATAAGAATATATAGCAAATATTTGTAAAATACTAATAACGAAGATAACTAATTTAGCGCTATATTCTCTATATTCATTAATTCTAGCAAGCCAATAGGAAAGTTGCCTATGGACAGCTCTAAGTTGGATTCGCAATGCGAGAATATTACTTTGCCTATTTTTTGCAATAAAATAGAATACTGGGTCATTATTCTATTTATTGCAAAAAATAGGCAAAGCAATATTCTCGCATTGCGAATCCAACTTAGAGCTGTCCATAGGCAACTTTCCTATTGGCTTGCTAGAATTAATGAATATAGAGAATATAGCGCTAAATTCGTTATCTTCGTTAATTCTAGATAGCCAACCAATAAGAAAGTTGCCTTATACAGTTAAACTCGCAATACGTGAATAATTAAATTGCATATTATTCGCGATAAATTGACTATTTAATTTCGACGAATATAAGACGAATATTCAATCTAATATTCGCAAAATAGAATATGGCACCTCCCACTCATCACTGCTGCACATGTGATGCTCATGCTCCAGAGTGGCGTTCCAGACAAGTTTGCAACAGCCACAGGACTTTATGGACTTTGACAGATTATATCTGCTTTTATATGGATGAATATTTGCATCCTTTTGATAAAAGTTAAGAAGCAATTTCTTGGTGCGAACCGTGCAGTTTGTCAAGAGATTTACTTCCATGTGAAGAGATATCTCGGTGTGCGCTTAGTCCAATTGGTGTTTGTTGCAGTAGGTTGGTCACAGAACTGTAGGTTTTAATAAAATTATATAACATACAGTAATATGTTCTCCATGTGCTACGATCAAATGCAGTTTTTGAAACATAACTTATTTTTATTATTTTTGTGTCAGATTACCTCTTTTTCACCTTTCACAAGTCCATGATTAGATTCAGGTAGGTGCAATCAGAAAATAAATATTTGAAAAATTCTATTTATTAATTATGTCAGGATCCCCTGGTTGCCACTAGGTTTATGACACCTCCACTGAAACATATTAAGTCCAATGTAGCCTTATACTATTGAAGGAATGTCTCATGACAACAACCGGTATCAGTAAAAGACTTCCTGCCATAGGTCCAACTTCCAAAACCCTCCAACAACCAGCCAGCCAATCAAACGTCCATACATTTCCCTAGCAGCATCCAATGCAGAAATGTAGTTTTGCAGATGGCAATTCAAATTAATGACTGTAAGGCCTCATGCACACGACCGTGCCGTTTTTTTGCGGTCCGCAAACCGAGGATCCGGGATAAAATGGAAGCCGCCTGTGTGCCTTCCGCAATTTGCGTAACGGAACAGGCGGCCCATTGTAGACATGCCTATTCTTGTCCACAAAACAGACAAGAATAGGGCATGCTATATTTTTTTTACTGGGCCTCGGAATGGAGCAACGGATGCGGACAGCACACGGAGTGCTGTCCACATCTTTTGCGGCCCCATTGAAGTGAATGGGTCCGTGTCCGAGCTGCAAAAACTGCGGCTCGGATGCGGACCATAACTATGGTCGTGTGCATGAGGCCTTAGTGTAGTACATGAACAGGACAGGTCTCCCAGAGTGGGAGCTGATGATACTCATGTCTGATGCATAATGCGGGCGTTCTGATCTGGGGCCAACCATCTTTGATGTTAATATGCCCTACCAGAACAGAAAAAATTGTAGTCCTAGAACTACCCCTTTACATTTACACATGGAGGGTAATTGTTGAAAAATTGCTACCCACTGATAATATAACACCTGCAGATATTCAGTCTGTATTATAATGATTTCTCCAGAAAATATATACAGCCAGAATGCAATGAATTTGCTTAAAAAATATATCCATCTAGATATCAGTCAATTATTGAGTGGCGTGGAGATTTCGGGTTCATTCTGGATCTCTTGCCCTCATTGGAACCTAGTATTAGATTGATCTCTCGGTAGCTATCCATCTCTGCACATCAGGTTACTAATTCTGAGATACGTCTTCCTCCTGACAAGCAACACTATGGATTAAGAGTGAAATCATGCATATACAAGTCACAAATCACTGAAAAGATTTGCCTCCAGCCTGCTTGTTTGATGTCTCTAGAGAAATTTCTCAGAAACTGCAGTAGTATAGATCTTCTGCAAGATTGAAGTGCCTGAGATATTAAATCCCCATGGTCCAACCTAAACCTTCTTACCTTAACTCAGTAATTGCAAAGCAGCCCAGGAGAAGAAGGGGAAGAATATCTGGTTTCTAGAGGAAGTAATTTATCGGAACAGCTCCCAGTTATTTCCGAAATAGAATTTGGAATTATGAGTCTCCCAGGTTTCTGACAGTACTCATGAAGATGTTGAATCTCTGTAAAGATCCACTTTATATTCTCCAGTATTGTAACAATAACATTCTATATATTTGACCAATATTTCAGGTTTTCATCCAAGACATTATTCTTAGCTTGTAAGTTGCTGCCAGGTTCTCTCTGCCACTGCATTATGTTAACTTTATGGGATGCCTGGAGACAGAACACATGGGTTGATAATTTGAAGTCCTGATAAAAATGAAGAGTCTAATAAAAAATATTGGTACAAAGATATTTTGCACATAATATTATACATATGCTATTTTAAATGTGGAAAAAGACCCTGGGATATGGCATAAAAAACATTAATATGGCATAAATACAAACATTCAGTTTTTCATTAAAAGAAGTGTCAGACATGTGCAACAATAAATTGCAGTTCTAAGGGCATATATAGCATATAAACAGCCTATGCAGCTGTTATGGTGACCTTCTATAAGGGGAATCAACCCTACCTGATCCCTTTCCTCGTGGTATGAGTGTACACCACTAACCTCTCCAGAGGAACTGAATTAATAGCGTATAGCATAGGCCAGTGGTCATAAAATGTGTCACACATGCACTGTCCCAATATATGACAGGATACAATTGAAAAGAGTTAAGCTATCTCCATTCAATCTTGCACTTACCCAAAAGTTGACAAACCCCAGATCCATACTGCCCCCCTTAAAAAAAGGTGATAAACTTCCAACTCATGCATACTCTGCTGTAAAGCAGTTTAAGTATTGGAATAAACACTGTTAGGCTAGGTTCACACGGGCATCACATTTTGACTCAGGATGTGTCCCGGGTGTATTGCGGCAAACCCGCACGAGTAGGTACGCAATTTCAGTCAGTTTTGACTGTGATTGCGTTCTGTTGTTCAGTTTTTATCACGCTGGTGCAATGCGTTTTGCAAGCGCGTGATAAAAAACTGAATGTGGTACCTAGACTTCACTGAAGTTCAGGTTTGGGTTTGGTGTTGTGTAGATGTAATTATTTTTCCTTATAACATGGTTATAAGGGAAAATAATAGCATTCTTTAATACAGAATGTTTAGTAGAAGGTTAATTGAGGGTTAAATATTTTTTTTAAATTAACTCACCTCCTCCAATTAATCGCGCAGCTGCCGGTCTCCTGTTCTTTCTTCAGGACCTGTCAAAGGACCTGTGGTGACGTCACTGAGCTCATCACATGGCCCAATCACTTGGCTCATCACCACAGTGATGGACCATGTGATTGGATCATGTGATGTGACGTCACCACAGGTCCTTTAGCAGGCAGCTCATGATTAACAAGTAAGAAGAGATCGGCAGCTACGAGATCAATTGGAGGATGTGAGTTAATTTATTTTTATTTTTTAACCCTCAATTGACCTTCTACTAAGCATTCTATATTAAAGAATGCTATTATTTTCCCGTATAACCATGTTATAAGGGAAAATAATGCAGTGAATAGACTTTAATCTTAGCAACCATGCGTGAAAATCGCACTGCATCCGCACTTGCTTGTGGATGCTTGCGATTTTCATGCAGCCCCATTTACTTCTATGGGGCCTGCGTTGCGTGAAAAACACACAGTATAGAACATGCTGCGATTTTCACGCAACGCACAAGTGATGCGTGAAAATCACCACTCATGTGCACAGCCCCATAGAAATAAATGGGTCCGGATTTAGTGCGGGTGCAATGCGTTCACCTCACGCATTGCACCTGCGCGGAAATCTCGCCCTTGTGAACGCAGCCTTAGAAGGACTATGTATTATTTTAGAGCATACAAGGACCAAATGTAATAATTTTAAGCTTTAATAGAAATGGTACACTGCTCATAAAAGTGAATAAAGATAGATAAAATAAAATGACACACAAAACAAGCAAAATAATTATAACATAAAATGGAGAAAATAAGATAAAGATCTAACACTATGTTCACATATGTGTCAGAAGCTCTGTTATATGCCTCTGTTGCAGATTCCTTCAAACATACAGTATGAAAATCATAGTATTTTCATTGTTCTACTGCCATAATGGTGCAGAACAATAGAAATAAAAGTGCTGGTGGATGGAGGTATATTAGATGTTCACCGGATAACAATTTTACTGTAGGCCAGTACAGGCCCCAAAAATAAGGCATTCACCTGACAGAAAAGAACAAGTGATTATGTGGCTGGAGATACATTAGGCAGCCACTGAATAACAATGTTACTGTAGGCCAGTGGAGTACAGGCCCCCAACATTAGGCATTCACCTGACAGAAAAGAACAACTGTTTATGTGGCTGGAGGTTCATTAGGTGGTCACTGGATAACAATTTTACTGTAGGCCAGTACAGGCCCCTAAAAATTAAGCATTCACCTCACAGAAAATAAATAGTGATTATGTGGCTGGAGGTACATTAGACAGTCACTGAATGGCAATTTTACTGTAGGCCAGTGGAGTACAGGCCCCAAAAATTAGGCATTTACCTGACAGAAAAGAACAAGTGATTATGTGGATGGAGATACATTAGGCAGTCACTGGATAACAATTTTACTGTAGGTCAGTGGAGTACAGGCCCCAAAAATTAGGCATTCATCTGACAGAAAAGAACAAGTGATTATGTGGCTGGAGGTATATTAGACGGTCAGTAGATAACAATTTTACTGTAGGCCAGTACAGGCCCCAAAAAATAGGCATTCACCTGACAGAAAAGAACAAGTAATTAGGTGACTGGAGGTATATTAGGCGGTCACTGAATAACAATTTTACTGTAGGCCACTGGTGTTGAGGCCCCAAAAATTAGGCATTCACCTGACAGAAAAGGCCTTTTATGCAGCTGTATATACATAAGACAAGGACCATTCTTTGTTCTGGGTGATGGCAGATATGTGTGGGCTGGCATGAGGAAATTCAATTACACGTGGTTGTCACAGGTGTTAAATTCCTCCGAGTTCCATGCCTCATTCATTTTTAGAAATGTGAGGTAGTCCACACTGTTGTGAGCTAGACGAGTGTGCTTATCGGTCACGATCCCCCCTGCTGCGCTGAACATCCTTTCGGACAGGACACTCAATGAGGGGCAAGCAGAATGCAGCATCTCTCACAGCAATCAACTTAATCAGTATATTGTGGAAGCAGGTGTATCGCAGGCCTCAATCAATATTTGGTGGAAGCAGGTATATCAAACCCCTTAATTAGTATTTGGTGGAAGTAGGTATTTCAAACCCCTTAATCAGTATTTGGTGGAAGCTGGTATATCAAACCCCTTAATCAGTATTTGGTGGAAGCAGGTGTATCGCAGGCGTCAATCAATATTTGGTGGAAGCAGGTATATCAATCCCCTTAATCAGTATTTTGTGGTAGCAGGTATATCACACCCCTCAATTTTTATTTTTTTGCACAATTGTTATATCACACCACCCTGTTTATTTGGGGCAACAGATTATAGGTATATCACACCCCTCAATCAGTTTTTTGTGGGGCAACAGGTATATCACACCCACTGCAAATAGTTGTTCCAATAGCGCTTGTCCCTCTATATAGCTGCTGCATCGAGGCAGAACCATACACAACGGCTGCACAATATAAATGCACTATAATATACTTTCTATGTTAGAAAGTATATTAAAGGTATATCACAGTATCACACCCCTCAGTATAACACACCCTATTAGCTAGCGTTTGGTGTCCCTGCTCCAAAAAGCAGCCTCTCCCTACACTGGCAAAACACAAAATGTAAAATGGCTGCCAGATCGGGTTCTGTTATAGGGTAAGGGTGTGTCCATGTGCTGAAATGTCTCGATTAGCTGTCCTGTCACACCTGATGTGTGTTTCATGGGTTAAACTTCTATGCAATGCAAAAGAATATGGCGCCGGTGGACATCGCCATATGTTCGCATGTTTGGCGAATCGCGAACGGGAAAAGTACGCAGCAAAACGACCACCTGCCGAACCGCAAGGCCATCTCTATTCATGATTAATTAATTTGTAACAAATCAAATTTCTTAGTTAACTTCGGCAAAGTTGCTGAATCAAAGTTTTCTAAACTTCGCTCATCTCTAACAGAAAGGAATGGAAAAACAAACAGCAGGACCTTGTAGTCTTTGTGGTAAATACAGGCATTCTACCAGGTGGCCAGTTTGGATCTTTGTTTTATTTTCCTTCCTCTTTTACCTATGTCTTTGGGAAGAGGCTTCATGTTACTAAGAGGACCTTCAGGATATGTTTGCACCATTTTCACAAATTGTCATACATTTAAAATATCTTAGCTAAACCCCCCATTTTCCCAGTTTCAAATTTCAAAAGTAATTGGCGCTGCATGAATTAAAATTATAGTGCTTTATGTGTGTAAAGTGGCTTTCCCGTCAGGAAACCCCTTGTTCATATTTCTTGTTAGTGTATATAGATCATTGAGTAGATGATATAGATGAGTCCACAAACGACATATCTCTCTGAAGAAGACCATGCATTACATGGTCATCCACTGAATTCAGGGGAAACAACTTATTTTTTGGTCTGTTTTTGTAAGCTTCTGAAACAGATATTGGGCAAAACTTTCATACCCTGGTTATCTCCTTGTTGTAGGGTATAATCTACAATAATTTGTTTAACACATTAAATACTTTGCATTGCATGGTCTATTGATCTTTAGTCACTGCTGAGAGTTCTAATGTAATAGGAGATTAAATTTTTTCTTTAGTTAGATTATTGTTATAGACAACTTAATGTGGCCATGTATTTAATGGTCAGTATTGTATTTATCTTAGATACTGGACTTACGCTTTATTATACCTTTCCTCTGCAGCTAACCTCTAAGGGTTCCTATCAGCCTTGGCAACTAGTCTACTTGAGAATATCCCATTTGTTTGTATAAATCTATTTGTAGCCTCAAGGTAGTATTACACTGACAGATCAGCCAGGTGATTGTCGGGAGGGAACTGTTCCCTGTTCGCTAGAGGAGAAGACCACTGCTAATACATACAGTGATCTATATAGTATACCCTACAGTATATGTGCATTTGTGTTTTAAAATGTAATCATTTTCTGTTTCACCTCACAATAACTCCAACAAATGCATGCCACTTTGCCATTCTGCAGGCATCTTCCCACAGCGTTGTGCTGGCCGTTTCCTCTCTGTTATAAACATGAGACAGGAGAGCACTGGCAGACTGGGAGGAGAAGCACAGCCCAGGCACAAAGTGGAGGGGGAGGGCTGCTTTAGATGCTGCTATCTCCTGAATGGTAGCAGCTAGAAACATGCAACTGGTCTTGTCTGAAAGCTGACAGGCTTTCATACAAGACCAGTGTAAGATCCTCACCTGCTTTGCACTCCAGGGGAACCAAGAGGGGTCCTCGTGGAGTTGCGGGACAGGTTATGCGTGTCTCTGATGCACCAGCGCTGACCCCTTTGCGAGCCAGTGCGGAGATGCGTTCGCGAGGACATCGGAGGGGAGGACCGTCGGAGTCCCGGGGACAGAGTGGCCAGGCGAGTGACAAGACGCCGCGGCCAGGGTTGTCTCCGGTGTCTCCTGCGACTTCCGTTTCCGCATCTGGGTCCACGCGCTCGCATACTCGCGCTGAGTCAATCATGCGTCCGTGCGTACGCACGAGGGCAGGTTCGCAAAGGGATACACGGTCGCGAGTACGCGCTTCTTATGCACTTCGTCGACCAGTGGCGCATATTATACTGACTCACAAGAACAAAGTGGATTAGGGAGCCAGCCATGGGTTAATCAACTTGTGATTGCCTTAGGCCTTGTACTCAGGTGCAGGGCAATTTGTTCACCTATGGTAGTGGACACTTGGCACCCTGGGATTGGTCAGCAGGCTTTTAAAAGGAGGTCTCTCAGGGTGATCAGTGCCCACTGTTATTTTCCCTCAACCAGGTATAGGTCACAACTCCTAGTGACCGAAGACTGCCAGGAACTTTGTCCTTACAGCGGACCCAAGATCTGGAGTGACTCGACTGCCAAGTGCACAGCATCATTCAGCACTGGTTGGGACTATTCCTGGAATCTCCTTGCCTGGTTTTTTGTTATTATTCCTTGTTACCAGCAAGTGTCCTGGACGTTTATGTTTCTGGTGAATAAACACCTTTTTGCTTTCATCACTGGTCTGTTTGTTGGTGCCTTGCATTACAACCAGAATGACAGCTAAAGTCGAAGCAACAGAGTAAAAATCACTGTTAGAAATCTAGCCGGGAATAATCACAGGTAAAACCGGCTTTTACATTACTTTCAGCTACATTCACAACATCCCGATTTCTATCAGTGATATCTTCCCCTGTACTGAACAGATTGCTGTCATTCTGGTATTGTCTGAATGCTTGGAGATATGAGCAGCTAAGCAGCCCCCCACCCCTGTCAGTGTGCAGCTGACAGCTGCAGGAGGAGAGAAGAAACAGTAAAACAAATAGAGAAATGTGACATTATCATCACTGTACTGTCCACCATAATAAAATGACATTAATTTTACCACACAGTGAATGCTGTAAGAAAATTCCACAAAATAATGTAAAAAATGCATTTTTTTTGTATCTTTTTCCTCTAAAAATAAAATAATAAGTTAATTACTACATTATATATACCCCAAAATGGTTCCTAAAAAAACCTACAACTAATCCTGCAAAATAAAATAAAAAAAATTAAGAAGAAAAAATTTAAAAGTTATGACTGCTAGAACACAAAGGGGGAAAATATTATTGGCCCGTAAAGAGGACCTGTCACCTGGAAAAACATTGTGAACTAAGTATCCTGACATATACAGCGGCGCCCAGGGATCTCACTGCACTTACTATTATCCCTGGGCACCGCTCCGTTCTGCCGTTATGTCCTCCAGTATCTTCGCTCAGTAAGTTATAGTAGGCGGAGACTGCCCTTGTTCTGCTGGGAGGAGGAGACGCCCAACAGAACAAGGGCAGTCTCGCCTACTATAATTTACTGAGCAAGATACTGGAGGACATAACATGAGAACGGAGTGGTGCCCAGGGATAATAGTAAGTGCAGTGAGATCCCTGGGTGCTGCTGTATATGTCAGGATACTTAGTTCACAATGTTTTTCCAGGTGAAAGGTCCTCTTTAAGGCTAAAATTAATGATGTCACTAAGGGGTTAAAAATGCAATAGTGTCCCCTGAGTTGTGCGCCAACAAGATTTACTGCAGACACTAGGGTTGAGCGAATCCGAACTGTAAAGTTCAGGTTCGTACCGAACTTTAGAATTTTGGGACCCTGGACCCGAACCCGAACATTTCAGTAAAAGTTTGGGTTCGGTGTTCTGCGATTTCTTAGCACTTTTTGAAAGGCTGCAGAGCAGCCAATCAACAAGCGTTTAACTGTGTGACCTTAGAAGCCATTGCAATGAGCAGGACACCGGTACAGTGGGTCAGCTATGCAGTGGGTCAGTATATATGTGTAATAGTGTGTGAAGCCAATTGCAGCTTGCGCAGGTACTGTAGCAGGGCCCTTTAAGATGTAATAACTCACGTATCAGGTGAGGAATGCCAGAGGGTGATAATGTCTCTGTATAGCAGATACGGTCGTGTCAACGGTGTCTCCTACCTTGGTACGGCTGGACGCCTGGATCCTGGCTCACTTGCAATAAATTGAGTGTGATCAGTAGGAGTTATGGTGGAATGATTGAGATCCAGACAGGAGATATAATCCAACTTGTCTTTACTGAATGGCAGCTTTAAATCCATACAAGTTACAGCAATAGTCTTGGGTCCCAGCAGGTATTGGAAATATGTGGCAGGAATCTATGCGTATTCTGCTTCTGATCATATGCCTAGAGAATCCGGCAGGTATTAGTCTTATGCTCTGTCTATCTTCTGCTTTATCTGGGCCTGACTAGCTGAGGAGGAATTTGGCTTCTCCTGGACTTTGGGATTGTACTCACAGCTTGGCTCACAGGGTATGCTTCTTCCTGGAAGCTGGAGGTTGCTGCTCCTCTTGTCAACCAGCTGAGGCTGATGGCTCAGGCTGGGAAGATGGATCCTTGCCTCAGCCGAGGCGGGATCCAGGGTTGGGATCCCTGGTTCTGGGAACTCCCACCAACACAACCTACCCCAGCAGGGGGTGGCTGGTACACTGACTACACTTCCTTCTCCTCCTCATGAGACAGGACATGGGAACGTCCCACTTCTGCTCACACAGGGGAGCCTAGACTGGAATGGACTATTCCAGACTAGATATACTAACTAACCTTGGTCTGCTTACATATTGCTGCCACCTGCTGGCGGACAGGGAAATTACAGCAAATACATAATACAAGCCTGGCAAATACATATACAGGAAAATGTAAAGTTAGATTACACAAGATGATAATACATACACACCTAACATGTTGTAGCAGGGGAACAGAGTTTTAGTGACATACTCTGGGATGTTACACCATTACAGTCATGCCTACTAATGGCATGGCTGTGATTGGCCAGTGCAGCATGTGACCCAGCCTCTATATAAGCTGGAGTCACATAGCGCTGCACGTCACTCTGCTGTGCTTAGTGTAGGGAGAGGATGCTGCTGTGAGCGAGAGAATAGGACAGAATGTTTAATCAGAACTCCAATTGAACTCAGCGATCTACATAGATTTAGTTGTGTGGGTGCAGTGCACAATCTTTTTACCCTGCCCTGAGCCCAGTGACAGAGATAAAGAACTTTTATCTGTCAGTTAGGTGGGCGACGGGGGCCATTTTATGCAAGCTCAGTGCACCAGCACTGCATCTGTGCTTTTGTGACATTCAAATCCAAGCTTGAAATACTGCAATAATATCTTGGGTTTAAAAAAACACCCTTTTTTTGCAATATCCTACATCTGGTGCCTTTGCAGCATTAGTCATTGTGCAATTTAACTACTTTAGGACCACAGGTTTATACCCCCCTAGTGACCAGGCCCTTTTTTACAAATTGGCACTTCACAACTTTAACGGTTTATTGCCCGGTCATGCAACTTGGCACCCAAATGAATTTTACCTCCTTTTCTTCTTACAAATACAGCTTTCTTTTGGTGGTATTTGATTGCTGCTGAGATTTTTCGTTTTTCTGATATTAATCAAAATAGACCGCAATTTTCTCAAAAAAAGTGTATTTTTAACTTTCTCTGGTTAAATTGTTCAAATATAATTACATTTCTATACAAGTTTGTGTCATAATTTATTGTGCTACATGTCTTTGATATATTTATTGGTTTGCACAAAAGTTATAGTGTTTACAAACTATGGTACAAAAATGTGAATTTCCGCATTTTGAAGCAGCTCTGATTTTCTGAGCACCTGTCATGTTTCTTGAGGTGCTAGAATGCCAGGATAGTATAAATACCCCCCAAATGACCCCTATTTTAGAAAGAAGACACCCCAAAGTATTCGCAGAGGGGCATGGTGAGTTTATGTATGATTTAATTTTTTTTCACAAGTTAGCGGAAAATGACACTTTCTGAGAAAAAAAAAAAAGTTGCCATTTCTGCTAACTTCTGGCAAAAAATAATAAAATCTCCCACGGACTCACTATGCCCCTCAGTGAATACATTGGGGTGTCTACTTTCCGAAATGGGGTCATTTGTGGGGTGTGTTTACTGTTTTGGCATTTTGGGCGGGGCTAAATTGTGAGCAACCCTGTAAAGCCTAAAGGCACTCTTTACGCATCTAGGCTGCAAAAAAGTGTCACACATGTGGAATCGCCGTACTCAGGAGAAGTTGGGCAATGTGTTTTGCGGTGTATTTTTACATATACCCATGCTGGGTGAGAGAAATATCTCTGTAAATGATAACTTTTCCCATTTTTTTTATACAAACATATAACATTTGAAACAGAACATTAACTTTTTTGCTTACCTATGATTTTTTTTTTTTTTTTTTTACCTTTAGAGGATAAACCTCTCCTTCCCCATGGGACAATGTACAAAAGCGCAAATCGCCCAGAGATGTGGTGAAGTACATATTGCACTTTGTCCCAGGTGTAAGGAGAGGTTTGTGGCAGCTCTGTGTGAAAGGACCCTAAGACCCCTGTGTGCCTGTCCTGTGTCACGCAATCCCTACACTAATAGTGTACCTGTGTGTGGTACTTGCGGAAACACTCCCCTAAGCATAGGGCAGGGACCTCAACCTTGTAATCTTCACTAGCGGTTAGAGTGCCACTGCTGTCTACAGGTTCATATTCTGAACCACTGGATTCAGCAGGTGAGGCGTCCCCATCGCTTTCATCCATCACGGCCAGAATCCTGTAGGCCTCTTCAGTGGAATACCCCTTGTTTAACATTTTGGGCTAACTAAATTTAGGGGGTATTCCTCTGAGACTACCCAGGAAAAAAAGCAAACCTGCCTAGTAAAAAGGAGTTCTTGCGAAGCAAAGCTGCGATCGCTAATAAAGATCCAAAAAGCTCAAAAGTGATCTTTATAGCAGCGCAGCGATTTTACAGTGTTTTTGCAGTGATCAGAATATAAAAAAGTTCTGTCACTGCGGTGGGGCGGACTGAATGCAAGTGTGCGCACAAGATCAGGCCTGATCGGGCGAACACTGCGTTTTTTGTAGAACCTAAGGTGACCCTAATGTACTTATATAGATCTGATTGCGATCAGTCTTGATCACTTACAGATACTATATAGTACTAGTGCTGATTAGCGACAGCGATGACGCTAATCAGCGACTAATCAGTGACTGTGGTGCGGTGGGCTGGGCGCTAACTACCTGACAAGTAGCTATCTACCTGGCGGTGATGAAGGACCATTACAGGGGGGAATCAATGACAGGGGGGTGACAGGGGGGTGATCAGGGAGTCTATATGGGGTGATCAGGGGATAATAAGGGGTTAATAAGTTATGGGGGGGGTGTAGTGTATGTGTGGTAATTGGTGCTACTTACAGAGCTGCCTGTGTCCTCTGGTGGTCGATCCAAGCAAAAAGGACCACCAGAGGACCAGGTAGCAGGTATATCAGACGTTATTTACTAAAAAGTGTATGATATACCTCTTTCATTGGTTAATTTAAAATATCTACAGCCAATGATCGCTGCCGGCAGGCTGTAGATGAACTTCTGAACTTCGGGATCCTGTGAACGCGCGCTCCTGTGAGCGTGCATTTACAGGAAATTTCGGGTCTCACGAGATGACGCCTATTGGCGTGATCGAGACCTGAGAACACCACCTCCCTGACGCCGATCGGCGTTAGTGTGACGGGAGGTGGTTAAGCTAGAAATACAGGTATAATTTTCTGGGTTTTAAAAAACACCCTTTTTGGGCAAAATACTAAATTTTACAGCCCTTGCTGCATCTGCACGTGTGAAATTCAAGCGTCATATACTGCTGTCATATTCTGTTAATAAATAAAACACCCTTTTTGGGCAAAATGCACAAATTAACAGCCCTTGCTGCAAAAAAATCTTTAATTGCGGCCTAGTCTGCATCTGTACGTGTGAGATACACACTTTAGATACTGTGGTTCAATTTTGCTATTAATAAAATACCCTTTTTGGGCAAAATACACAATTTCACAGCCCTTGCTGCATCTGCACGTGTGAAATTCAAGCGTTATATACTGCTGTCATATTCTGTTATTAAAAAAACACCCATTTTGGGCAAAAAACTTAATTTTGCAGCCTTTGCTGCATATGTCATTGTGAGATACATCCTTTAGATCAGGGGTGTCAAACTGCGGCCCTCCAGCTGTTGCAAAACTACAACTCCCAGCATGCCCGGACAGCCTACAGGTATCAGCCTACAGCAGGGAATTGTGGGAGTTGTAGTTTTGCAACAGCTGGAGGGCCGCAGTTTGACATCCCTGCTTTAGATACTGTGGTTCTATTCTTCTATTAATAAAACACCCCTTTTGGGCAAAAATCTTTAATTGCGGCCTAGTCTGGATCTGTAAGTGTGAGATACACCCTTTAGATACTGTTTTTACGATTAATAAAACACCCATTTACGGCAAGATCCTAAATTTGAGAAATATGAGGAGAGTGTCAAATAAGTGACGTGGTCTAGGTCGTGGTGCTGCTGGAGGAGCTCCTGTTGCAGGGAAAGCACATGGTCAATCTGTCCCAGCTACACGCACAAGTGAAACCCCTTCCTCAGGTGCGAGTAGGCGACAGAACCTGCAGCGGTATTTGGTCGGGCCTAATTCGGCTCTGCGAATGGTGAGGCCAGAACAAGTACAGGCGATAGTAGATTGGGTTGCTGACAGTGCCTCCAGTTCCTTCACATTGTCTACCACCCAGTCTCCTGCTGAAAGATCAGAGTTGGCGCCTGCAGCCAATGTCCATCAGTCTTTCACCTCACCCCCTTGCAAATCAGCCAAGCAGTCTGAGCCCCAAGTCATGCAGCAGTCTCTTCTGCTTTTTGATGACTCTGTTGGCAGGGTTTCCCAGGGCCATCCACCTACCTCTGCCCCAGAAAAAGCGGAGCGACCATCCTCTAGAAAGTATACCTTCTACTGCCCACCGCAGCAAGGAAACGAGCACACCAAAGTCAGCTCCATGGAGTTTCCTGGCGTGGCAGTTCTTCAGACAATGTGCTGACGACAAGACATGAGCGGTTTTTCATGCTGTGCAATCAGAGCCTGAAGCGAGGCATAACTGTTCTCAACCTGAGCACAACCTGCATGACCAGGCATATAAGTGCAAAGCCTGAGCTTTAGTGGAGTAGACACCTCAAAAACAAAGAAAGGTCTCTGGCTCCTCCTGCTACCTCTTCTGCTGCAGTCTCGGCCTCTTCATCCAGCTCTGGAGTGACAGTGCCACCTGCCACCCCGCAAGCAGAGCATCTGCCAGCAACACCACCATCTGGGTCACCAAGCATCTCCACAATGTCCCACGGAAGCGTTCAGCTCTCCATCTCCCAAACACTTGAGCGGAGAAAGTACCCTTCTACCCACCCGCGATCCCTGGCCCTGAATGCCAGCATTTCAAAATTACTGGCCTTTAAAATGCTGTCATTCCATCTGGTGGAGACGGAGAGTTTTAAAAGCCTTTTGGCGGTGGCTGTCCCACAGTACGTCGTGCTCAGCCGCCACAACTTTTCCAGGCGTGCCATCCCTTCTCTGCACAACCAAGTGGGGGACAAAATCATGTGTGCACTGCGCAATGCCATCTGTGGCAAGGTGCACCTCACTACGGATACGTGGACCAGTAAGCACGGTCAGGGACGTTATATCTCCATAACAGCACACTGGGTAAAGGCAGTGGCGGCTGGGACTGAGGCGGATAGCAGTTTGCCGCATGTCCTTCCACCACCGAGGATTGCAGAGCGCTTCAGTTTGCCTCATGTTGCTTCCTCCTCCTACTCCGGTTCCTCATCCTCTACCAACTCCTCATCTGGTCAGCGTAACACCTTCACCACCAACTTCAGCACAGCCAGGGGTAAAAGACAGCAGGGAGTTTTAAAACGTATCTGTTTGGGGGACAAACCCCACACCGCGCAGGAGCTGTGAACGGGCCTTGAACAACAGACCGATGAGTGGTTGGTGCCAGGCCTGGTGGTGTGCGATAATGGGCGGAATCTCCTCATAGCAGCTCTGGGGACTAATCGGTTTGACACACATCCCTTGCCTGGCGCATGTGCCGAATTTGGTGGTGCAGAGGTTCCTTAAAAATTACCCCGATATGTCAGAGTTGCTGCATGCTGCTGCATCTGTGCGCGCTTTCGGTGTTCTCACCCTGCTGCTGCTCGCCTGTATGCGCTGCAGCGTAACTTTGGCCTTCCCACTCACGGCCTTATATGTGACGTGCCCACAAGGTGGAACTCCACCTTGCACATGCTGGCCAGACTGTCCGAGCAGCAGCAGACGATAGTGGAGTTTAAGCTGCAGCACGCACGGGTGAGTCGCTCTGCAGAACTGCACCACTTCAACACCAATGACTGGGCCTCCATGCGAGACCTGTGTTCCTTGTTGCACTGTTTCGAGTACTCCACCAACATGGCCAGTGCCGATAACTCCATTCTCAGCATTACTGTGGGTGTGATATACCACTGCTATACCTAGTAGACAGGTTACAAAAAATCACCAATTTGTCTGTTACATTTTCAGGTGAAATTCACCAATTTTGGGGTGTGATATAACACTCCTATACCTAGTAGACCAATTATAAAAATTCAATAATTTGTCAGTTACTTTTTTGGGTGAAATTCACCAATTTTTGGCTGTGATATAGCACTGCTACATAGTAGACAGGTAAAAAAAAAATTACTTTCCCACTTCTATGCTTCCTTGAAAAAACACTGCTGGCAATGATGGAAGAGGATGTGGCACAGGAGGAGGAGGAGGAAGAGGGATCATTTCGTAGGCTTTCCGGCCAGTCATTCACAAGTGGCTCCGAGGGTGGGTCCCTGCACCCACAAACGCCAGGTACACAATTGTCCAGCCAGGGCACAGTTATGGAGGATGACAAGGTGGAGGAAGAGGAAGAGGAGATGGAGGAGGGAGAACCTTGTTCACAGCAGGGTTGCACCCAGACCAGCTCATGGCCATCACTGATGTGTGGTTGGAGGGGATACAGAGGACACAGATGATACACCTCCCACAGAGGACTGCTTTTCGTTGCCTCTGGGCAGCCTGGCACACATGAGCGATTACATGCTGCAGTGTCTCTGCAACGACCGCCAAGTTGCCCACATACTAACTTGTGCAGATAAATGGGTGGCCACGTTGCTGTATCCCCATTACAAGGACAACGTACCATCCTTAATTCCTTCATTGGAGCGAGATCGTAAGATGCGTGAGTACAAGCGCACACTGGTAGCATTCCCACCTGACAGCGGGGGCACAGTGGAAGCACAAGGCGAAGGCAGAGGAGGAGGAAAAGGTCCTCAATACAGCTGGGGAACCGCCAGCACCTCAGAAGGCAGGGTTAGCATGGCCGAAATGTGGAAAAGCACCATCAGATTTTCCACATTTCGGCACCACCAGCTGATGTGGAACGTCTTAGCAGGAGGCAGCATTTCACCAACATGGTGAAGCAGTATGTGTACACACGGCCTAGATGTACTGAATGACGGGTCTGCCCCCTTCAACTTCTGTGTCTCCAAATTGGACACATAGCCTTAGCTTGCCCTTTACACCTTGGAGGCGTACAGGCCCTGCAGCCAGTGTATTATCAGAACGTATGTTTAGCACAGCAGGGGGCGTTATCACAGACAAGCGCAGCCGCCTGTCCACAGCCAATTATGGACAAGCTCACGTTCATTAAAATGAACCAGGCATGGATCCCACGGGACTTGTCCGTACCTTGTGCAGAATAGACATGTATACCGCCCTTACCAAGCCATTGTTATACTACATCGCAATTGCTCATTGTTGTTTTTTTTATATTTCCCACTCATTTGGGGTGTACCCTAATAAAAAAAAAAAGAAAAAAGAAACTGTGTTGGCTACCTCGTCCTCCTTCACCACCGCTTCCACCTACATCGCCTCCACAAACTCCTACTCCATATGGACCTCCACCTCATAAATCAAGTTTTTTAAATTATTTTTTTACATATTTTATTTTATGTCATTTCACTAATTGGTCTGTTACATTTTAGGGTGACATTCACCAATTTGTGGGTGTGATATACCACTGCAATACCTAGTAGACAGGTTAAAAAATTCACTAATTTGTCTGTTACATTTTCAGGTGAAATTCACCAATTTTGGGGTGTGATATAACACTCCTATACCTAGTAGACCAATTATAAAAATTCAATAATTTGTCAGTTACTTTTTTGGGTGAAATTCACCAATTTTTGGCTGTGATGAAGCACTGCTATACATAGTAGACAGGTAAAAAAAAAAAAATTGTCTGTTACATTTTCGGGTGAAATTTGCCTATTTTTGGGTGTGATATACCACAGCTATACCTAGTAAATAGGTAAAAAAAATTCACTAATTTGTCTGTTACATTTTCGGGTGAAATTCACCAATTTTTGGGTGTGATATACCACTGCTATACCTAGTAGACAGGTAAAAAAAATCACAAATTTGTCTGTTACATTTTCGGGTGAAATTCACCAATTTTTGGGAGTGATATACCCGTGCTATACATACAAAAAACAATAAAGACCAAAGGTGGTCAATTGGCAAAAAGTGGAAGACAGTGTCCACCCGATGCAACCAAAAGGACACCCGTAGTTGTGACTCGGTACTAGCTCCCGAGTTAAACAAGCAAAAAAAACAAGGAAACGGAGCACATAGTACCGTATGTAAAAATATTATTTTATTGTAACATGATAAAATAAAAAGTAATAAGTGGTATGCCGTTAAAAAAGTGAATAGAAGCAGAAAAAGAACGCACACATGTCATATATAGATAGCACATATGGGATAGCACACATGTCAAATATAGAAGATAGTGATCAATGGAATTGATTATATACGGTACAGTGACCATCCATTGACCAAAAATACAATATGGGTAACAGCTGAGTCAGCAATCAAAGAAAAAACCTGCACGGCAAAAAGTGGAACAGGGTTTGCATGCAAGTGCAGCATAAGCGAAATAGAAGCAAAAACCTGCTGTATAGGTAAAAAAAAGAATGCAGAGACTCACCAAATAAGACTGTGTGCTATATTGCCCAGGATGGAGTTCCCCCAATGAGCGTTTCGGCGTACCTTTAAAATGGCGTTACCTGAAACGCGCGTTGGGGTAACGCTTTCCCAGAGTGGCATTCTTTTTCTGCTTCTATTTACTTTTTTAATGGCATATCATTTATTGCTTTATATTTTATCATGTTACAATAAAATTATATTTTTACATACGGTACTATTTCCCTGCTATACATAGTAGACAGGTAAAAAAAAAAATCACTAATTTGTCTGTTACATTTTCGGGTGAAATTCACAATTTTTTTGGGTGTGATATACCACTGCTATACCTAGTAGACAGGTAAAAAATAAAATAAAAATTTGTCTGTTACATTTTCAGATGAAATAACCAATTTTTAGCTGTGATATACCCCTGGTCTACCTAGTTGACAGCTAAATAAATTTCACTAATTTTTCTTTTACATTTTTAAGTGATATTCAACAAATTTTGGCCGTGATAGACCCCTGCTCTACCTAGTAGACAGGTTAATACATTTCACAAATTTTTCGGTTACATTCTTGGGTTGACATTTTACCATTTTACCATTTTTTACGTGAATAAACCCCTGCTCTGCATAGGTGACAGGGACCGATTTTTTTAAAAATAATATGTTCCATTGGTGGGTGACATTAACCCATTTCTGGCGATCAAAAACCCCTGCTCTGCATAGGTGACAGGGACTTACAATTCTAAAATTCGTCTTTAATTGGCCCTTTCCTTCAATTCTTCTGCTTTAATAATTTGTCCCATATTTATGCTCGATCACAATAAAATTTCATCCATTGATCTCCCTTGGATGTGGTCTCTCGCTCTCACACTCCCTTCTCTTGTGTGGAACCCTAATCAACATGGTAGGCGCAGAAAAGAACATCGAAAGTTGATAGAGCAGATATCCAATTGGATTGTGAACATCACGGTGACGTGCAACATGGTGGGGCAGAATGTTTGCACACGCCTACACGTACTGACTGATGGGTCTGCCCCCTGCAACTTCTGGGTCTCCAAATTGAGCCTGAGCTTGCCCTTTAAGCCTTGGAGGTGCTGGCCTGCCCTGCAGCTAGTGTATTGTCTGAACGTATGTTTAGCACGACTTGAGGGGGTTATCACAGGTTATATTTCCCAATATTTTGGTGTGTACGCTAATTAAAAAAATAAAAATATATTTAAAACCAAAAAGCAGTGTAGACTACCTCCTCTTCAACTCACTGCTCTGGGGTAGTGGGGGAAGTTATCTGAATTCTGATTGGTCTTGTCTGTCTTTGGTTAGCTGTATGTGAGAGGATACATTCTGCTGAGAGGATACATACTCCTCTGGGGTAGTGGGGGAGGTTATCTGCATTCTGATTGGTCTTGTCTGTCTCTGGTTAGCTGTATATGATAGGATACACACTGCTCTGGGGTAGTGGGGGGCATTATCTGCATTCTTATTGGTCCTGCTAGTTCATGTGAGGATAGCAAGCGGTTAAGGGAAGTGAGGAAAATACAGGATGGCCTCAAGGACATTGCAAACATCACCACAGGAAGTACTGCAGAGGCCATCTTAGGAAGATGCTGAAATAGAGGCACAGTTAAATAGGGATGCTAAGGGCTGAATACAGACATCAGAAAGGTTAAATTAAATTAACAATAAAGTTTCTTGAATATCTTCCTTTCAGCATCACATGTGTTAGGAATTTCATTTATGGTAGTGAAATGGCAGTTACACTTTAATGCCATCGCTCATTCCTATACTTATCATTGTTTGCCAGCAGCAGAGCGTCTATTATACAGCACAATCTGCGGCCGGCAAATGAGGATTTTTAAGCATGTTAAAAAATCCTGATTATCCGATGAATGAGCGTTTAATTGGTGGCAGTATTACACTGCCAGATAATCGCCAACGAGCATTACTACGAACGGTCGTTAGTGATGAACTTAGCAATTATCTACAGTCATGGCCGTAAATGTTGGCACCCCTGAAATTTTTCTATAAAATTAAGTATTTCTCACAGAAAAGTATTGCCGTAACACATGTTTTGCTATACACATGTTTATTCCCTTTGTGTGTATTGGAACAAAACCAAAAAAGGGAGGAAAAAATGCAAATTGGACATAATGTCGCACCAAACTCCAAAAATGGGCTGGACAAAATTATTAGCACCCTTTCAAAATTGTGTATAAATAAGATTGTTTCAAGCATGTGGTGCTCCTTTAAACTCACCTGGGGCAAGTAACAGGTGTGGGCAATATAAAAATCACACATGAAAGCAGATAAAAAGGAAAGAAGTTCACTTAGTCTTTGCATTGTGTGTCTGTGTGCGCCAAATTAAGCATGGACAACAGAAAGAGGAGAAGAGAACTGTCTGAGGACTTGAGAACCCAAATTGTGGAAACATATCAACAATCTCAAAGTTACAAGTCCATCTCCAGAGATCTAGATTTGCCTTTGTCCACATTATCAAGAATTTTGCAACCCATGGCACTGTAGCTAATCTCCCTGGGCGTGGACGGAAGAGAAAAACTGATGAAAGGTGTGAACGCAGGATAGTCCGGATGGTGGATAACCAGCCCCAAACAAGTTCCAAAGATATTCAAGCTGTCCTGCAGGCTCAGGGAGAATCAGTGTCAGCGCAAACTATCCGTCAACATTTAAATGAAATTATACGCTATGGCAGGAGAACCAGGAGGACCACACTGCTTGTCAGAGACATAAAAAGCAAGACTACATTTTGCAAAAATGAATTTGAGTGAGCCAAAATCCTTCTGGGAAAACGTCTTGTGGACAGATGAGACCAAGATAGAACTTTTTGGTAAAGCACATCATTCTAATGTTTACCGAAAACAGAATGAGGCCTACAAAGAAAAGAACACAGTACCTACAGTGAAATATGGTGGAGGTTCATTGATATTTTGGGGTTGTTTTGCTGCCTCTGGCACTTGGTGCCCTAAATGTGTGCAAGGCATCATGAAATCTGAGGATACCAATGGATTTTGGGTCGCACTATAGAGCCCAGTGTCAGAAAGCTGGGTTTGCGTCTGAGATCTTGGGTCCTCCAGCAGGACAATGACCCCAAACATACATCAAAAAGCACCCAGAAATGGATAGCAACAAAATGCTGGAGAGTTCTGAAGTGGCCAGCAATGAGTGAGTCCAAATCTAAATCCCATTAAACACCTGTGGAGAGATCTTAAAATTGCTGTTGGGAAAAGGTGCCCTTCCAATAAGAAAGACCTGGAGCAGTTTGCTAAGGAAGAGTGGTCCAAAATTCCGGGTGAGAGGTGTCAGAAGCTTATTGATGGTTATAGGAAGCGACTGATTTCAGTTATTTTTTCCAAAGGGTGTGCAACCAAATATTAAGTTAAAGGTGCCAATAATTTTGTCCAGCCCATTTTTGGAGTTTGGTGTGACATTATGTCCAATTTGCTTTGTTCCTCCCTTTTTTGGTTTTTCAGTAAATATCATCCTTTCCATCTTGATTTCAGTCTGTTTTTTAAATTAAATAATGAATGTAAGGAGTACCGCAGACTCCTCCTACAGCTGATTAACAGAGGTCCCAAGTGTCAGGTCCCTGCCAATCAGACACTGAGGATAAGTCGTCATCATCAGTATTAAAAAGTCAGAAAATACCTTTAAATAATGTTATTTTTAGGAGGACCGGAAGATAGCATTGTTGCTCAACATGTTGTTAACCAATCCTTCTCTCACCTAGTTGCCCCAGTGACATCTAGAAGTTTAAAGATATGAACCGGTCCCCTTCTATGTAGGTGTAACCAAACACACCTTCTTATTGCTAGCCTTACGATTATTTGTTACAATCTACTCTGTGTAATATAATGTACTATTGGATCAATGCTTTTACTGTATATGGATATTTCTTATTTGTTAAAAATCTCTGTTGTTATCGTGTAGAGCAAGGCTGTGGAGCGTGAAGCATGAATTGGCACTAATTTGCTTAAAGAAAGAATTCAATGCTGTTACTTGAAGCAAGAAGACTGCTATGTCCAACAAAGTCTACTATAAGATTTCCTGTGTCTATGAGTACAGGAATGGTGATTATTGCAAACACTCAGGATACATGTTGTGACAAATACTGTACCCCGACTGATGTAGGACGTCAACTACGTAGATCCAGCGAGATACGGTATGGTCACTGGTTACCAAGGTGTGATGTTACGCCCTCCTGGAGGAGCAGGCAAGGTCAGCTTGAAACAGTTTACACAGACAACTCCTGTCCACGTGGGAACAGAGAGGCAACAAGCTGAGAGAGCCTTTTCACTGCCCCAGTGAAACAGCGCTTTCTCAGCCCGGGTATACTGCCACCCAGCTAACAGGATTATATAGGGTAAGAAACCAACCCACGGTAGCGTATTACGAGGTCGAAACACGGACGTGGGGATTCGTGATCGAGATAGAAGACAGCACAAGATTAAATTATGTCTTTAATCGCCTTAAGGGCTCACTAGAAATTACACTAAATATATACAGTGGTCTGAGGTTACAAATACAGATGGCGTTGTACAAACAGGGTTAAGCAGAACACAAGTCAGTTTACCAGGTACAGGAGTCATTTGGGTTGTGATGAGTTCTTAGCTGTGGTCACATAGGAAGCAGTGATGTCTACTGGTTCCAGGTCCCTCTAAACACATGGCACGATGTGACCTTCCTTCAGAGTGTCATGGTCTTACCTTCTTGCTGTTCTCCTTCGTTTGACATGTGCTGGCGGCCATCTTGGTTTCTGGGTTTCTTGTAGCCTCCCACCCTGCGGCTTCTCCTTCCCACTGGGAGGAGCTGGATGCCTAGCTCATATATATAGGAGGTCTGTGGCTTCAGTTCCTTGCTTGGTCCTCCTGTGTTCACATGCTTCTAAGACTGCTGCTGCTTCTGGTTCCTGATCCTGGCTTCGTCTGACTACCCTGCTGGTTCCTGATCCAGGCTTCGTCTGACTACCCTGCTGGTTCCTGATCCTGGCTTCGTCTGACTACCCTTCCGGTTCCTGACCTCTGGCTTCGCAAGACCCTGCTTCGGTTTAGCCATCCGTTTGGACTTTTGCCTTACAGCTTGATTTTCAATAAAGCCTTCTTATTTCCACTTACCTCTTGTTGTACGTCTGGTTCATGGTTCCTTGACATTAGGACCAAGCCATGAATTCTGACGGTACAGGGCCATCCTCGCTACCTACGCTGGTTGCCAGACTTGATCAGCAGGATCACCTGTTGGGTCGGTTCGCTGTGGCGTTGCAAACCCTGCTTGAACGCACGGCTCATTTAGCTTCCGTTGCCGATGGGTCGGTTGTCGCTCCTGGGCCCGCTCCTACTGCCGCTCCGGTTGTTGCGCCAGAGTCTACCCCGACACCTGTTGCTGCGCCTGCGGTGTTTCGGGGTATGACCGGTTCTGCCCCCCTTCCACAGCGCTTTGGGGGAGAGACAACTCAGTGCCGAGGTTTCCTTAACCAGGTGGGCATTTATTTCGAGTTGCTGCCACATGCCTTTCCTACTGAGAAATCAAAGGTGGGCTTCTTGATCTCGCTGCTCTCGGACAAGGCCTTGGCCTGGGCCAGCCCTTTATGAGAGAACAACAATCCGGTGGTTGCCGAGTTTTCCGGTTTTGTTGCTTCTCTTCGGAAGGTATTCGATGTGCCGGCTCGTGCTGCCTCTGCTGCGAAGCTCCTTATGTCCATCAGACAGGGTTCACGATCCGTAGTTGAATACGCCATTGAGTTTCGTACCCTGGCAGCAGAGGTGGGCTGGAATAATGAGGCTCTGGTCGCTGCTTTCTCTCATGGTCTCTCGGATGCCTTGAAGGATGAGGTTGCAGCTAAGGACCTACCAGTGGAGCTCGAGTCTCTTATTTCTTTCCTGATTTTGATTGACACCAGACTCAGGGAGAGACCTTCCTTTAAGGAGAGCCTGCGGAGGTCTTCTAACAGATTGGCGCCTACGTTTGCTGTCCCACCCGTGCCTCCCTCTCCTCCCACGCCTCCTGGGGATGACTTGTCTGGGGGTGAACCCATGCAGCTGGGGTTTGCTCGCCTGTCCGAGGGGGAGAGGGTACTCCGGAGACGCGAGGGCCGATGCATGTACTGTGGTCTCGGTGGGCATTTTCGGTTGGCATGCCTGAACCGTCCGGGAAACGCTCGCACCTGAGATCCTGTCGGGGGCAGATCTTGGGTGGAGTCTCCTCGTCCCCGGTTTCCCGTGTTGACAAACCACTGATTACTGTTGTCCTCTCCTGGGTCGGGGGCTCGGTGACGACCCAGGCGTTGGTGGATTCTGGTGCTGGTGGTTTGTTCATTGATAGTGTGTTCGCTGCCGCCAGTTCCATTCCTCTGCAGCCTCGAGGTTCCCCACTGGCTCTTGAGGCGATAGACGGCAGACCCCTTCTGCCGCCACACGTGACTCATGAGACCCTTCCAGTGGAGATGGCCATTGGTGCCGTTCACAGAGAGTTGGTCTGTCTCCAGGTTATTTCGTCTCCACACTACTCGGTGGTCTTGGGGTACCCCTGGCTCCAGAAGCATAATACGACTTTCGATTGGAGATCGGCCGAGATCCTCTCGTGGTCACCGCAGTGTGGGGCTAGTTGCATCCATGGGCCTGTCAAGTTGCTGTGTACTTCCTCGGACTCTCTGTTGCCTCCTGAATACGAGGAGTACCGGGATGTATTCGATAAGGTGCGTGCGGTTGCCCTACCTCCGCACCGCCCATACGATTGTGCCATAGAGTTACAATCTGGTGCCGTTCCTCCTCGTGGCAAAGTCTATCCACTGTCGGTAGCGGAGAATGAGGCCATGGAGGAGTACGTGAGGGAGGCGCTTTCACGCGGACACATTCGCAAATCCTCGTCCCCGGCAGGGGCTGGATTTTTCTTTGTGAAAAAGAAGGGCGGTGAGTTGAGGCCTTGCATCGATTACAGGGGTCTCAATCGCATCACGATCAAGAACGCTTACCCGATACCCTTGATTTCCGAGCTGTTCGATCGCCTCAAAGGGGCCACGGTCTTTACCAAACTCGACCTGAGGGCGGCATATAACCTGGTAAGGATCAAGGCGGGCAATGAGTGGAAGACCGCGTTTAACACCAGGACCGGTCATTATGAATCCTTGGTTATGCCCTTTGGGTTGTGCAATGCGCCCGCAGTCTTCCAGGAATTCATCAACGATGTTTTCCGTGACCTGTTGCAGCAGTGTGTGGTGGTCTATTTGGATGACATCTTGGTATATTCGGAATCCATGAAGGCCCACATTCTGGATGTCAGACGAGTGTTGCAACGGTTACGAGAGAACAAGCTGTTCGGTAAGCTTGAGAAATGCGAATTTCACCGATCCCAGGTAACCTTCTTAGGTTACATCATTTCCGCTGAGGGGTTCTCCATGGATCCTGAGAAGGTTTCGGCTGTCTTACAGTGGCCCTAGCCCAGTGGTCTTCGTGCCCTGCAGCGCTTTTTGGGCTTCGCCAATTATTATCGGAAGTTCATCAGGGACTTTTCCATGCTAGCCAAGCCTCTCACGGATCTGACCAGGAAGGGCAGTAATCCCCAGGTCTGGCCGCTCGAGGCCATCCGAGCTTTTGAGGCTCTAAAGTCCGCCTTTGTGTCGGCTCCGATT
Source organism: Bufo gargarizans (assembly GCF_014858855.1). NCBI lineage: Eukaryota > Metazoa > Chordata > Amphibia > Anura > Bufonidae > Bufo > Bufo gargarizans. Next base: position 75,734,287 of record NC_058083.1, read on the forward strand.
CTGTCGCATCCCAACCCTGGGTTGCCTTTTGTCCTCGAGGTGGACGCGTCTGAGACGGGAGTAGGCGCCCTTCTGTCTCAGCGTAGAACACCAGAGGGTCCTCTGCTTCCTTGTGGGTTTTACTCCCGGAAACTGTCTTCCGCGGAGTGCAACTATCAGATTGGTGACAGGGAGTTATTGGCCATCGTGCAGGCCCTTAAAGAAAGGAGGCACTTGCTCGAGGGCTCGGTGGTTCCGGTTCTCATCCTGACGGACCACAAGAATCTGACCTACCTCTCTGAGGCCAAGAGATTGACACCACGTCAGGCCAGATGGGCTCTGTTCTTGTCACGTTTTAATTACATGGTCTCCTACCTACCCGGTTCCAAGAACATCAGAGCGGATGCCTTATCACGGCAGTACTCCGAGCTGTCCGGGGAGGAGTCGATTCCGACTTCGGTCATACCTCCGAATCAGATCCTGGCCGCCATTCGCACCAGCCTGACCTCTCCCCTGGGTGAGCAGATTTTGGCGGCTCAATCTGGTGCTCCCTCTGGGAGACCCAACGGCAGATGTTTTGTGCCTGAGGAGTTGCGCACTCGGTTGTTGCGAACCTACCATAACTCCAAGGCCGCGGGGCATCCTGGAAAGAATCAGCTGTCCTGGGCTGTTTCACGTCTGTTCTGGTGGCCTTCTCTACGTTCCGACATCGCCGCATATGTAGCGGCATGCTCCGTTTGTGCCCAGAGTAAGTCCCCTCTGCACCTTCCGTTGGGCCTTTTGCAACCCATAGCCACCGGGGGGCGTCCATGGTCACACCTGGGGATGGATTTCATTGTGGACCTCCCTGCATCCCGAGGCCATACGGTCATTCTCATGATTGTGGATCGGTTTTCCAAAATGTGCCACTGTGTTCCTCTCAAGAAGTTACCCTCTGCACAAGAGTTGGCCACGATTTTTGCCAGGGAGGTCTTCCGTTTGCACGGTTTGCCCAAGGAGATTGTGTCGGATCGGGGGAGTCAGTTTGTGTCCAGGTTCTGGCGCGCCTTTTGCTCCCAGTTGGGGATTCATCTCTCTTTCTCCTCGGCCTACCACCCTCAGTCCAATGGGGCCGCAGAACGATCCAATCAGGCCTTGGAGCAATTCCTTCGTTGCTATGTCTCCGATCACCAAGACAATTGGGTTGACCTCCTGCCTTGGGCTGAGTTTGCCAGGAACACGGCGGTGAACTCTTCCTCTGGGACGTCTCCCTTCATGGCCAATTATGGGTTCCAACCTGCCGTGTTACCGGAGGTATTCTCTCCCCAGGATATTCCGGCTGTGGAGGATCACCTTTCCGTCCTACGTGCTTCTTGGGTACAGATCCAGAGGTCCCTTGAGGTCTCTGCGCAGCGCCAGAGACTTCAGGCTGATCGCAGACGAGCGCCCGCTCCTTCCTACCAGGTCGGAGACCGCGTATGGTTGTCTTTGAGTGCCCACTCCCAAGCTGGCGCCTCGCTTTGTTGGTCCCTTCCGAGTGCTTCGCAGGGTAAACCCGGTAGCCTATGCCCTTGCGCTTCCTCCTGGCATGCGGATCTCCAACGTGTTTCATGTCTCCCTGTTGAAGCCACTGGTGTGTAATCGTTTCACTTCCTCGGTTCCTCGGCCTCGTCCGGTCCAAGTGGGCAATCATGAGGAGTATGAGGTGAGCAATATCCTGGACTCACGCCTGGTCCGCGGTCGGGTGCAGTTTTTGGTCCATTGGCGTGGTTATGGTCCAGAGGAGCGTTCCTGGGTTCCCTCCGCAGATGTCCATGCTCCTGCCTTGCTCCGAGCCTTCCACGCACGCTTCCCTCAGAAACCGTTCTTTACTCCGCGGAGGAGGGGTCCTTGAGGGGGAGGTACTGTCATGGTCTTACCTTCTTGCTGTTCTCCTTCGTTTGACATGTGCTGGCGGCCATCTTGGTTTCTGGGTTTCTTGTAGCCTCCCACCCTGCGGCTTCTCCTTCCCACTGGGAGGAGCTGGATGCCTAGCTCATATATATAGGAGGTCTGTGGCTTCAGTTCCTTGCTTGGTCCTCCTGTGTTCACATGCTTCTAAGACTGCTGCTGCTTCTGGTTCCTGATCCTGGCTTCGTCTGACTACCCTGCTGGTTCCTGATCCAGGCTTCGTCTGACTACCCTGCTGGTTCCTGATCCTGGCTTCGTCTGACTACCCTTCCGGTTCCTGACCTCTGGCTTCGCAAGACCCTGCTTCGGTTTAGCCATCCGTTTGGACTTTTGCCTTACAGCTTGATTTTCAATAAAGCCTTCTTATTTCCACTTACCTCTTGTTGTACGTCTGGTTCATGGTTCCTTGACACAGAGAAAGACATGCCCTGCTTGCTGGCACAAGCCTTTTAACCTGTAGCTGGCCCCTGCCCTCCCAGCCTCTGAGCCACAAAACCAATTAGGCTCATGGCTCCAGACCAGAATGTCGCAGGGAGGTGGCTCTGGGACCAATGGGTCCGCCTGGGTTCCGGCTACCAGTAGAGTCCAAGCATGGTACCATTATTTGGTTTCTGTGGGGAGATATGTATATCTCCGCTCCCCGCAGAGAGGTTGGCCTGCTAGAGGTTCTCTGCCATATGGCTTGACTTTGAAGCAGGGCCCTCCTGTGGAGTTTACTACCTCTGCTATCTTACAACTGATGGCTGGTGTGGAAATATGGCTGACAATGAACAATAATCCATAGTCCTCACACATGTATACATACATATATACATATGAATGCACAAATTAATGGTGGCAAAATGTATTTTGTCAAATAAAATAGAGACTGCATGCCTCATACTAAGCAAAGTAAAAGAAAGCACAGTAGGCATGTTATGTAACTCGAAAAGTACAATTTACCCCCACCCACCCACAGACCAAAATGTATTTTAATTCCAGGTTGTTTTGCAACAAAACAGAAAAGGGGGGGGGGGCTTTTACAAGACAGTGTACACATTTCAATTCTTTTCTGAAATTTTCCTAGAATCTGTTCTATTAAAGTGTTTACTAAGCATAGTGCTCTGTACAGAACCTACTGTACTCACTCTTATGTGGACCTGTTGTCATGGATTGTCTATATCAGCTTTATATTGTGCTTTGGCAATTGAGTTGACAACTTGCATAAATAAAAACTTGTCAGGATGATATTTCTATGGTCAGCTGTGATAATACATATTGTAGAATACACGATTCTAAATCTACAAAAATGCTGATCTTATTTTCTAGGACTCTTGTTTTGCTCTAATGGGTCATGCAGATACATAGCAGCTAGAGGCCTATAAATTTTCTCCTTTGACCTTTTCCAGTGCTCCTTGATTTTCATGTATAAGGACTTCCAATACTGAAGAAGCAGTAAAGGGAATAAATGCTCATTAGCTGCCTTCTGCAGGAATCTTGTGGGCTCATTGGGGATGGATGAAGCTTCTCTAACTAATGAAAACTAGGCCCTTGAGATTTAGGAAATTGCATGGAAGACCTAACCCAAGAATGAAAGAGTAGAGACATGTGTACAATATTTTCTTATTTTCAGGTATCGAGGAATTAGAAGTGTATGTATATTTAAAATGCTGCTTGGTCCTGAAGTATATGGATCATGACACAATTATATAATTTATATGCTATTGGGATTTAGAATTTCAATATATCTAATTCATGGGGTTTAACAAAAATATTGCATTAATCATTTGCAGCCTTTTTTTTTACATTATCCCTCTATGTTAATTGGTTCAAAAGTAACCGAATAACTGACTGATACATTTCATGGTCCAGTGCAACCTGTTTCCTCATTATTGAATGACAAATTAACAAGCTTAAAAGTCTAAAGTTTATTCCAAGTGTTAGCTGCTCATAGGAACTCTTAATATGTGTTCCAAATACAGTATTTGTATATGCAAGTGAAGGAGGCCATGATTAGACTTAAAGCGGTTGTACCATCTCAGCCTTTCATGGCCAAGATGAGGATAACACACAGTAAATGCTAGCCCCTTCACACCATCTAGCCAAATCAAGAGCACTCTTGATGATGTAGGATATCATTGTCATAGTCCTCAAGCAAGTGACACCTTTATTTTGGTATATCAATAAGACATTCTCAAGATGCAAACTTCTGGTAACAGTCAAGAAAAGAAAGGTCAGATTGGACTGTGCTACCAAACATCTAAGAGGTCAATAGGTGTTGGAATAGGAGTCTTTGGAAAGATGAAACCAAGTAGGATTGAACGAATCGGGTTTGGATTGTTGTATCCAAACCCTATTCTTTTAAAAACTATGTTAAGAATATCGGCTCTGTCCAAATGTAAAATGTATTGCCTCCGTGGAGGTCTTTCTGAAGTTTCTATCACGTGTCATTTTGTTTATTCGCATAAATTACTGTATCAAAATATCAAGCTGAACTCGGCTTTGTCATTGAAGCATGAAGCTGAGTTCAGCTATATATTTTGATACATTAATGTATGCGAATAAACTATGTGACGCGTGGTAGAGGCGAGACAAAAGTAAGTCTCATAATATTTGCTGACACTTCAGAAAGACCTCCACGGAGACAATATATTTTACAGTAGGACGGAGATGATATTCTTTACAAAAGTATTAAAAGAATAGGAGTCAGATACAGCAATTCAAACCTGATTTGCTCAACCCTAAAACTGAGGGAACAATACAAAGATGGAAAGGAAGCGTGCATAATCCAAAAAACTAGGAGAATTACAAGTCCCATCTGCAGAACTGAAGCTATTTAAGCACATGTATCTCCCTAACTAGGTGCTTAATGATTATCTGGCCTTTATTGTTTATTGTTTACCAGTGAAGGTAGGATTGGCCCATGTCAAACCTTGCCTACATTGTTGACTTTGTTGATGATCTGCCCATTTAGGTCTTGTTGGTTGTTCTACCACCTCATTTTTATTATTTTTAACGATATAGTAACATAAGCTATGAAGATATATCCTTGCCATGAAGTCCAGGGTCTGTAAGCAAGGTCCTTCAAGCTGTTTTTATAAAGCACTTGTAAAAATTGTAGGATTCAAAAATTCAGCTTTTAATAATTGAAGGAATCAAGATTTTACCAGGGAGATATTATTCTCTTGGAAATTCATACATTTCATACATTCATACATACATACATATTTAATTACTTTACATGAAGATTTTACATCTGGGACCAAAATGTACTTTTTTTCATTTATAATTGAAGAATGTGATATGGTGATTGACAATCTCTATGGATCATGAGAAGATATATATTAGGGATTCTGAAGGAGAATTTCATATTGTACGTTTAGTATAAATGGATATGGCTATTAGAAATGAGGTGTAATGGGGTGAATCGTGTATCACATCTATGAAAGTATTTTTTTATAGACCAGTGGTGTATTGAGCAATTGTCTCAGATTTTGAACACACCTTGAGTTAGTACCATGTATTATATTTGAATGGACTTAAAACAACCAGTGGCTCTACTTCATCCAACAAATCTCAGTGATCATCCCATTGGATTTTACCAGTATTTCTTCATTGCGGTAACACCAGGGAGAGATCGTTGTTGTAACTGCAATATTAATGTTTTTTTACAGGACAAGATGTCCAAATAAATCAATGAACAACCCCAAGGTTTGTTTCTTTTCAAAGTCCCAATGGTGTTCCAGTGCCGAGAGGAAATTTGCCTTAATAGGCAAAATTACAAGGGTTTGTCTGCTGTTAGGACAGGAAGATTATTATCCTTTATGTCAATAGATTTAATTAATGAGGCATAATTTGAGGCTCCTGGGCTTCAGGGCAAAATTTGTAACAGGACCACCCTACCGTGCATTTTCCATTTATAATACTGGTGTCTTCTCTAGTGGCAGAGACATTTAAGTTTCCTCAGGCACCATGACCTATGCTTGACTATTACTTCCACACCCCATATAATTGGTAATTAGGCAAAACCCACACAGAGCTATTTGTTAAAATCCTGGTAGCTTCACTAAGGGGTGTCAATCATATGCAGTAGTATACAACTTCATTTGACTGATAGTAATAAAACAAAGCACTGTAGCCTAATAATAAATTGGCAAAATCCTCAGGATCCTTTAAACAATTTAGCAATATTATTATTGTGTAACATAGTAACATAGTAACATAGTAACATAGTACATAAGGCCGAAAAAAGACATTTGTCCATCCAGTTCGGCCTGTCATCCTGCAAGTTGATCCAGAGGAAGGCAAAAAAAACCTGTGAGGTAGAAGCCAATTTTCCTCACTTTAGGGGAATAAAAATTCCTTCCCGACTCCAATCAGGCAATCAGAATAAATCCCTGGATCAACGATATCTCTCTAGTAGCTATAGCCTGTAATATTATTACGCTCCAGAAATACATCCAGGCCCCTCTTGAATTCCTTTATTGTACTCCCCATCACCACCTCCTCAGGCAGAGAGCTCCATAGTCTCACTGCTCTTACCGTAAAGAATCCTCTTCTATGTTTGTGCACAAACCTTCTTTCCTCCAGACGCAGAGGATGTCCCCTCGTCACAGTCACCGTCCTGGGAATAAATAGATGACGGGATAGATCTCTGTACTGACCCCTGATATATTTATACATATTAATTAGATCTCCTCTCAGTCGTCTTTTTTCTAAAGTGAATAACCCTAATTTTGATAATCTTTCAGGGTACTGTAGTTGCCCCATTCCAGTTATTACTTTAGTTGCCCTCCTCTGGACCCTCTCCAGCTCTGCTATGTCTGCTTTGTTCACTGGAGCCCAGAACTGTACACAGTACTCCATGTGTGGTCTGACTAATGATTTGTAAAGTGGTAGGACTATGTTCTCATCACGGGCATCTATGCCCCTTTTGATGCAACCCATTATCTTATTGGCCTTGGCAGCAGCTGCCTGACACTGTTTTTTGCAGCTTAGTTTGCTGTTTATTAAAATTCCTAGATCTTTTTCCATGTCAGTGTTACCGAGTGTTTTAGCATTTAATAAGTACGGGTGACTTGCATTATTCCTTCCCATGTGCATAACTTTACATTTGTCAGTGTTAAACCTCATCTGCCACTTATCTGCCCAAGCCTCCAATCTATCCAGATCCCTCTGTAATAGTATACTGTCCTCTTCAGTGTTAATTACTTTACACAGTTTAGTGTCATCTGCAAAAATTGATATTTTACTATGCAAGCCTTCTACAAGATCATTAATAAATATATTGAAGAGAATAGGGCCTAATACTGACCCCTGAGGTACTCCACTAGTGACAGTGACCCAATCTGAGTGTGTACCATTAATAACCACCCTCTGTTTTCTATCATTGAGCCAGTTACTTACCCACTTACAGACGTTTTCTCCCAGTCCGAGCATTCTCATTTTACTGTATATACTAACCTTTTATGTGGTACAGTGTCAAATGCTTTGGAGAAGTCCAGATATACCACATCCATTGATTCGCCGCTGTCAAGTCTAGAACTTACCTCCTCATAGAAACTGATTAAATTTGTTTGACATGATCGATCCCTCACAAAGCCATGCTGATATGGCGTTATTTGCTTATTTCCGTTAAGATGCTCTAACATAGCATCTCTCAGAAAACCTTCAAACAGTTTACCCACAACAGATGTCAAACTTACCGGCCTATAGTTTCCAGGCTCTGTTTTTGGACCCTTTTTGAATATTGGCACCACATTTGCCATGCGCCAATCCTGTGGGACATTCCCTGTCAATATAGAATCTGCAAATATCAGAAATAAGGGTCTGGCTATGACATTACTTAATTCCCTTAGGATACGGGGGTGTATGCCATCCGGTCCTGGCGATTTGTCTATTTTAATCTTTCTAAGTCGCTGTTGTACTTCTTCCTGGGTCAGACAGGACACTTTTAATGGGGAATTTATTTCAACATTCGGCATGTCATCTGACAGTTTATTTTCCTCAGTGATTACATTGGAGAAAAAAATATTTAACAGCTTTGCTTTCTCCTCGTCGCTCTCTGCGACTCCCCCCTCATTACTCTTTAACGGGCCGACACCTTCAGATTTATACTTTTTAACATTTATATAATTGAAGAACATTTTAGTGTATTATATTATTTTTATCTACTGGTAGACTTTATGTGCTGAATATAATAATACCTTTACTAGACATAGAATATGGGAATTGCCCCTGAGAGGAGGATAATGATCTTCTGGTCAAGCAAAGTACAGCTTTCAATCTTACTGGATGGGTCAACAGCTAAAGCATAACATCTCATGTCTATATATCATAGGGCATCTAGTGCAAACAGAGAATGGGTTTGTGAGGTCATTAAGTTTGCCCTTAATCAGGTTCCTGCAAGGTTTCTGCCACCTCCGGCAAACATAATGCAGTCACTGTTTCCTTTTCATTATCACTTTGGTTATGAACAACAGTGACAATCTTTGGTTGCCAACACTAATATTTTCTATCAGAGGATTCCATTCTCATACATAAGAATTTACAACCACATACTCTATACCTATCATATTGGTTATTATTCGCTTAGTATACTGTCTTTAAGAACCACAAAAAAATTAAGAATATTACAAAATAACACGTAAAGGGGTTATATAATCAAACATAATCTAGTACATGGAAACTTTTTTCTAACAAAGCTAGAACCAGCCCTGTACCTCACATGGATCCAGAGATCTCCCCATTCATTGCTCCAATTGTTGTCCTAGATTTATCTCTAGCTTTCAGCTTAGGGGATATGTCCTTTCTCAGGAGTGTGTCCTGTCTCCTACGGCTGATGGTAGTTGAAGGATGGAACTGAGCATGTGCTTCCATCTCAGGGAGAAAGAGCAAACAGCAGGTGGCGCTATACAGACTGATTTTATTGAATAACTCAGTAGCTATAATACATTTTTAATTACATGCAAATGCAACAATATTCAGATCCAGGTGCTGGTTTGAAAACTGTACAATATTTTTCATTGGACAACCCCTTTAAATAATCACAATTATTATAAGTATGCAAATAGTATTGTATAGTTGTAGTAAAAAATAATGCAGGAAATAAAGGAAATGGTATAAATTTCCGAATACAGTAAATAGCAACACTGTAGGGAAAAAACCTCTCGTGGCAGACTTTCATATCAGACCTTATCTTCAAAGTTAACGTGGCTCTTTTCCTACCTCCAGAGATATACGATTGGACACCCTTGTCCTCATGATCAGTGGAATTCCAATCAATTTGACCCTCATTGATCAGACTTTAAGGATATGCTACAAAAAAGATCCCTAATTATAAAACACTGGCTATGCCATAAATATCGGATAGGTGTAGGTCCAACATTGAAAATTGAAGCTCCCTCCTTTCCCTACTGTTAATCCATCTCATCATTATGACCATTTTTGAACACTCAAAAATAAATATTTATTTATTTTACTTACTATTCTGTCACCCATCACTTTAAACACATTGGGGAGATTGATCAAACCTGGTGTAAAGTAGAACTGGTTTAGTTGACCCTAGCAACCAGATTCAATTTTTCATTTTCCAAAGGAGCTCTGGAAAATGTAAAGTGGAATCTGATTGGTCAAAGCTTGACAAAGCGCAGTTCAGCACAAAATGGCTGTTGCCTAATTTATCTGTGCCGTGCCCCGCATCTACCGTGATTTTACTTACACAAAAGTTGCCAAAAAAGAAAATTAATGGTGAGTGCCGCTATTTTTTCTTCTTTCAATTATTTAATTATACGTCTACTTGGCAGAGCACCACCGAACCGTCGTATGATAACAGCACAGGTGTGAATTCTGTTGGACATTGACCACACTAGGCAGTGCCAACTGCATTTTTCTTTATATGGAATCTGATTGGTTGCTAGGGACAACTAAACCAGTTCTACTTTACACCAGGTTTGACAAATCTCTCTCATTGTCATTACTTCCTGTCCCCAACAGCATCAGTATGTATTTGAGAGGAAACATGCAAAGAACATACAAACTCCATGCAGATGTTTTCCTTGGTCATATTCAAACCTAGAAACCCAGTGCTGCAAGGCACGAGTGCTAACTACTGAGCCACCAAAGATTACCTATCAGTTATGTAATGAGTTGAGTAAATTCTTAGTTTTTCTGTACAAATTATTCCAGAGCAATACAAGCTGAATACTAAACATGATGTACAACATCCCTTCACTGATGAAGCTTATTCAATGCAGTAAACTTTCACTAATAGTCTCACCAGCTTGAAGCCTATACTTATGATGATGTTCTCAGCCCTTGTTATCTGTAATATATTGATTTTGATTAGCTATTAATATAGGGAGTAACATATTGCTTTGGGCTTTTATAGATCAATAATGATGTTACATGTCAAAAAAGTGTAATAATGCCAGTCTCAAGATGGATGACTTCATGGTAAGATGACCCAGCCTCAAGGATAGGAGAATACCCTTTTCTATGAAGTTTTCTTTTCATACATAATGCTTAGCAAAGACATGAGATGTTTAACCAAGAAATGGGGGTCATTTAATGTCAAAAGTGGTTTGACAACCCTTCAAGAGGTTTGTCTGGTGTGGTAAACATATCCTTAAATTGCATGTTCCCCAGGTGGATCCCCTGCAGTCAACTGTTATTGTGAAGAAAGCTGTAGTATAATTACTACTGCAAAGAAAACAATCATCGGAGGGTGTCCATTAATTTTTAAGGACATCTGTGATCTTCCAGAGCCAAGTGCTGCATCCTAATAGGATGGAATTCCAATTTGAGAGTCTATTAACTCAACATGCTTCAATATTGTATATATTATGTGGGGTGTGTTCCCAAAACCAACCTTTTTTTTTTTTTAAATATAACTAAGAGCATCACTACAGTTTGTGTGTCAAAACTACATAATGTTGACCAAAGAATCACCTAGGGCACAAAGGTATCATGGAGGGATGTAGGAATAGCTAAATTCTTATACATTTCTCCTCAAACTCATAAGTAGCCAAATAATCTTCCAGAATATTAAAAAAGAACACCACAGGGTCAATCAGATTCACATGCTATTACATAGTTTTGAAAATATTATGACGGAGATAATCACAATGATTATTCCATTTCACAGCAAAAAAATAACTTTGAATGTGCCTATGTTCTATGATATCTTTATGTAGTGACTACTGCACTTTTATGGAACATTGTCACTAGAGAGGAGCGAATTATTCAAAAATTCAATTCAGCTGCTTCGCCTAATTTTATAAAAAATTTGCTGGACTTTGATCCGAATTTCAGGATAAATTCCATTTGCTTCAAAGCCGAATTTCTCTATGCTTTCGTTGTAGAGAATCGATTTTACCTGAAATAGTGTAAAAACCAAGAAAAAAAATCATACTTATCCATTTGCTTGCGATGGACCGGCATCCTGCATGAAGATCTGGAGCAAACTCTTGCGTGGCCCGTGGTGATGTCATACTTCACCACGTATGGGATTTCATGTAAGATCTTTAAGGAAGCTGGCTGGCGGTTGGCCCATCGTGAGCAAATGGATGAGGTATGATTTTTTTTTATTGAATATTTCAGGCAAAATAGTTTTGCTACTATGAAGCACAAGGGAATTCGGCTTTGCGGCAAATCTAATTTATCCTGAAATTCCTGTCTCCACAATTCATAGGTCCTGCATTGCTACCAACATCAGGGATTAGCAGGCGAAGGTTGTGAAACATCTGGAAGGAGAACCCATGTCCATTTAGCAGACCGTGAGGCCCTGGTTCATATAAAAAGACTATACTTTGACCTATTATTATCTCTTGGAACTGCCAATTTCAGTGAGCCTGAATTTTTTGGGATAATTGATTTTTTTTTTTCAGTGTGACAGTTAGAATTGGAGAATGGTTTTCAACATACTCATTATCTCACTTATTATATTTTACTGGCTATTTATAGGAAGGTGAAAGTAATCAGTATTTATAAGAGAGGACTATTGCCCCTTTAAACATCAGTAATGAAAATTATTAAATTCAATCTTTGGCACTTTAATTCAATACATGAGTTGAGGTTCCATTTACCTGTCCTGGGAAATCGAGAAAGCTATCAATGTAATCTTCATCCATGATTTATATATCATTATGCTTCTGTCATTTATTACAATGGTAGAAAGGTAAACCAGAGGGATTTGAATTACCCCTTTAGGTCACGATGAAGGTCAGAAAAATAACATTTTGGATTTTTATTTCTTTCTTTATGATGGCGGTGCTCGCTTTATTATGTCTTGTGTACACACATGTTCTATCACTCTTTTCTTTGCTTTTCTCTGCTGTCACATTAATATATCAAGAGTTCAAAAATATTTCAAGCTGGATGATAACTTCACCTCTTGGGGTTCCATTTATTCTACACAGACTGGGAAGCAAGTGAATTTCTGTCTAGAAACAGAATTTTTAAAGAGTTAACTAAGGTTTTATTGCTCAAAGCAGACGACTTTTTAAAATTCCTGGGTGGAAACGGTTCCCCTTGGCATTCTGAAAGATACTAGGATTAAAACAGGTATCAATGGATTTCTCATACTTTAATGTAAATAAATGAACCTGGAGTGATGGCATTTTAGATTCCTTTGCTACAATATTCAACTTGTACATTCACATTGTGCCCAAGAAACTTTATAGATAGCTCTCTCCTCAAATGTACTATTTTCTACCGAATTCAAAAAATAGCTGAAGATAGTGACATCTAAGTTATATTCTACATGTCCAGTTTACCCTTCAAAGATTATTTGTCAGCAGGGTCAGCTCTATTAAACCAAGCATACTGCCTGGTATGGTTGACTCTGCTGATTCAAACAATACTTCTGGAAAATTCACTCTTTATTGATATGCAAATGAAGTTGTTGGAGAATTAAGTGGCTAGCTTGAAAATCAGAGAACCATCTCCTCACCAACCCTCTGCTCTAGACTCTCTCCTTTGATTGACATATCACCTGGCCCTGTCTTCCTGCGCTTGGTCCAAGTACTGGTGCGTGTGCAGATGATCTGCTGCTGCTTTCTAAGCAGAGTAGATACCTACCACGCGATTATCTACTACATCAGCATACATCCAGAAGTGGAAGCAGCTGCTTCATATCGAGGAGTTGAAAAGAGCATCCATCTGAAGTCGCTGCCTCCATTTCCAAATCCCAAATCTTAGAACTCCATATATCAGGGAGGTATTGCACGTGTGTACAGGTTTGGCGATGCTGACTGCTCCACCATGGATGTGCACTCTTTTTATCTGACCAAGGCTGTTCTTTAATATTATATAATAAAGCTGGTTTCAAGCTATCTCACGTTCATTTGGTAGGCCTAGACACAAGAGAGAGGGGTGAGTTTCCTGCTGTACAGGTACTGTTTGTAATAATATGACTCTTCTGAGTCAGGTTATGGCAGGTGGGCTTAAACAATTTGATCAATAAGTGCACCAAGAACCCCTAATTTCTAAGTACACTAAATATAGCATTAATGCAATTTAAAATAATGAAAATATCACAGTGGAGCAACAGGAGAACCGACTGGGTTAATAGTGCAGCGCCTGTGCCCACAAGGAGGAGTGCGAAAATGGAAGGCACAGGGCACCATTTGTCCTTTTTGCCAGCTGTCCATAAAAATTATCTTGTCATTCTCCAAAGATGGTGCACTTCTGCACTTTTACCCAAATTTAATTTAGCAGGCAGTACTACTTGTGAAAACATGTCTTGACAGTCTCCAAATGTGGGGCAGTTCTGCACCTTTATCCTAATTTTTTTTATCCGGTAGTACTACATCTGGCCAGCTGACCATAAAATGTGTCTCTTCATTCTCCAAATCTGGTGCAGTTCCATGCCGTCACACAAATTGATTATTCTCTTTGGCATTTGTACTTTTGCTGGCTGTCTGTAAAACTTGTCTTATCGTTCTCCGAGTGTGATGCAGTTCCATGCCTTTACCCAAGTTTTATTCATCGGACAGTAGTACTTCTGGTTAGCTTGCTGAACTCCAAAGCTGCCACCAAGTTACGCCCATTATCAGACACAACCATGCCTGGTTGTAGGTTGAGTGTCGAGAGCCACAGCTCAGTCTTTTCCCTTATACCCTGCCACAGCTCTGCGGCGGTGTGCTGTTTGTCACCTAAGCAAATTAGTTTCAGCACGGCCTGTTGCTGCTTCCCCACTGCAGTGTTAAACTGCTTCCAGCTACTGACTGATGGCTGACTGGTGCTGCAAGATGAGAATTCAGAGGTGGAAGTGTAGGAGAAGGTGGAGGAGGAAAAGGGAGGGTTGCAGCCACTAATGTAGGTGGTGGCGGAAATCCTGATGGAAGTAGGGCCCGCAATCCTTGGCGTCGATAGCACTTGTGCCATCCCAGGGTACGACTCGCTCTAGGCCTTGTTCACCCAGTGTGCCGTCAGGGAAATGTAGTGTCCCTGGCCAAAAGCACTTGTCCATGTGTCAGTCGTTAAGTGGACCTTCCCAATAACTGCGTTGGTCAGGGCACGGGTGATGTTACGGGACACATGCTTGTGTAAGGTGGGGACGGCACACAGGGAAAAATAGTAGCGGCTGGGGACTGAGTAACGATGGACGGCCTCAATGTACACAAGCCTAAATGGCAACATTTCCAGGGCCAGCAATTTGGAAAGGTGCGCATTTAGTGCTATGGCCTGTAGGTGGGTGGCTAGGTATTTGCACTTTCGTTCAAAGGCCTGGGGTATGGACATCTGTACACTGCGCTGGGACACAGAAGTGGATGTGCTAGCTGATGGTGCTTGCGAAGGTCCAGGTGCAGGGCGGGAGGCATCCGGGCATGCGTCTTGGACAGGAGATTGGCCAGCTCTTAACACAGGTAGAGGAGGCAGTGGTGTGACCCGCAGACACTGATTGTGGACCCAGGCATTCGGCCCACCTATTAGTGTGCTTTGATGCCATGTGGCGGATCATGCTGGTGGAGGTTGCTCATTTTGGTACGGCACAGGTTGCAAATGACAATTCTTTTATTGTCCGCACTTTCCTCAAAAAATCAACAGACTGTGGAACACCTACCTTTTGGCAAGGGAGATTGCTGCAAAGGGGTGCTCCAGTGGAACAGTTGCGGGCCAGTTTGGTGTGGCCCGCCTTCTCCCTTTTGCCACCCCACTGCCTCTTCCAGCCTGTTGCGGTGCTGCGGATCCCTCCCAATCTGTACTGCTGTCCTCGCTCGAATTGCCACCTTCCCAGGTTTGGTCAGTGAATTCATCGTCCACCACCTCCTCTTCCACTTCCTTACTCTGGTCATCCTCCTGACTTGTTGACCTAACAAGAACCTTACTTATTGACAACTGTGTCTCATCCTCATCATCAACCTCTTGAGACACTAATTGTCGTTGACTTATTGGCAACTGTGTCTCATCATCATCATCCACCTTGTGAAACACTAATTGCCGTTCCCCACCGTCATCTTCTTCTGACTGTGGATGCTCTAGAGTTTGGAAATCAGTACACAAAATCTCCTCATGTCCCTTTTCAAGCGTTCTTGGTGAGAGTCCCAAATCAAGGAATGGCGTTGAAAAGAGCTCCTCGGAATATCCGAGTGTGGGATCGCTTTTTTGCCAAGACTCTCAATGGTGGGAGGAAGGAGGATCAGGGTGAGGATTCTGTTGAGCAGACTCTTGGCTACTGAGACTGGACTTTGTGGAAGACAGGGTGGTGCTTAACTGACTGGAAACATTATCTGCTGCAATCCAACCAAGCACCTGGTCACACTGGTGTGACTTCGAGAGTGGTGTCCTGCCCCACCCTGCAAACTGGAACATGAAGCTAGGTATCGTGTTTCTTGTGCTCTGGCAGCAGGCATAGTTTCACCGTGCCCAGGGTCACGGCCTCTGCGTGCACCATCAGCAGCACGGCCACTTTCCTGTCTCTTACTGCTCGCGTTGAGCATATTAAGTGGAATATATGCTTGCAAGTATGTTACACGTACAGTAGCGCAGGTTTTGTAAGTGCATGTGCAAATAAATTACACTGAAAGGGCATGTGTCATGTAGATAAAGTTAAAACAAGGTACTTACTAATGTATTATAATTGTCCATATTGCTTCCTTTGCTGGCTTGATTCATTTTTCATCACATTATACACTGCTATTATCCAGGATCACTGGATATATGATCATTGACATTTGTTGAAATGAGACAACCCCTTTAAGGTTGAGGAGAGAGCAAACAAAAATAAAAATAAAAAAAGGGAAAAAAATAAAGACGCCTCAGAGTGTATTTTACAAATTTTTAAGCCAATTGCAGCACCTTTGATTCAGGCATAATCAATTTGGACACAAATTGAATTTCTTTACCAGTTTCGGCAAATCGGACCTCTGTATTCTCCATATCATCTAAATGCATGAAATTGAACATAAAGCAAACCAGGATATTACTGTATCTATATTACAGTCACATAATGAATTCCGTGTCATCTATGTCCTTGCTTCTATTTGAAATATGCACAGCTAATTAAGAGCAGTTTAGATGAATTGATTTTCCGATGTGATAGTAATGATCTGACACAGGGTTTCATAACTGCCCGCCTCTGCTCTTGCTGCCTTGAAAGCACTACTTCTGATGTTGGTGTCATGGAAGTGTTAACATAATAATCAATGCTCACCGGTGCTGCAGGAATATTGTTAGGAATGATTGTTTCAAGTTGACTTTTTTACAGCTTGTCTCTCTGCTTTTTCTGGTGCCAATAGCAGTTATTCTTTTAGTTTGTGGTGGTCAGGATAATAAATAGCTAGTGTGTTCCTGCAGTTACCGAGTTCTTATCTGTCAGAGGCAAACAATAGACACAGAGTAACACAGTCACAATTAGGGGTCATTCCCTTGGAGGGTTTTACTGCAGAATTTTGGTGCACCAAAATTTCCCTGAATTCCGTCCGGCAGCCTCATGGTTTCTGCCTCCAAATTTTTTTCATGGAAAAGCACTGAAAATTGTAGAGTGTCCGCTTAAAGCTATGACCGTGCGGAGAACGGCAAGGCTTTAAACCTTCACTCCAAAATCCTTAAATGTGCATCCAATTGGAATGAATGGGAGGCAAGAACCACTCAACCGATGGCAAAAGCGCATCGGGCGACATAGCCGGTGGGTTTCTTCTTTTTCAAACAGCAGAGGCCAAGGGATAATGTCTGCAACTGGCAATAATGCCGATCAATGGAAGCTCGTCCTTTCAGGTTAAGACCGGCTCTCCTATGCAGCACTCAAGGGAGCTGTTCCTTCTCTCTAATGTGCTGTGTCTCTCTGAAGAGACCCAGCATATCAGAACTGCAAATGGAGCTTAGGGCAGATTCGCATTGGTGGAATATGAAGGAATTGTATGACGTAATGCAAAATGGAAGCCGTTAAGAGGCATTCACACATAAAGGTTCAATTTTTTCCGTTATACATTACAGAAAAATTATCCTGTTAACAGCTTATTTTGCTTTGCCGGAGCCCATAAATTTTAATCTTCTACAGAGACAGTTTTACTTACAGCATTAAAATTAAGTTTTGAGCGAAGCGACTTCGAAGCTAGAATCCAAAGCTCGCTTCACTCATCCCTAGCCCTGTAGAAAGAACATTGTTAGGTTACCACATTCCAGTCCCATGCTCCTCCTCCCGGCTGCACTCACACAGGCTTCAGGCTCTTCCACCAGGTTTGATTTGTACACTTCTTGTCCTGCTCAACTGCATTTACTACTATATCATTGAACAGAGTATCTCTAACCATCAAGTGTAAGGTTACTTAAGTCTTCATCTCAAGGTCAAAATTGACATTGGACCAAGGAATACGTGGGTCTTTGGGTTGCTTGGCAATCTTCAAACAATACTTTCTGCCTTAGTAATCAGATTTTTTAGTTTTAGGTATGTACTGTATGTGTGTGGAGTTGAATTGGGACATAGCTGAGGAGCAACGGTTTTCAGGAATTTTAGCATCTAAGTTTCTCATACTGTAGACACCAACACTGCAAACCTCTAATAGTTTGAAATCAGGGTGAGTGCAGTAATTGCTACAGCAGCCACAGGAGAGCTATTTGTGACTCATCTACTCTGCTCTTGGTAACCTCTAGTACTGATTTTCTTCAAGCAAAATTCATTAGAGCAGCTCCTAGGTCACCAATATTCCCAGATACAACTCTACAAATGGGTAGCTTCTGTCCTACCACGGTAATGATACAGCATGTAATCTCCACATGCCAAATGTATGCTTATATCACATTCCTCCACATATAGGTCATTTTTCCTTACATTGCTCTGATCATTTTGGTCAATTTCAGTTTTGTGACTACAACAGTAATACCTTATCTTTCTACTGATTCAACCACACCCTTCCTTCATCCACAGGAGCCAATTCTGCCTGTCCTGAAACAGCATGACAGTCCCGCAAATTGCATTATTTCTGTTAGACAGTAAACAATTTTGAGAGGCATAAAATATATTCTGGGTTACAACTAGAGATGAGCAAATCAAAGTTGATGAAGTGGAAATCGATCAGAATTTTAGGAAAAATTTGATTTGCATAGAATCCGAATTTCCTCAAGCTTCATGGTAACAAATCAAATTTTTTCCTAAAATGGCTGCTGCACTTGTTAAGACATGGAGCAAGGAACTCTGGGAAGGAGGGATCACCCACAATGCCATGCACGCAGCCAATCAGCAGCCAGACAGCCCTGTGATGTCACAGCCCTATAAATAGCCTCAGCCATCTTGGATTTAGCCATTTTCCAGTGTACTTAAGCAGGGAGAGACATCACCAGGTTCTAGGGACAGTGTTAGAAAATACTTTAAAACTTTTATTTTGCTGTATAGAAGTTCAGGGAAAGGATAGGGAGGAATTATTCCACAGTATTGAAGCAGAACAGGGTTTAGTAGGGGAGTTTACAGCCTGGGTAATAGGAACAATCCTATTACACCTTGCTGCACTGGCTGCGGATCCAAATTGCCATCATACAGCTCTGTCATTGGGCCACTCTGTGGTCTCCTCATGCTGCTTGTACCTCACTACTATGTCATAGGGCCATACTGTGGACTTCTCATGCTGTTCCCACCCTCCTCACTTCATGACTGGGCCACTATTTGGCCTTTTCGGCCTGGCTTACATCATCATTTATTTGACACTTCTTCTGATCTGTAAGAAGGAAGGAAAAATGAGATGCGCAATGGATCCTGTCTGTGTAACAGTTTTAAGGCCTGCATGACATGGTCACTATTTTGCATCAGACTTGGCTTATGATTTGGTAGCCAAAAGCAGGAGTGGGTACAAAACACAAAAGACATGCAAATATTCCATTCATGTGTCATCTCTGTTTTGGATCCACTCCAGTTTTTTGGGGCTTTAGCAATACTGATGGATTACTGACCAAATGCTGACTGAGTGAAGGCGGATGCTCCACAGACAGGATCCGTTTTTTGTGGGTTATTGTTCTGGCGGATCAGAGGAAGGGTAAAATAATCAGTGACGACAAAACAAATTTACTGCTGACACCCTCTCCACTCTGTCAGGGGGCTCTACTTGTATAAGTGTTTAATAGAACAGGTTCTGTAGACATCTATATGGAATCAGCTGCAGATGGTGTAAAAGGAGTGCACTTCTTCTTGACTCTAACATTGACCTCTAAGGGTCACACTTGAGTTATTTGGTCAGTTTTGGCCCCGCAACTGCCCAAATAAGTGAAGTGTGCAGTGATTCTAAGAGCGACGCCTGTCATCTACATGTCATACTTGTTTCACTACCACAGCAGACTCCCTATGCATGTTACTGCAAGGCACAGTGTTCTACACCACTATAAATGCTCCCTGCAGCCAGGAAATTGGCGAACCAGCCAAATCGAATTTTTTTAGAAATTCGCTCATCTCTAGTTACAATCACAGTGTGGAACTGAAATAATCATTCAGAGGCACAATGTGAGCACAATGGGTAAAATAAATAGTGTATTGAATGAATATTCCCTGTGTGTGTTGCGTAATGGCAGCCATTTCTAATTTAGATAACCCTGGAAGAAAATGACAGCAAAATCTAGGTTACCTCATTCTATTTATGGCTTTTACATTCTGTGTGACGCCCGGCTTAATAAATACTTAATTACTGCAGGGTTCTAGGATCCATTAGTTGTGTCATCACTCACCAGAGAATGCTTTAATTAAAATAATAAATTATCAGGCGGATACCTACACAGTGAAATATGCAAAATGAGAAACGTGTAAGCAAATCAATTAAAGGGGAAATAAAATCCATTTAGCATTCATTTCCCTTTAAATGAGCGCAAGAAATGCAAAGCTGATGTTGTACCAGGAGAGTACGTCAGCTCTACATTGCTGCATTATTAATATCAATGGGAATTGCTGGATCACAGGATGGGCGCTCAAGCTTTTTACAGTGAGAATCAAGTGCTGCAGGATCTTAACATTGCAAAAGGGGAGACTTGGACAACCTTGACCCGGAGTAGTGGCAAATGTAAAACTTCCATGCACTCATTATAGAGCTAAAGCTATTGGCTATCAATGCCTGCACTTGGTATGTACGTGTACATATGATCATCCGGCGGGATACTATTAATTATTAATTGCTTATTACCAGTTATTTATTCCACTCTGGACTATTTCATACACTACAGTCCTTTATCCTAGAGAGCTTGCAGTCTTGCACTCATGCACAGGCCAAGGGTCAGTCTTATACTAAGGTCTCTTTGATACAGTGTATCAGCTATGTATTTTAAAGTGATTTTCCAATGTCCCAAAAAAATAAAAATAAAAAATGTATTTCCGTTGTCAGGGCATTTAATTAGGCCCCGTGGTATCTAATATGTGTGTATCATCTTTGTTTACCACTTGCCTGGACCCTTGTGTCTTCTCTTTTTTAAGTGCATTGACCAAAGCAGTCCTTTCTGCAATTTGTATGAGACCCTACAGGTCCCGGTTTGCAGTAATACATTATGATTTTGCCTCTTCATTGAGTGCCAGCTTCTCACAGACTGTTGTACTGCCCATTCGTAATGAAAGGTTGGCACTGACAGTAGGAAAGCATGAGAGCATGCATATTATAGTCTTTGCAAATATATAAAATACGCAAACAGCACTTTTATATGTAAGGTCAGACATGCCTGGATGGTCTTTAATTTCCACCCCCAACCGTAAAGAGGGCCTGTCACCACAAAATACAGTGCAATCAACAGGCAGTAAGCTGTAGAGCAGGAGGAGCTGAGTATATTGATATACAGTTTTGTGGGAAAAGATTCAGCAAAACATGTAATTTATACATTTAAATCTTTGCCCTTTCTGAACTTAAAACTGCCCCATATACTGCTATCAGTAACTGACAGCTATCTCTGTATACACACTTACGCAGAAAATGCTATCAATCACTGATAACACCTCCCTGTTTACAGCTATGTATATACACTTAAACAGAGAATTCTATCACTGATAGCAACTCCCCCGTGTACAGCTATCAGTGATGGACAGCTACCTCTGAATATACACTTACACAGAGAATGCTATCAATCAATGATAACACCTCCCCTGTGTCCATCTATCAGTGACTGACAGCTATCTCTGTATACACACTTACACAGAGAATGCTATCAATCACTGATAACACCCCGCCGTGTACAGCTATGAGGGACTGACAGCTATCTCTGTATAAACACTTACACAGAATACTATCAATGACTGATAACACCTCTCATGTGTACAACTATCAGTGACTGACAGCTATCTCTGTATATACACTTACACAGGGAATACTATCAATCACTGATAACAACTTCCCTGTGTACAGCTACCAGTGACTGACCGCTATCTCTGTATACACACTTACACAGAGAATGCTATCAACATAACTAAAGTCAGAAATGTAAAAGCTTTAAAGGTATAAATTACAAGTTTTACTGAATCTTTTCCCATAAAAATATATATCAATCAATCTACAAAAAATTAATCAATCCATAAAACTATATATCAATCTGCTCAGCTCCGACTGCTCTACAACATTCTGCCTGCAGTTTGCACTGCATTACATGGTTACAGGTTTGCCTAAAAATACAGAGCAGTGTATTGCTGTTTTCTTGGTTTCTTTTTTAGAATACAGTATAAAGCTGTGTTCTTCCTTTCATTTCCCCTTTGCCTGTATCCCGAGATATGCGGCATGTGAAGACCAGCTTTGAAAAAAATGACATGATTTTGTGATAATCTGTCAGGAGGTATGTAAGTATGAAAGTGAGATATAGAAGCCCTTACAAAATTCACAAAGGTACTGTAAAAAGTAGAGAAATGGACATCTTCAAGTAACTGCTTTCACCAGGTTAAGACTGGCCTACAGGAAAACGGGTCAATCCTGCGGTGGGCCCCTAGTCCCCCATCCCCTGCATAAGTGACATATTGCACAGTACTCTGAACTACATATAGAAAGGCAATGTACAGCATCCTAACTAGCCTATGTTCATAAATAAATTATTTACCAACCCCCCAGTTTGTATTTGGTGACAGATACAGTACTTTTAGATAAAGAGATACCCAGACAGTATCTCTTTTATCAGGGACCTTCCATATTTAAGCTCACTGCAAGGACCTCTATAACCAGCCATTTTGTAGCGTCTTGCTGCTGCCACTGTGTGAGCGGGAAATATTTGCATGTAGCTTTACAGTTTGCCTCCAGAATGCATTTTACTGGTGAGCCCTAGCACCCCAGTCCAACACTTGCTTTCACTGCTCTTTAAAAGGTTTGTCTGACCTAAGAGTTAACTTAACCCCCTATCTGTAACGTGTGCCAAATAAAAAAGTAATGCACTCACTGCCCACACTACAAGTGACATGCCGTCATAGTACATACGACCACTGAGGCCAGTAATTGGCTGCAGCAGTCACAGGACCAAGCCACTTTCTGTCCAAAGGGGAACTGAAGCAGCTGTGAAGGGATCTATGGTGCTGAATTAGTGGTACTACGACTGGTGAGTGCATTTTCTTACATTTGGCGCATTATGGGCAGGGGTTAGGTCAGCTCCTATACCAGAATACCCCATTAAAGTTAAAACCCTTTTCATGAGTTAAAGGGGTTGTTCCACAAAAAATATTCTACGTTTTTTAAACCAGCACCTGGATCTGCATCATTTTGTAATTGCATGTAATAATACAATTTATTATAGCTACTGATGTTTTGAATTAAATCTATCTGTATGGTGCCACCTGCTGTTTCCTCTTTTTCTAAATTCTCTCTCCAGCTCACTGAGGTTGTTCCATCCTTTAACTGCTACCAACTGCAGCAGAATGGAGTGTGCATCCCCTAAGCTGCCAGCTTGAAGAGCAATTGGAGCAATGAATGGGCAGATCTCTGGATCCATGTGAGGTACAGGGCTGGTTTTAGGTTTGTCAGAAAGAGACTGACGTATACTATTTGCTGCCTGAATTTTAATTTGTTACATTACTTATTGGATAACGCAGTTCTGGATGAGGCGTGGCCTGGTCGGCAATGTAGGAGGACGTGCGCACTAGAGTTCCCGGGCAGCGCTTGAAAAGATCCGTCACCATCCTTTGGCTGCGGTGAATTAAACAGCTGGGCTCCACCAAAATAACAAGGGAGACCTTTCTGTGGCCCTAGGCCAGTATGACCCGCTCGGCCAGGAAGGAAAAAGAGGCAGTGGGACCGACCCCGGCAAAACAGCATGGGTTGCAGCGTGCCTGGAGCAATATGCCCGTGTCCTCCCCATACTCCAGGCAGAGGATACTCTGCCTGGAGCGATGGCTGAACACGTGGCGGACTCGGCTGATCATGCTACAGAGCAGGACCCCTGCTTTCAAGATGGCGGATCCCACGTGGAGGAGTTGAAGGCAAGTGAAGGGGGGCTCCCCACTGAGCATAATTGACTGCACAATGCCCAAGTAAAACCCTCTATCTCCACACTCATGCTGCTGACTGACCCTACTGTTAAGGACATATATGCAGCCGTGCACCAATGTAGTGCAGCTCTGATAAACCTGAAAACATCCATTGGGTCCCTCCAAGAAAATGTGTCCTTTATTAGACAGGATAACAGGAAAGTTAAATAAAGAATCGCTGAAGCGGAGGGACGAGTAAGCCAACTGGAAGACCAAGCCCCCCCCTATGAAACGTGATCTGGCTAAAGTAATTTACAGCATCACCCTCTTAATAAATAAAACGAGGGACTTGGAAAATAGATCGCTCCAAACTAACCTTCGCCTAGTGGGGGTCCCTGAAAAAACCGAATGGTCCCATGCTGTCCACTTCTTTGAAGACTGGTTCAGAAAGATATTTGGAAAAGACCCTCTTTCTCCCTTCTTTGCTATAGAGAGGGCGCACATAGTGCCGTTTCGCCCACCACCATCGGGAGGCCCTCCTAGACCAATGCTAATGAGGATTTTACATTTTCAAGGTAGAGCTACCATTCTCCGCAAAGCCAGGGAGCACCAGAATCTATCTATAGATGGACATAAAGTCTCTATTTTTTGTTGGATTGAACAAACGGAATCCCTATCCTCCGAAAGTTACAAAAACGACTGATAGAAGAGTGGGAAATGCCACGCCTGGGACTTCACCGAGGAAAGCCTGGATGACTCTGGGGACGGGCGGATAAGTATAATGTTTCCTTTCTGCTATGAGCCTGTTCTTTTATGGACACCACCGTGCTCCGGAGTAACAATCTGGTGCTATCTTATAACAATGACTTTAGTAGTCATACTTGTGCTGTTGTTATATGTTTAGTTGAAATACCAAGAGTTAACTGTACCAAAAAAGACATTTGTTATGCTGTTTTATTGCTGCCCAGATCTCTATTACTGAGATCTGATCCGTGAATGCGGATGTGCTATTGCTTCCTGTGCCTCATGTCCTGCTTGGGGACCACCAAATGTTCTTTTTGTTGGGAATATTATGTTCATGGTTTACTTAGGGTTAAGACCTGCAGAGAGATGATACACGCAATTGTTCTTTTGCTATATGGTAAGTGCCTTATTTTGATGTCTAGATCTTCTTTTCTCTTATGTCTTCCACGGAATGATGGCAGATAAAACTTACATTATAGTATGGAATGTTAGAGGCCTGGAAGATACCACTAAACGCCAAGCAGTTTTTATGGCCGTTCAGAAGTATCAGCCAGCCATAATATTCCTCACTGAGATTCACTTGTCTAAACAATCCCATAAGGCTACTTCATAAACCATGGATGTTGCAGGCCTTTCATTCCACCTTTTCTACACACACTAGAGGGGTCAGTGTCCTAGTCCATAGAGCTATTCCCTTTGAATGTCACTCTAGCAAAATTGATACTGAGGGCCGATATGTCTGCCTGCACTGTTCTATTTTTGGGGTACAATTTCTTCTAATTGCCATGTACATCCCACCGTCATATTCCAGCGGAGCAATAAAAGAGGTAATGACATGGATAGTTCAAGGCCCACAAGTGCCGATTCTAATGATGGGTGATTTTAACAAATATCAAGATCCTTTTTTGGATAAGTTTCCACGCCTCATAACCTAGCAAATGCTGTGGAGACCTCATTGGCAAAGCTATTCAGAGAACTGGATCTGCACGATCTATGGAGAATTAGATTCCCCCAGGAACGGCAGTACTCCTGCTTCTCTGCGTCTCATAATTCCCGGTCCCTAGAAGCATTGCCTTATACCTCTGTTATAGAATACCTACCGTGCTGCCTCTCTGATCACTCACCCATAAACATAGAATTGAGTTTTGAAAAAGATAGAGGGTGCTGTGGTTCAGCACTCTGGAAACTCAATCCCCTTTGGATACAATTGTTAGATGAGGAAGACAGAATGCATAAGGGAATTTTTACATTTTAATAAAGGGTCAGCAGCCATAGGGACAATATGGGACACCATGAAAGCATATGTGAAAGGCCTCTATATCCAGAAAATTTAAAGACGTAAAATTAAAACCAGGGAACTTACTAAAGCCATACAGCAGGAAGTGATAAGGAGTGAACAATTGTATATAAGTACACTCTCCCAGGAGTCTGAAGCAGTGTGGAAAAAAGCACAATCTAAACTTACTGATCATTTATTACATATAGCAGACATCAAACGATTCTTCATCAAACAAAAATACTTTGAGGCAGGATAGAGAGAGTACGGGTAGTCTGTTGGCTAGAGTGGTCTGGTCATAAGAGGGTGCATCTAGAATAGCAGCAATTAGAACCATGGACGAAGAACTCTCAGTGGAAAATTCTGTAATTCTTGATACGTTCCATAACTGTTATAAGGAGTTGTATTCCTCCAAATTGTCCATGGGAAGAGATGATATTAAAAAAATATCTTGGCCAAATATCAATCCCTAAATTTTCCCTAGAATCTGCAGCATACCTGGATGAACCCCTTACTTTGGAGGAACTTGTAGTAGCTTTAGGTTCCTTCTCCTATGAAAAGGCCCCAGGATCGGACGGACTACAGGGGGAATTTTTTAAACGTTACCGGGACTGTCTCCTCCCACATCTTCTAGAGACCTTTAACGATGCTCTACAAATTGTAAAATTACCTGCATCTATGAGAGAGGCGATAGTGGTGGTTCTTTGAAAGCCCAACAAGGACCCTGTTAGACCTGACTCCTACAGACCCATTTCTCTTCTATCAAATGATGCGAAACTGCTAGCTAAAAGACTGGCTAATTGGGTTAATAAGATAATCACTCCTTTGATACATAAGGATCTGGCTGACTTCATGCCGGATAGGAGCACGGCCAATAATCTCCGTCGACTGTTCCTGAATCTCCATAGACCGTTAAATACTGGGGGATGTCGTGCAATAATATCCCTGGATGCTGCCAAGGCTTTCAACAGCATATAATGGGAGTTCCTGTGGGAAGTCTTGGAAGCCATGGGATTTGGGCAGGGTTTTGTCTCTTGGATTAAATTACTGTATAACTCCCCGCTAGCAAGGATTTAGAGTGAATGGTATACTTTCAGATCACTTCCCCTTACATAGGGGCACACAACAGGGTTGCCCCTTGTTTTAACTGCTATTTGCAATAGCAATTGAGCCCTGGCCTGTCTTCTACGTAACTCCCCAGATTGGAAGGAATTTCCAGTAGGCCCCAAGGAAGAAAGAGTCTCGTTATATGCAGACGATTTATTACTATACGTTGGAGATCTACAGAAGTCCATAGACCCCGTAATGAATGAGATTGTTGATTTTGGGAAATATTCGGGGGTAAGAAAGAATTGGGACAAGTCCACAGTTCTCCCACTGGGTCCTACCCCACCACAATTAGACCTCGCCCGCATACCCCTACAGTTAACCACTCACTTCAAATATTTTGATGTGATGATAACACTAATACCAGCCGAATACATAAAACTGAATTTACAGCAACCAATTGCTAAATTTGTAGTCAAAACTAATGTTTGGTGTAAGCTGCCCCTTATGGTAATTGGCCGCTGCAATTTACTCAAAATTATACTCATGTCACAGCTATTATATATACTACATAACTTGCCGGTATGGGTCTCACAAAGGATATTCTAGAAAATTCAGGGGATTTTTAGATCGCTGATCTGGAAAAAAAATAAGCAACTAAAAAATTTGCATAGAGACACTCCAAAAAAGTAAGTAAGAGGGCGGCTTGTCCCTCCGGAACCCATGGTCCTACTTTATAGCTGCACAACTGCAACATGTTAGAGGGTGGATTAGAACAGTTGACCTAGACTCCTCGGCCGATATTGTTGCTTACAGTATGAAACAAAAAGCACCTATTGCCTCAGTGGAAATGAGTAGGCAACAGTCTCTTGGTAGGAAACTTCCCACAATCTCCCTTATAACTAAAGTTTGGTCAAAATTCAATTAATTGGCAAATCTAACAGGTTTCAGCGACAATACACCATTATGGCGAAACCCCCAACTGCCAGAAATATTCAGGCTAGAAGGCTTTTCCTCATGGAGGAGGGGCATATTGTTTCTGGGCCAAATTCAATCACATGGAGTGTATAAATCTTTTACCCAGCTTCAGGAAGAGTTTGGCTTACCCAAAACGGCATTTTTTCAATTCCTCCAATTAAGACATGAATGTCAAACGCAATTTCCAAAGGGTATAGTAATTGCCGTCTCCCCTCTCGTGGTAAAACAGTTATTGGAGAGTAGGTCCGCCAAAGGCCTGATATCCCGACTATATAAATAGATACTTGACGCCAACCCCTTTGATGGTAAAAGGAAAATGGGAAGAGGAACAAGGGAATGACGTTCTGGCTTCAACTACTAATCTTACACTGAACGAATCTCAGAGACTGTCTCAGCTATATTTAATACACAGAGTATATGGAACCCCCAAATTTCTATTTAAAATAGGCATACGACCGGACGCCACATGCCCTTGCTGTGGAGAAACAGAAGCGACATTGCTTCACATGGTTTGGAATTGCCAAAAATTGGGAAGATATATGAGAGATCATAGCCGTAACGAATCAGATGAGTGTCACGACTGGCGGTGGGGGAAACCCCCAGCCGTGCGGTACCCGGAGATGTTTGGTCGCTGCAAGACCACAGGATCAGGGAGCAGGTCACCTCCTAAAGTCTCCCTGATCTGACCCTAACTCCTAACCTGCATGGGCCGACCTTTAGGGTAGGAGGACCCATGCGCAGGAACCTCGGGTCCCTACTATCCCTCCGCAGGTCCCTAGGCTAGGAGCTGGATAGACTACCTGTTCCTCCAGAACACGGAGGAACAGGAGCCTAGAAAGGCCAAGCTGGAAATAAAGGGAATCCAATACCACTTATGGCAGTGGCAGGTATGTGGAACTTCAACCTCACCTACCTGCCACAAACACACCGCCCGGAACCCATGCAAAAGTGCTGTCTGTCTACAACAACAGAGAAGACAACAGCACACACCATACATCACACAGGGAACCAGGGAACCATAAGGTGCAACAAGCCAGCAACCACATACACATAAACATAACATCAGACAAGGTAACAAAGGTTTTACTAACAAGGTTTTATGACCAGAAGGATGGTCCTCACCAGGCAGATGGAGGAGACAGGAGGCTGCTCCAGCCAGCATGGCTGAGAGCAACCTACTGAAGCCTGCAAGAGACTCAGGCTATATAGGCCAAAAGGCCACACCCACCAGTCAACCACACCCAGTGACAACACACACACTGGGAAGGGAGTTAACCCTTCCTACACCACAGAAGGGAAAACACCAACTTAAAGGGGAATAGCACACACACTCACTCGCCTGTCACCGCTGGCAACGGCATGCGTGGCCACCGTGTCCTGCAGAACAACCAGCAGGCAGAGACCCTGCCACCACATGCACAACACCAGACGTTGCCGCGGACAACCGCAGGTGAAGGGAGGTGTCCAAGTGCATACAACCTCGTGCACAACAAACAGACCAGGAAGTGCACACAAACACAGACGAAGGACGTGCACACCAAAACACGTTGCCAAGGGCAACCGCACGCATGCCTGTTATTCGCGGCAACCGCACCTGAGGCAAACCACTAAGTGCCCCCAGCTGCGGTTGCGACAACACCAGACCGCGGATAACTGCATGCGGCTCCCAAGGAGTCACGACCATGACCAGGGGTCGTGACAATGAGATTACCTAATGACCCCAGAAGTTGTGTGTTGGGTATACTGAATTCTCCAGGAATAGACGATAAAACGTATCTATGTATTCACAGAATATTGTTTCAGGCGAGGGTTTTAATTGCATAAATACAATACAGGGAAATACAATACAGGGAAAGCCACACAACAGACAGGAATATACAGGGTGGGCCATTTATATGGATACACCTTAATAAAATGGGAATGGTTGGTGATATTAACTTCCTGTTTGTGGCACATTAGTATATGTGAGGGGGGAAACTTTTCAAGATGGGTGGTGACCATGGCGGCCATTTTGAAGTTGGCCATTTTGAATCCAACTTTTGTTTTTTCAATAGAAAGAGGGTCATATGACACAACTTATTGGGAATTTCACAAGAAAAACAATGGTGTGCTTGGTTTTATCGTAACTTTATTCTTTCATGAGTTATTTACAAGTTTCTGACCACTTATAAAATGTGTTCAATGTGCTGCCCATTGTGTTGGATTGTCAATGCAACCCTCTTCTCCCACTCTTCAAACACTGATAGCAACACCGCAGAAGAAATGCTAGCACAGGCTTCCAGTATCCGTAGTTTCAGGTGCTGCACATCTTGTATCTTCACAGCATATGCTGTAAAGATACGAGATGTGCAGCACCTGAAACTACGGATACTGGAAGCCTGTGGAGGAGGGCCACATAAGTAAATTAATTTCCGTTTAGAAGTGGGAAGGGAACACTGTCCCAGTGTGGGCACGTGTGTGCAGGGACCCGTTGTGTAGCTCAGTAAGAGCTAAGGCCTCAGCCTGGTTACCAGAGGGCCTAGAGTGGAGAGCCAAAGCCATAAGAGAAGTAATGGCCTCATGTGTGCAGTATAGAGCATCAGCAGCAGACTCTAAAAAGCAGCCGAATACCAGAGCAACTGAAGACAAGCAGCACGAAACATGCCTCTCAAGCATCCCTCTTTTGGAGGGACAGTCCCTCTTTTTGATCCAAGCCCCTCTGTCCCTCTTTGATCCTGAAATGTCCCTCTTCTTGACCTGAGGAATTAATGTATAAAAGTGTATTAATAAATTTACTAAATTGCTCCTTCCCAAACGGTATCATTTCTACCTTTATATTAGACCATAACTTCATTATTTGGTGCAATGTGGACCTTAAAATATCTATAATCGGATGATTGATATGATAATATTTAAATTGATATTGAAGTACAAGAAAAAAATAATATGGTCCCCAGAGGCTCCACATGCTGTAAAAAACTAAAGAACCTTGTACTAACCTAACGGATTCCCAGCTGCTGCAGTTCTGAGTCAGTAATTATGCGTTGGGCGGAGTTAGAGGCGTGGCTTAGTATGAAAAAAATTGCCGCAATGCATGCAGCGCATATTTCTTCGCAATTTTCAAACATTGGGAGGTATGCAAAAAGGAGCCAAGAATTATACAAACCACAGCTCTACTAGGGAACACTGTTAGAGATCACATCCTTGGGACAGATATCTGCAGAAAAGGGCTGACCTACAGGGGTACAGGTGAATCCCCCAGTGGGCCCCTGGGCAAGGTGGGCCCCTATTCTTCTACCCTCTGAACAAGTGACACATAACACAGTAGACTTACTACATACATATATTCAATGTACAGCACCTCATCCAGTTTATTATTAAAGACACGCCTAGAGCTTAGATTTCTTCTAGTTATAGAGGAAAGCTGCCAATGTCCTCTTCTCCCCAGGACCTACCTTCTCAGAGGTGCTGCAGGGACCCCCATATTCAATCATCTAGTAGCATCTTGCTGCAGTGTAAACAGGTAATATTTGGATGTATCTGTACAGTGGGCCCCCAAAAATAAATTACTGCCTTAGGCACCCCAGTCCGACACTTGATATGGGCTTTGCGGAGGCAAACTTCGTTAAGTCGTGCGAAATTTTGGTGAAGAACTTCGGCCTTCAATTCTACAACTTTAAAAACATTTTAAAATAGCAGTACTGAAAATGTGTTTAAAGTTGTAGAATCAAAGGCCGAAGTTCTTCACCGAAGCCTTGCGCAACTTTTTAGATATCACCATTTATTTGACCCTTCTTCTGAACAGTCAGAAGGAAGAAAAAATTAGACACACAACGGATCCTGTCTATGTAGCAGCTGTAAGGCCTGTACCACATGGTCCATATTTTGCATTACAATTGGCTTATGATTTGGTAACCAAAAGCAGGAGTGCATACAAAGCAAAGCAGACATGCAAATATTCCATTCACGTGTCATCTCTGCTTTGGATCCACTCTTGTTTTTTTGGGGGGGTTATTGTTCTGACGGAGCAGAGGAAGGGCAAAATGATCTGCTGACACCCTCTCCACTCTATCGGGGGGCTCTACTTGTATAAGTGTTTAATAGAACAGGTTCTGTAGACATCTATGTGAAATCAGTGAATCGGTGTAAAAGGAGTGCGCTCTTTCACGCTATAGTAGGATCTTGGGCCTCTGCACAGAGCTTTATACCTGGTGTTAACATTGACCTGTAAGGCCTCATGCACACGACCGTTGTGTGCACCCGTGGCCGTTGTTCTGTTTTCCGTGATTTTCTGCGGACCCATTGACTTTCAATGGGTCCGTTGAAAACTCGGAAAATGCACCGTTTGTCATCCGCCTCCGTGATCCGTGTATCCTGTCCGTCAAAAAAATATGACCTGTCCTATTTTTTTGACGGACAACGGTTCACGGACCCATTCAAGTCAATGGGTCTGTGAAAGAACACGGATGCACACAAGATTGGCATCCGTGTTCGTGATCCGTGGCCGTAGGTTACTTTCATACAGACGGATCTGAAGATCCGTCTGCATAAAAGCTTTTTCAGATCCGACAGTATATGAAAACTCAGATCCGACAGTATATTCTAACACAGAGGCGTTCCCATAGTGATGGGGACGCTTCTAATAAGAATATACTACGAACTGTGTACATGACTGCCCCCTGCTGCCTGGCAGCACCCGATCTCTTACAGAGGCCCGTGATCAGCACAATTAACCCCTCAGGTGCTGCACCTGAGGGGTTAATTGTGCATATCATAGCCCCCTGTAAGAGATCAGGGGCTGCCAGGCAGCAGGGGGCAGTCATGTACACAGTTCGTAGTATATTCTTATTAGAAGCGTCCCCATCACTATGGGAACGCCTCTGTGTTAGAATATACTGTCGGATCTGAGTTTTCATATACTGTCGGATCTGAAAAAGCTTTTATGCAGACGGATCTTTGATGCAGACAGTTTTAATTTCATTGGTGGCCAGTGCGGACCCCCCCTCCCTCTATTGTATTAATATCATTGGTGGCCAGTGCGGCCCCCCCGGCCCCCCCTCCCTCCCTCTATTGTATTAATAACATTGGTGGCACAGTGTGCGCCCCTCCCGGCCCCCCTCCCTCCCTCTATTGTATTAATAACATTGGTGGCCAGTGTGCGGCCTCACCTCTCCCCCCCCCCCCCCCGATCATTGGTGGCAGCGGAGTTCCGATCGGAGTCCCAGTTTAATCGCTGGGGCTCCGATCGGTAACCATGGCAACCAGGACGCTACTGCAGTCCTAGTTGCCATGGTTACTTAGCAATAGTAGAAGCATCATACTTACCTGTTGGCTGCTGCGCTGTCTGTGACCGGCCGGGAGCTCCTCCTACTGGTAAGTGACAGATCATTAAGCAATACGCCGCACAGACCTGTCACTTACCAGTAGGAGGAGCTCCCGGCCGGTCACAGACAGCGCAGCAGGTAAGTATGATGCTTCTAATATTGCTAAGTAACCATGGCAACCAGGACTGCAGTAGCATCCTGGTTGCCATGGTTACCGATCGGAGCCCCAGCGATTAAACTGGGACTCCGATCGGAATTCTCCGCTGCCACCAATAATCGGGGGGCGGGGGCGGGGGGTCCGCACACTGTGCCACCAATGTTATTAATACAATAGAGGGAGGGAGGGGGGGCCGGGGGAGGCAGCACACTGTGCCACCAATGTTATTATTACAATAGAGGGAGGGAGGGGGGGCCAGGGGAGGCCGCACACTGTGCCACCAATGTTATTATTACAATAGAGGGAGGGAGGGGGGGCCGGGGGAGGCCGCACACTGTGCCACCAATGTTATTAATACAATAGAGGGAGGGAGGGGGGGCCGCACTGGCCACCAATGATATTCAAACTGGGGAGGGAGGGGGGTCTGCCCCCTGCTGCCTGGCAGCCCTGATCTCTTACAGGGGGCTATGATACGCACAATTAACCCCTTCAGGTGCATCACCTGAGGGGTTAATTGTGCTGATCACGGCCCCCTGTAAGAGATCAGGGGCTGCCAGCCAGCAGGGGGCAGTCATGTACACAGTTTGTAGTATATTCTAACTAGGAGCGTCCCCATCACCATGGGAACGCATCTGTGTTAGAATATACCGTCGGATATGAGTTTTCACGATGTAACTCAATTCCGATGGTATATTCTAACATAGAGGCGTTCCTATGGTGATGGGGACGCTTCAAGTTAAAATATACCATCAGATTGGAGAAAACTCAGATCCGATGGTATAAAAGGGACTCCTGACTTTACATTGAAAGTCAATGGGGACGGATCCATTTGCAATTGCACCATATTGTGTCAACGTCAAACTGATCCGTCCCCATTGACTTGCATTGTAATTCAGGACGGATCCGTTTTTTCATGTCCGTGGATCCTCCAAAAATCAAGGAAGACCCATGGACGAAAAAACGGTCACGGATCAACGGAACCCCGTTTTGCGGACAGTGAAAAAATACTGTCGTGTGCATGAGGCCTGACTGAGTTCCCACTTGAGTTATTTGATCAGTTTTGGCCCAATAAGGCCTCATGCACACGACCGTTGTGTGCATCCGTGGCCGTTGTGCCGTTTTCAGGGTTTTTTTCGCGGACCCATTGACTTTCAATGGGTCCGTGGAAAAATCGGAAAATGCACCGCCTGACAGCCGCATCCGTGATCCGTGTTTCCTGGCCGTGAAAAAAATATGACCTGTCCTATTTTTTTCACGGCCAACGGTTCACGGACCCATTCAAGTCAATGGGTCCGTGAAAAAATACGGATGCACACAAGATTGTCATCCGCGTCCGTGATCCGTGTCAGTTTTTTCCTATAATTTCAATGGCAAACTTGACTTAGATTTTTTTTTCATTTTTCATGTCCGTGGATCCTCCAAAAATCAAGGAAGACCCACGGACAAAAAAACGGTCACGGATCACGGACCAACGGAACCCCGTTTTGCGGACCGTGAAAAAATACTGTCGTGGGAATGAGGCCTAACTGTGAAAATAGAGAAGTGTGCAGTGATTCTAAGAATGACACCGACCAAATCAATTTTTTTATAAATTCACTAATCTCTAGTAACGAATACAAAGAAGCATGCCACAACTCTTTCTTTATGCTGGATTTATATGGAATGCAACAGCAAAAAATGAGTATCATGGTAGAGGTCCACAGACTAGTTGAGCCCTTACAGTAATATATCAAGCTTAGATATGTTTGTACAAGAGAATGCTTCTCATACTCCTGCTGTATCCTGACTTGGCATGGCACCAGCTCTTTCTAGACAGGAGTTCCCTGGCCTTTCCTACTGATTTATGTTCATTTATCTGCAATACATCTAGATTTAAGCTCACTAAAGCCACCAATTTGGACTTGGTCTTCTCAGTTTAAAAATAACATCACTCTGCTCATTGATTATTCTGGTCACTTTCAATAGCAAAATCAGTGATGGGGAACATAATCGTAGGAGTCACAAATTATCCAACTGGATTGAAAGGAACTTGTGTGGGCAAGAAGCGGCCTATAGGAGATTTAATTTCTTTATTTTCTCTTCAATAACTAGTCAATTAATCTTAAAAGTGATAAAACCACCAAACTGGAACACAGGAGAAGCCCTGCTCAGTGGCGTGTGCATTTTATTTTAACACCATCCAAATATAGACTTTTCTTGACTGATAACCCTGTCAGATTCTGATTATGGCCTGATACATCATCACACAAATAACAAGGAATTTTGGTGAAAAGTATGAATTTTCTTTAGTCTTCTGTATTTCTTTTTTCTGCAGTCTGAGGTTGAAGGTGTGTGTGTGTATTTATGCAATTTGTAATGCCGTATTAACTGGCTGCATTCAGTTTACTGATTAAACGCAATCAGAATATAAATCATTGTTATAAACTTACCTAAAAATAAAAAATAAATAAAAGAAAGAAAGATAAGCTTCAGAAACAGTATTGAAGAAGCACTGCAGAGAACCAGGGGTCTCTCACCATCTGGTTCTCTCTTCTCTCTCTCTCCTGACAGTCCTCTTGTGGCACTGGTGTAGTATGTGCACTTACAGATGTGTCCACCCTTACCATAGTGTGAACGTTCTCATGAAGCAAAGTCAATACCATTGCAACACTGTGTGACTACAAATAAACACATATAGGATAGAAATCTTGTGACATAATATCTTAGGTTTCTTTTAAAGCTGGTTGTCTTTTGCTATTTCAAAATATATTGAGCCAAGATATTGCAGATTAAGTCATATTGGTGGATTACTTCTGCAGCCAACTGCCTTACAAACATGCTGTTATTTTTGTAGCTTCTTGCTTTGGGAGTTTGGATTAAAAAATAACTATTAAAGGTACTCTAAATAAAAGTGTTCTTTCAATTCCTGCATTACATACTGCCCCATTAGGCCCAGTATTAGACAAAGCAGGATATAGAAATTTTGCATACATATTCCTTTAAGATATTATGTAAGGTAGAAGTTAGAATTTTTAAACTTTATTAACTTTAATCTTTTAAGAGGTCATTTATTAAACAGAAATGCACCTATATTAGGAGTATTTCGGGCACAGAGTGTGGAGCAAAGCTCCTTTGCACCGCTATCTGTAACTTTTCCCGGCTCAGGTCAGGTCTAAAAAAGAGGGCGTGGCGGGAGAAGGGACAGGCCCATCTGATTCACTATTTTCTACGGCTGTTTTAGGTGGAGAAAATGGTCTAAATGTACGACAGATCAGCGGTCATATTTAGAAGCAGCGGCACCTCTACATAACTTTGTCATATCCACCATCAGCACAGGGCCTTAAGACCAGCATCTAAAATGCCAGGCTTAATAAATGTGCCCCTTATTATTTAAAGTTTTATCACATTGCTACTGTAAAAAAATGAAAATATCATTTAGCAAATGAAAAAGCTAGAACAAGTCCTGTACCTCACATTGATCCAGAAATCTCCCAATGTATTGCTCCAGTTGTTCTTCTAGATTTCTTTTTGAGGATGAGCCATGCCGATTAGTGATAATCGAGCATGCTTGGCCGATGGCGGTATTCGGCTGAATACCGCATGTGCTCGAGCGCAATGCTCGAGTCTCCGCCCCGCACGTTTCTTGGCTGATACACAGCCATTAAACGTGCAGGTAAGTACTGCCCTCACTGTAATGCGGTAGTCATGTTGGCTGCTGGCATTAAAGTGATCGGCTGGCCGGAACGCATCATCGGGTGTTATATAGCACCCGATGATGCATGTTCGGATTCATTCTTAGTCAGGGAGAGCTGTGCTGAGGAAGGGACATACAGTGAGGGAGTGATTTAAGAATATTTTTACCACCAAAACTTTTCAGAGACCAAAAAGTCCTTTTAAGGACAATGTGTGTGGTAGCAGCAATCTATATTTTTAACATAACCTGCACTAAATAGATAAAACTTTACAGACCCAAAAGTCCTTCTAAGGACTATTTTGTGTGGCAACAATATCAATTTTTAGCGCATCCTGCGATAAATAGCGTACAATAGTTAGGCCGCTGCAGACAGCGACATTAGCTGTGCCACATCTATAGTGTAAAGTGTGCTCATCCCCCAAAAAATCTGTGACATCCAGTGTACTTTTTCCGTAGACGGTGTCCGCTGTGAAAAGTGACATTAGCTGCGCAACATCTCCAATGTAAAGTGTGCGCATCCCAAAAATATCTGACATCCAGTGTACTTTTTCCGTAGATGGTGTTCGCTGCAGACAGCGACATTAGCTGTGCCACATCTCCTGTGTAAAGTGTGCGCATCCCAAAAATATCTGTGACATACATTCTCACAAGTTAGTGGAATATGAGACTTTGTAAGAAAAAAAATAAAAAGAAAAATCATCATTTTCAGCTAACTTG
This sequence comes from Bufo gargarizans, assembly GCF_014858855.1. Taxonomy (NCBI): domain Eukaryota; kingdom Metazoa; phylum Chordata; class Amphibia; order Anura; family Bufonidae; genus Bufo; species Bufo gargarizans. The sequence goes on from NC_058083.1 coordinate 75,771,904, forward strand.
TGCCAAAAAAAAAAAAGAATTCTATGAACTCGCCATGCCCCTCACAGAATACCTTGGGGTGTCTTCTTTCCAAAATGGGGTCACTTGTGGGGTATTTATACTGCCCTGGCATTTTAGGGGCCCTAATGCGTGAGAAGTAGTTTGAAATCCAAATGTGTTAAAAATGCCCTGTGAAATCCCACCTAGGCTACAAAAAGTGTCACACATGTGGTATCGCCGTACTGTAATTATATATCTAGCTATTTGAAGAGACTAGAATTTTAATGTGGAGAAATAGAGTCCTGAACAATCTTGATTTCCTCCCTCAGATTGACTAATGCTTCTTCCTTATATTTGATAATCAGCCCCATTAGTTTAACGGAGCAATCTGATAGGATATCTTGCCACTGAGTCACAAAGGCTTCCGAATAAATGGCCGTAGGTTTTTTTCGGAGCCTTAATCCCCAGAATATCATGTTTTTTTTCAAATACCTTTGCAATGAGGTCAGGTCCCACCAGGTCCACGTCTCTCTGGTCAGCAATTTTTAAGGGAGGACATGTGTATTTTTAAATCCAAGATGTTCCGTGACTCCTCATGATCTATATTGAAAATAGCATCCATTTTCTTTAATCTTTCATCACAATCATCAATGATTCTTAGTGAGGTGTCAGATATGTTAATAAGTTAAGTCGGTGTAAATAACGGCACTTGAGATTTATATCCAAAGAAGCACAGGGAGCAACATGCAGGTTCCAAAAATAGAAACAACAAGCAAAGTTAGATTGCAGTGCTCACCTGGCTATTCAATCGAAGGGAGGCATGGGTAAACATCAGGAACCAGGCGCCAAAAAGCTAAAAATCAGCAAGAGAAAGTCCAGCTTCCCAAGAATTGGGAGACCTGGGAGTCCAAGATGCATCCAGACATCCTCCCCATGCTATCCCCGAACCATTTCAGTGGTGTTTCAATCAATTTCCGACCTTTTCCTATGAACAAGGCACCCTCCCATCTTCAGAGCAGGGGGTGCCTGGTTTAATGCTCGGGTTCTCCCATTGATTTCCATTATACTCCATCCCGATGTGTTCGGCCAGAGCACCAGAGCACTTTGGTGCTCGATCAACACTAATGTCGTTGTATGGGGGGGTGTCCTTTAACTGTCAGGTATTGTAACAGAAAATATGGTTGGTGGCAGGAGAAGGTTGGAACTGACTATGTGCTTCCACCTCAGTAAGGTGGTAAGAGACATGAGGGAAATAAGAAACAGCAGGTGGCGCTATACAGATACATTTTATTGAATACCTCAGTGACTATACAAAATGTTTACTTACATGCACTTACAAAAGTATTCAGATCTGGATGCTGGTTTGAAAAAATGTAAAATATTTTCATAGGAAAAACCCCATTAAATATTATTATATATTTTTTTTAAATAGCAGTTATCAAACCATGTTGTTGTATAATAATGCTATGTTAGGAGAAGTTGCACTACATACTAAGATTCTGATTAACCATAAAATAGAACATACGACATATGCACGACATATTAAGCATATAGTAAGCATTATAGTACACGTAATACAGTGTATGGTCCAATGCATGTGGACAGCACGTCCTATTACTGAGTTCCCATATTTTAGCCACAATCAGTGCAAACAGGTACATTCACGTAAAATCAAGCTCAGCCATGCAATCTCCATAGCCAAATATTTGTAGTAGTATGTCAATAGTCTAGCATAGTCATACTAAGAGCTCAATGAGATTTTCCAGGATTTAAAGGGGTTGCGCAATCCTGACATTTATGGCAGATCCACTGCATATGCTATAAATAGTGTTTAGGGAATCAAAGTCAAATAAATTGACTTCAATCCAAATTTCAGGAAAAATTTGATTCGCCAAAAAGTCGAATTTCCTTTAGCTTCTTGGTAACAAATCTATCTTTCCTGAAATGCTGGTAAAAATTATAAAACATACTCACCTTATCTATTTGCTCGCAAAGAGGCTGTCCTGGCCACCTTGATTGAAGAAACTGTGTGAAATCTTGCGCGTGGTGACATGTGACATCACGACATCAGCGCGCTGGCCAGGCGGGGTGATGTGATCAGTGATGACGTCACCGCACCTGGCCAGCGTGATGACCTCATCATGTCACCACACAAGAGTTTGTGCGATTTCTTTAATCAGGATGGCTGCAAAGGCCTCTCTGCAAGCAAATAGATAAGGTGAGTATGTTTTTTTTAACCCTGATTTAACTCGAAAGGCCTCAATTTTAATGTCAGATGCCGCGATCAGCGATTAATGCAGCATCTAAGGGGTTTAAGGACCGCTGTTCCCCATCATTGGACCCTCTACATACAATGGAATGCAATTTGTGACAAAGTAATTTGCAACAAATCACATTTCTTTGTGAAATTAGGCGAAGCAGCCGAATTGAATTTTTGATAACTTCGCTCATCTCTAGTTATAAATTTCCTAATAGTTCGGGTCCCACCTACTGTCTCAAGATTGTGGCTGCCATAAATAGAGAAGATGCCATGCATGAGCTGTTCTCTCCATTCACTTCAATGAGACTTCAGGAAATAGGCGAGTGCACTTCATTAAATATTTACAGAAGCTCCATAGAAATTAGTGGAGTGAGCAGCACATGTCTGCCTCCTCTTCATTACCAGTGGTGTGAGATCAGGGTCCCAGATGTGGCCATACCTTTCAGACATTTACAGTATGACGTATCCTGTGGATATGCTATAATTGTCCCCATGGGAGTATTCCTTTAAATATTGATGACCTATCCTGAGGACAGGTTATTTATATCTGGTTGGTAGGGATCTGACTCTTGACACCCCTGCTGATCAGCTGTTGGAGGGGGCCACAGCGAATGCATGAATGCTGCAGCCTCCTCCTAAGCCTGACATCACTTTTATAGATCACATGGCTTTGAGTTGCAATACCAAGCACAGCCACTATACAATGTACGGCACTGTGCTTAATACACAATGAAGAGGCCAGACAAGCACTGTGGCCCATTCAAACAGCTGAACGATGCTGGGAGTCCGACTTTCACTGATTAGATATTGATAACCTATCCCAAGAATAGGTCATCAATATTTAATGCCCTGAAATCCCCCTTAAATATGGCACCTACAGGGAAGGTGCATTCTTAGTCCTCCATGACTATGCCAATGTCCTTGAGGTCCATAAAGACATGTGTTGACCACTGGCATGTACAGATATCGCAGGGCCCCATAAGCAAAACTTAGTACAAACCTCCCCAGTGAATTTATGCTGATTTTTTTATTTATTTTTTCACTAAGTGGAGGAATTTTTAATAAAAAAAAAGTCATGCTTAACCTTACTAAACAAGAGCTTCATAAATATGATGCTCATACGGTATACAATGAGGTAGCATTGCAAACACCAGAGGCATAGGCCACTTTATAAAATAGAGACTTTTCAATGTAGTCCATGCAGCATAAATTCCAATGAATGATCTTTTACTGCAGTTTTTGGAGTAAATCTGTTGGGCAGTAGGAGACAATGCTGCCCCCACTAAGCTCCATCAACTTTTCCCAACTTTTGCCAGTTTTCAAAAGTGCAGAAAAAAGTTAAAAGTCACAAATTAAGGCACAAATGTGGTGTACTCCATAAACTGAGACTTTTTTTTACACCCCAATAGTGGTATACAAGGTTTGGTGTCCCAACCTGTTTCTCAATGTATTTATACCGGACAGCTGGCAAGTACATTTGAATCAGATAATTTTTATTGGCATTTTCAAACTATGACATCCATATCATGTCCATGGTATTACATCATATGATCATACAGACATGTTAAAACAAAAACTCCTGTACTCCACCAGATTGCTTCAAGTGTTACGTTTATTAATCAAGCGGATTTCCAGTTTAAGATTACAGAACGTTTTCAGGAATTTGCCTTCGGCTACATGCAAACGAACGTTGTTTGTTTCCGTGTCCGTTCCATTTTTTTTGCGGATATGGGTCCACAAAAATACGCAGACAGCACACCGTGTGCTGTTCACATCAGTATGTCTGTTCCATTGCCCCGCAAAAAAATAGTGCATGTCCTATTTTTTTCTAGTTTGCGGGCAAGGATAGACATTATTACAATGGATCAGCAATAAAAACAGATCCGCAGAAAAAATGGATGCCATACGAAACGCCATCCTTTTTTTTGGCGGATCCGCAATTTGCGGACCGCAAAACGCCTACGGTCGTGTGCATGTAGCCTTCTTCAGAGAACTAGATAAGCCGCACTAGGAGAAGGAAAAAAAGGTCTGAAGCCCAAAATAAAAAGTTGCAGAGGGGTGACCACCCCTTATGGCACGTTGTGTGTGGCACTATGGCCCTATATGGTTGGGTGCAGTATGTGGTTTGGGCTATTGCCCTATAGGGATGGCGCCATTCCTATAGGGCAATAGTGTTGCGCGAATATTCAAATCGTGAATATCGCCACTTCAAAAATGTGTGTATATTTAAAATATAGTGCTAAATATTCGTATTCACGAATAGTGTTGAATATTCTAATCATGAATTTATCGCGAATATATGACATTGCCGATTTTCGCAATCAAGTAAACAATGACTTTAGATCACGAATTCTTGAATTAAAAAATTTATGGTGAATATCCGGACAAAAATGTGTGAAATATCGCAGATTCGGATATCGCCTATGCCGCTCATCACTATTGGGCAATAGCCCAAACCACATACTGCGCCCAACCATATAGGGCCATAGTGCCCACACACAATGTGCCACAAGGTGTGGTCACGCCTCTGCAACTTTTTCTTCTTCAACCCTTTTTTTCCCTTTTCCTAGTGCGGCTCATCCAGTTCTCTGAAGAAGGCAAATTGCTGAAAAAGTTTAGTAACCTTAAACTGGAAATCCGCTTGATTAATAAACGTAACACCTGAAGTAATCTGGTGGAGTACAGAAGTTTTGTTTTAACTATTGTTACTCGGCTCGGGAACCGTCTCCTGTTACTCACAAAGATACCCAATTTGGAGTGTCACCTACTCTCTCATACAGACATGTTGGCATAAGTACATTGATAAATCTCCTCATGCAGATCTATGCCTGCTGCTTGCCTCATACAGTGTATTATAAAACGATCTGCCTGAAGCCACCACTAGAGGGAGCTCAGTGAATAGGAATTTATATAGTTTCCATTGAATGCACAATCTATTTGCGCTGAACTCCCACTAGTGGCAGCTGTGTGAAAATACAGTGTTCTCATGTTGGGAACAGAAGAAGGAGTTCAACGTTGTGCCTCCTTCCTCCGGGCTTCATAATCTGCTTCCATGGGAGGTACACAACTAGTGCCGATGATGGATCCTGTGCAGCACTGTGGTTTCCATTATAAATGAAAGTAAAAATTCAGATATGAACAGAACATAACCTTTACTTTTCACATTACACAGAGTGCCCGGTTTTTATATTACGTCCATATAATATCTACCGATGCCATACATGGGCTACACATCCAATAAACTAAACACATTGCTGTACATTTGTCCCCAGTTGGCTTCTGCTTAAGTCAGCCATCTTTCATTTGTCTTTATCAGTGCCTTGAGGGCAAATATTTGTGTTCTATATGTATGAGATAATCACAAAGACACAATAAATCCAAAAGATTCTTATATCGCCTGTAGCCTTCTTATATCCTAATCTACAGCGTTATCTCTAAAGACACAAACAGAGCAGTGTATATCGAGAGGCCACAGACATCCCTATAGCAAATATTATGTAATAATGCTCACAACCTTTGCTGCGCATTTCCATTGCAGTTCGCGTCGGGTAATTACACAAGCGCGAGCATACCGAAGCCTATAGCTCTGCACCATAAATCACAAAGCAGCGATTAAACCTATGTGATAACCCACCGATATATGTGACATTTGGGGAATGACAGGTCTGTATTATACTGACACCGGTAGCAGTAAAAATAATTAAGTGCTTCACGGAGACGAGTCTTGTACTACCTGGTACAGCAAGCTATGATTAATAAAAGTCACCATGCATTTGTCACGTTACAGCAACCAAATTGGATTTAGGTAGCATGACATGTGCGGTAAACAAGGCTTATGTTGTGTTGTATGATTACGGGCCAGGTTTTATGAATGACATGGCGGCCTAAATTAGCCGGTTATTTTATTCATGTGTCGAACACAGGCAGAAGCGGAATAATATTACTACTAATAAGATGGTGGCTATGTTTACGCTGTAGCTGCACAGTCGCGTAATGATATAAAAGAAGTTGATAATGACACAAGGGAAGACAACTTTATAACTCATTGTTTTTTACATACAGACGTGTCCACCTCTTACCCCAGCTCATGTCATGAACCCAGTGCCAGGTACTGCCTCACTCCTCTCTCTGGCCAGCTGGACTCTCTCTCCTATGCAACTGAAATCCCTTTACAGGGGTTTCCGACAGAAAAAGAAAATGGTCTACAGTAAGTTGCTGAGATGTGTGCCCAAACATAAACAAAGCAATACTCTTCTCACAGACCCCGACACTCCCATACCAACGCTTTCAGTCCTGCTCTTTGCTTCCCACTCCACCAATGGCATTCCGATACAGGGGCATGTGACCATAGCATCCAATTACCGGCAGTAGTGGTGGTCTGTTACAGACAGTGATTGGCTGCATTAGTCAGAATGTCACTGCTGTACCGAGAAGCGTAGAGTTAGAAGCACTCCTACAGGAGTGGTGGGGGATCCATAACGTGAGTGCTTCTTTTTTACATTTGAACTCCACCCTCAGTAAACCTTTTTAAAAGGTTTTTTCAAGACTTTTTATTCTGATCAACTATCCTCTGGATAGATCATCAGTATCTGATCGGCAGGGCCGTCTTTACCAAGGGGCAAAAGGGGCAGCTGCCCCGGGCCCAGTTGCTCCTGGGGGGCCCAAGGCAGCTGCCTCTTGAGCCCTTCTAGCCACTGCCCCGGGTGTCAAGCTGTCAGCTACACAGGCATCGTACTGTGTTAAAGTTGTGATCTAGGACCTTAATGACATCTGATCGGTGACGGTCCAACAGCCGGTACCCCACTGATCAGCTGTTTGAGAAGGCACATCTGCCTTCTCTCTGCTCACCAAGCACAGCACCATATACTGTATAGCGGCTGTGCTTGGTATCACAGCTCAGCTCTATTCAATTTAATGGGGCTGAGCTGCACCTACAGCATGTGACCAATAAACGTGATGCCACGTGGCCTAGGCCAGTGATGGGAAAACTGTGACCCTCCAGCTGTTGTAAAACTACAAATTCCATCATGCCCTGCTGTAGGCTGATAGCTGTAGACAGACTGGGCATACTGGGAGTTGCAGTTTTACAAAAGATGGAGAGCCACAGTTTGCCCATCCCTGGCCTAGTCTAAGCTGCAAGAAGGCCCCAGCACTACTGGGAGCGCTGGTGCCTTCTCAAACAGCTGATAGGCAGGGGTCCCATTTGTCGGACACCCTTCAATCTGATACCAATGACCTATACAGAAGATAAGTCATCAGTATAAAAGTCTCAGAAAACCCCTTTAACCCCTTCTTCACCTCCATCATACTATTACAGCGGAGAGAGAATCGACTTCCAAACCTCCACCTTAATAGTACTGCTCTGATCGGGCAGGTGCAGGAGCAGAACTTGCCCGATCAGTGCAGGGCGCTCAGCTGTTACTGACAGCCAGGACCCTGCTGTTGGCATCAATGAAAACTCCAATATCAGCAGATGAACCCCTTTATGTCGCAATCAATGTTGACCGCAGCATGTACTCTGCATGTTCTCTGTCTCTCCATCGCCCCCATGCTGTGATGACATTGGGGATGATGGTTCACATGGCAGCTCCAGGCCTTGCAAAGGCCTCAGAGCACACCAACCACAGAGGCCTATGAGGCCCAGATCCCCGGCTGGATCTCATAAGCGAAATGTCAGTTTAATAATGTCAGCTCAATGTAGTACAATACAGCACGTATCTGAGCTCTGGCCTGAAAATGAAAAAATTGCGATTAAATCAACATATTCTTGTAAAATATGTAATTTTTCATTTTCACGGAAAGTGTTTCTAAATTCTATGAAACGCCTGTGGGCCAAAGTGCTCAATACACCCCTTGAAAAATTCTATGGGGGGTGTAGTTTCCAAAATGGGGTCATTTTGGGGGGTTTCCAGTGTAGGGGTACCCCAGAGTCTCTACAAATATGACAAAGCATCTAAACATTATTCCAGTGAAATCTGACCTTAAAAACCATGTGTCGCTTCTGCCCTTCTGAGCTTTGCAAAAATTACCTGCAAATGGTCCTTTAAAACGTTGGTTTTGAAAATGTTCCTGAAAATGTTCAAAATTACTTCTAAAATTCTAAGCCTTCTAACGTCCTTAAAAAGCTGTTTTAATAGCTTCATGCATTCCCAATGTGATAAAAATTCTGGAGCCTCTATTCTTATAGCTCTACGTTGTACCATTCCTTTATCATTTCTACTAGAAGCTATGAATGAATTGCTAGCAGTCTGCAGAGGGGTGTTACCAGTTGGGGGTGTGTCCCTGCACAGACTCACTCTATCCAATCAGTGCTGCCATTTTCAGACTGTGCAGGGACACCCCTCCAACTAGAAACACCCCTCTGTACCCTTACTGCAGACTGCTAGCAATTCATTCATAACGTCTAGTAGAAATAATAAAGGAATGGCACAACATAGAGCCATAAGAATAGATGCTCAAGAATTGTTATTACACGGGGGATGCATTAAGGTATTAATACAGACATGTCAGGAGTGGTGAAAGGTCCTCATTAAAAAAATAAAATGACATTTACAAAACAATGCCAACATAAAGTAGACATATTGTGAATGTTAAAAACTATTTTATGAGGTATCACTTATAAGGTATCTTAAAAGCAGAGAAATGCAAATTTCTATTTTTTTTATAAATACAGGTAAAATATACTAACTTAAATTTGCCACTAACATGAAGTACGATGTGCCACGAAAAAAAAAACTATCTCAGAATGGCCTGGATAAGTAAAAGTATTCCAAAGTTATCGCCACATAATGTGACACATGTCAGATTTGCAAAAATAGCCAAGGTCAGGAAGGTGAAAAATGTCAGGATCCTGAAGGGGTTATGGAAAAACTCAGCTTCTGAATGATTAGACAATACTCCACTGTTTAATTACATAAGAAGTTGAGTTAGATGTTATTCCCGCTGGCATGTCTTGGCTCTGGCTTCTGTCCATATGGGGAAGGTGCAGAATATGGAGCCAACTGTTTTTAGTATTGGTCTTCACACCTCTCAGATTTTGCTGGAAGGTTTCTCGGCATGCACTGCATGTTTTACATTATGGCACATGTTTCAGTGGATGCCATTTATGAAGTCTATTACCCATAAACGCATTTATCAGTTATTTTGCATTTATACAGGACCATAATATTGTCATATTGTAATATCTTGTACCAAACGTCTCTGCCCCATTTGCATTTCACTTCAGATACATTAGGTCTTATGACTGCAATATCAGGGAAAGGCTGGCAATTGTCTTCATGCAGAATGAAGCTGGAGCATACAAGTCACATGTGACAACAGATGAAGACTTCAGACACTGTAAATTGTATTTCACCATCAGGTAAGCAAGCCAACCACAAAAACACTAGATTGAATTTTGAATTGCATCTATCAAATCCAATTCAAGAGCAAAACCGGTTTACATTTGTTAGAGGGGATTACATTTTGTGTTATTATATCAGCTGGCAGAGAAATCCTACATGTGACATGTCTGTAATAGAATGGAGATAGAATGGGGATCCCACACCGCCTTCTGTGATTACTTCTTAATAAAACACTGATTCTCAACCTCAACCAAGTCCCAATAACCAGTGATATATTTAGGAATTTCCTAAAAAGGAACATCCCAATTCCACTTGATTAGTGCTCTCATTAAGAGAAACAAAATAAGAGTATTTCAGGTTCGATTCCTTTTAATGGCTAACAAAAATAGAAGTAATGATGTTACATAGCGAGCTTTCTATAAAAGACATAGTCGGGGCACCAGGTCTCTGAGATAACATCAATTTAGAGACCATAAAGCGTTCACACCCTTTATCTGTAAGATAATTAAGGACTCATTCTCAAGATCTTTGAGATGTTGTTCTGCTATTTTTCAAATGTCCATTCATTTCCCAATGTCTCTGTTCTTATTGTATATACAGTATATTGCTGTTTCTTCATATATTCTTGTAGTATGCCTGATGAAGGGACTGGTGATGTCTCGAAGGCTCGCTATGTAACATCATTACTTCTATTTTTGTTAGTCATTAAAAGGTATCAAACCTGCAATACTCATTTTGTTTCTCTTAATGAGAGCAATAGTATTCTATTGGCTAATACGGTACCAGACTTTTTCCTTTTTCTTTTAATTCCACTTGAGTCATTGTCAAAAATAGACCTGTATATTACTGATGCATACCTATGAAGGCGCCGCCTGGTGTTCAGGTTATTGCCTCGCAGAAGGTTAATCTAATTTGCCCAGTGTTGGACACATAAGGTTGACATTTTAGGATAGAATCAAAAGAACCACATTGACACACACGGCATGAAGACATCCCTGCTATGGTGAAGAACAGGGAATAAGATTTGGTGCACTGTAAGCGGCTTGTCTGTGGCACTAAAGACATTGAACCTCCAATTTTGGAGTATCAGGAACTACCACTTTTAACTCCTTCCCGACTTTTGCCATAGGACTTTAAAAATGGCAACCTCTCAGGGACTAATTAGGTGCCATAACCGCCAGCTGCCTGCTGTTTTACAAAGAAGGGTAGCGTCCATGATCAGTGATAATGCTGATCACGGATATTTGCCAATTTAACATCTCAGACATAATGGTCCATTTTGACCATGGCATTTGAGCAGTCTTTTTCCAGGGACCCTGCGCTTCGGGGGACCAAACACCTCACACTTGCCAAGACTGCAGGAAAATTTTTAGGTGCTATGGCAACATCGGGCTATCTGAAGGCTCAGAAGCTTGATAAAAAGGTAGAGATTGTAACATAGACTGCAATAGTAAATTATTGCAATTTATGGGGGAAGCAATCAGACAATCACATGGTAAAGTTCCCTAGGGGGACTTAAAATAAGTGTAAAAAATAAGGGAAAAAATTTAAATCACCCCATTTGAAAAAAATGAATAATAATGAAAAAAAAACATTAGCATTGTTACATCACTAAACCCCCATACTATTAATATCTACAAATATGGTGAATGCCATAATGGACAAAAATACAAATGGCCAATTTGCAGAACTTTTGTAGCTTCACTTACCTTCACGGTATAAAAAAAATTAAAGACTTTCCAGCAAAGCCCTCACATAGCTCTGCAGACATAACTATAAAAAAAAAAAAAAAAAAAAGTTGTGGGGGTCAAAACATGGTGATGCAAAAAAAAATAAAAAATTTTAAGTTTTTATTTTTAAGTATTAAGACACAAGAAAACCTGTGGTATTGCTATAATCATACTGACCCAGAGAATAAAGATAACAAATAAAATAATATTAATGCCTCAATTACTCTACGTGCTACATAACTCTCCCATTTGGATCCCACAGAGAATATTTTATAAAGTTCAGGGCATTTTCCGTTCCTTGATATGGAAAAATCAACAACCTAGAATCCGTATAGAAACTCTCCAGAGGGGCAAGGAGGAGGGAGGTCTTGCACTACCTAACCCATGGCTCTATTTTATAGCAGCACAGCTGCAACATCTCAAGGGCTGGGGCAGCATGTAGATTTGGGACACTTAGCTAGGTTAGTTTCATTTATCACAAAACAGAGGATACCCATAAGGCTGTATTCACACGTCCGCAATGTGTTTTGCGGATACACGGAGACACGGATCCGCAAAACACGGAAAGCGGCAATGTGCTTTCCGCATTTTGCGGACCGCACATTGCCGACATAATAGAATATGCTTGTTCTTGTCCGCAATTGCGGACAAGAATAGGACATGTTCTATTTTTTTGCGGAAACGGAAGCACGGATGCGGAAATGCGGATCCGCAAATGTGGATGCGGACAGCACATTCCGTCCCCATAGAGAATGAATGGGTCCGCACCCTTTCCGCAAAATTGCGGAAAGGATGCGGACCCATTTTGCGGACGTGTGAATGGAGCCTTAGTCGGGCAGAGACAGGTAAACTACAAACTAGCTTTAAAGGTTACCCCACAATCTCCCTGATATCCAAAGTCTGGTCTAAATTTAAAGAGCTGATAGGCTTAGAGGGACATTACACTGCTACTCCCCTGTGGCATAACCCACAATTACCAGAAATTTTCAGGCTAGAAGGTTTTTCTCCTTGGGAAGTTAGAGGTACAACTCTCATTGCTTTATCTTGAGACAAAAGCCATTGAAAAGCAATTGAAGGTGTTTGCTGAACGCATTTAGTTTAGATAACACGTCTCATAAAGCATAAGTCTTAACTCTACTACATCCGTATCTTCTTTCTTCACCAGATCCAAACGGAGGGAGCTATCAAATCTTTTCCACAACTTCAGTCAGAATTTGGTCTCCCGCATACTACATTTTATCAATTCCTACAATTAAGGCATGCGTTTCAAGCACAATTTAGGGATGGTCTAAAACTCTCAGTCTCCCCTCCTGTTTTGCAACATACTGTATATTGCAGGGTGGCAGTACTTAAGGGCTCATATCAATGATATACAGACATATGTTAGACAAATCTGCCCCAACGGGATCCTCCTTGGTTAGAGAGAAATGGGAGTGAGATGTTGGTAGCATTTCTCAGGAAAACTGGGACTATTTTCTGGCTCTAACTCCCAGGCTAACAGTCAGTAAGGCACAGAGAATATTGCAGTTATTCCTACTACAGAGTTTATAAAACTCCTTTATTCCTACAAAAAATAGGTCTTCGGACAGACTCAAAGTGTCCAAGATGTGGGTTGGAGGATTCCTTTTTGATACATATGTTCTAGGAATGTCCTAGTCTTGGAGCATTTTGTGAGGGAGTTCTGAGGATAATAACACAAACAACTCAGATACAGTTGCCAAGAGATCCCAAGATTTGCTTATTGGGTCTTATAGAACATCTGGGAGATGAGAACAATGTAACTGTGGGTATTAGTAGAATGCTTTTCCAGGCCAGAATTCTCATAGCCAAGCACTGGATACAACAGATTCCACCCACCGAGCGGGAATTTGTAAACCGGATGAATGTTATTGTAAGATTTGAGAGAGGAGAATATATGAAGAGGAAATGTCCAGCAAAATCTATGGCAATATGGCAAGGTTGGTTCGCAGTATCAGGATTGGTGTCTCCGACACTACAGAGAGATTGCCTGAGGGATCAACTTTCCCTAATAAATGTTGTAGTCTTGCAATTAAGATAGTTAAAAGGATATTTATAAGCATGTGTGGGTGTAATCGTCAACATTTCAGATTTTGATACCAGTGCCAGTCCCGGTGGAGGTTATTTATGTACGAATTATAAATCATACGGCCCTAACACTGAACGGAGGAAGTTACTGTTTTCAATCTTCTGTGGTAAATTACCATTTCTGTACATGTCATTATGAAAATGGAGACACAATATGTTATGATTATGTTCTACTCAATGCACCAGAATGCGTTTTACTGATGTCGCGATAGTCAGTCTACTGACCGCTTAGGACCCTGATATAAGAAGACCCATGGGTTATGAAAAAATTAATTGAGGACGTTTGAAACACTTTGTCAGGATTGCCATGCATGCAAACATGACAGATCAAAACCTGTCAGATCAAACCACGTGTTGCCAGTCTCGCCGATCTCCTGCCACCGGTCGCGGGAATGTCCGTGACAGTACCCCCTGTTCTACGGGTGACCTCCAGACACCCAGGACCAACCTTATCCGGGTAAGACCTGTGAAAAGCTTTCACCAAACGACTGGCATTCACGTCAGATGCCGGTACCCACATCCTCTCCTGTGGTCCATAACGCCTTCAGTGAACAAGATACTGAAGAGATCTATGGAGAACTCTGAAATTCCAAACTACCGTCCACCATGACAGGAGCGGGTGGCAAGGAAGACTGCTCCAAAGGTTCAACATATCTCTTTAACAAAGATTTATGAAACACATTATGAATCTTCAGGGCCTGAGGAAGTTCAAGACAAAAAACTACATGATTAATGTATGCCATTATGATTAATAATGGCAGTGATTTTATATGGACCAATAAAACTTGGACCTAACTACCAAGAAGGTACCTTCAACTTAATGTTTCTTGTGGACAGCCACATAGAATCACTCACTCTTAGGTTCGGACCATTCATATGTTTCCTGTCAGCCACACGTTTATACTTGTTACCCATATTCATCAAGTTAGTTTGAATTTTTCGCCATATAGATGACAATGATGACAAAAAACCAGAAGTATCAGAACCAGAAAATGTGCCAAACTGCGGGTGAAACCTATATGTCCTAAAAAATGGCGACTTACAGCAGTGGACTCAAGTAAGTCTCCAGACTTTGATTAGTGTGTTCCGTCTGTACGTTTGACTGAGGATGAAAAGCCGAAGAAAAGAACTGTTGTACCCCCAGTCAAGTACAGAACGCCTTCCAGAATCTGAAAACAAACTGAGTCCCACGATCCGAGACCATGTCAGAGGGAATGCCATGGAGGTTCACAATGTTGTCAACAAACACTTGTGCAAGTGTATTAGCATTAGGTAGGCCCAGCAATGCCATAAAGTGCACCATTTTACTAAAGCGATTAACTACCACCAAAATAACTGTCTTTCCTGAAGAAGTAGGTAAATTAGTGATACAATCCATGGATAAGTGAGTTTATGGTCTGGATGGGATGGGCAATGGAAGTAGAGATTCTGAAGGCTGAGTATGTGTCATCTTAGCACATGCACAGGTACTACAGGCTGACACATTGTCCTCAACACACTTACACAACCCCAGACACCAGAATCTACGAAAGATGAGGTCGGCAGTGGATCTACTCCCAGGGTGTCCCGTAAGAACCAAACAGTGATGTTCCTCAAACACCTTGTGACGCAATTCCGATGGCACAAACAGTTTCCCAAAGGGACAAGAATCCAAGGCATCTCCCTGGGCCTCTAACACCTTCACCTCTATGTCAGGTTGAAGAGCGGATATCACCACCCCTTCCGACAGTATAGGACTCGGATTTTCAAAATTACCACCTCCAGGAAAACTACGTGACAAAGCATTTGCCTTAACGTTCTTAACCCCAGGATGATAGGTGACAATGAAATTGAATCTGGTGAAAAACAAATACTATCTGGCTTGTCTCGGATTCAGTTGTTTAGCCGATTGCAGGTAAGCCAGGTTTTTGTGATCTGTGAACACCGTGATCGAATGAATCCCCCCTTTCAAGCAATGATGCCATTCCTCAAAAGTCAACTTAATGGCCAGTAACTCTCTGCTACCCACATCATAATTTAGCTCTGAAAGAGAATAAGGCACAAGGACGCCATTTACCAGGTGACGGGCCCTGCAATTAAACTGCTCCTACCCCCACCTCGGACGCGTCCACTTCCACAATGAAAGGTTGTTATACATCCGGCTGCACCAATATAGGGGCAGAAGAGAAGCATTCCTTAAATGCAGAAAAGGCTTGCAACGCCGAATCAGACCACACTGAGACATCTGTCCCTTTCTTAGTCATGTCAGTTAAGGGTTTTACTATGGTCAAATAATTCGGAATACATTTTCGGTAATAGTTGAGGAACCCCAAAAACCTCATAAGAGCCTTTAGATTTTTGGGTTGATCCCAGTCCAATACAGCACAGACTTTCTCTGGATCCATTTGAAAACCTGAAGATGACAGCAGGTAGCCCAAAAACTGCACCTCGTGTACAGCAAAATAACACAAATTTTGCATACAGTTTATTGTCCTTTAGGATCTGTAACACCTGTCTAACGTGATCCTGATGTGTCTCCATGTCTGAAGAATAAATTAGAATGTCATCCAAATACACGACTACAAACCTCCCCACAAGGTGATGAAAAATGTCATTCACAAAATGCTGGAAAACCGGAGGAGCATTGTTCAACCCGAAAGGCATGACCAGGTTCTCAAAGTGCCCCTCAGGAGTATTAAAAGCTGTCTTCCATTTATCCCCTTCCTTCATCCTAACCAGATTATATGCCCCCTTAAATCTAACTTGGAGAACACCTTGGCACCAATAATCTGGTTTAACAAATCAGGAATCAAAGGAAGAGGGTAAGGATCATGGACAGTAATCTGATTGAGCTCACGGAAATCCAGACATGGCCGATTTGGCTGGTTCACTGAATTTTTCAGAAAAATTTGCTTCGATCCGAATTTATTCACGGTGAATCGCGTTAAAATGAGGCTATTCCTGGGCTGCAGAGAGAGCCTTTATAGGGGTGTAGAATACTGTGCTTTGCAGTAACACGCATAGGGAGTCTGCTGTGGTAGTGAAACAATACTGTGAATCAGTATAACAAGCACATGACAGGTGTTGCTCATCGGATCACTGCATACTTCACTTATTTGGGCAGTCACAGGGCCAAAACTGACAAAATAACTCAAGTATCAGCTGATTCCACAAAGATGTATCCACCGTCATCAGCTGATTCCACAAAGAGGTCTATAGAACCTGTTCTATTAAATGCTTATACAGGTAAAGCCTCCCAACAGAGTAAAGAGGGTGTCAGCAGTAAGTTTGTGTTGACATCACTGATTATTTTGCCCTTTCTCTAATCCATCACAACAATAACTTTAAAAAAAAACGGATCCTGTCTGTTGAGCATTTGCCTTTACTCTGTCAGCATTTGGTCAGTAATCCATCAGTATTGCTAATGCCAAAAAAACAGGAGTGGATCTAAAACAGAGATGACAGGTGAACTGAATATTTGCATGTCTTCTGTGTTTTCTACCCACTCCTGCTTTTGGCTACCAATTCATAAGCCAATTCTGATGGGACCATACAGGCCTTAAAGCTGCAACACAGACAGGATCCGTACGTCTCATTTTTCCTTCCTTCTGACAGATCAGAAGAAGGATCAAATAAATGATGTCAGCCAGGCCGAAAGCCAAAATAGTGGACCAGTCATAAAGTGGGGAAGGGTGGGAACAGCATGAGAAGTCCACAGAGTAGACCTATAACATAGTGGTGAGGTGGAAGTGTAGCGAGCCATACTGCAGGGGAAAACACGTGAGGCTCACTGTGGGCCGATAGGGGCAGTAGTTCATAAACTCACGGCTAGCAGAGCCTCCCTGGGTCGGCAGTGCAGTGGATGGGAAGACAGCACTAAATCCTCCGGGCACTCTCGATTGCAGTTAACACTAGCCAGATGGAAGTTGAGGTCCCCTTGATGATGTAGGTGTTTAAGGTGCTTTGGTGGCTGGGCCCCTGTGTTTGTGATGCCAGCACCGTAAGGTGCAAATGTTGAGTGTAGCAGTAGAAATGATGAGGAGTCGGTTGTAATCAAACAGTTGAACATTTATTGAATCAAGTCTTCAGGTAGTCAGTGCAGATACAGTTCATTTGTATGGCACGAGTGATGACTCAGAAATAATTTCAATAGTACTCCTTTTATCAGGTTTAGGCAATTGTCAGTTGAGGAGTTCTCTTTAAGGCTAACACTTAACAGGTGAGACTTCTGTAATTATACTTAAGTCCAAACTATAGCACTCTGGTACTAAATATGTTGTTTTCTACTTATCTTGAGCTATCCAATAAGGGCGTTTCTCCCTCATTGCAGGCATCAGTCTTCTGCTACATTATTTGCAGGATGCTCTCCTAAGGTATTGAGGTTTTTAGGATTCCACTATATCCCGGAAGGCTTCTAGTAAATAAGGACAATTCTGCGCATCAATTATCCATTCGTGTCCCGTCACTCCTAAAGTTACTCTCAGGCATTTGTGCTTGTGAAGTCCATAGGCTAGATTCAGCTCTAACCTTCACTAGGCTCACTTCATATTTAGACATAGACTTATTGTCTGGTGCTTGGCTGCTATAACTGCTCCTAGTTTGTCCTCTCCAGGATTGATCAGGTTCCGGAGAAAAGAAATTGCAGCTACATCGTGGATAAGGCCTGTTTCTCTCCTCCATACACTTGCTTTTCTCCTCTTTACACTATAAACTGAATTCACTTCCTGTTAACTAACTTTATTAGCAAACCCCTGGCAATACATATTATGTGGCGCCAGCACCACCTAGGGCCGAATTGGTGTCATGACATTGCCAGCCTGATAAACAGGAAATACCATATATTGCAAATACATTAGATAAATAGGCAGATGTTTAAAGTGTCCCTTTTACACACATATGTGGAACGCTGCAGAAGCAGCATGAGGAGACCACAGAGTGGCCCAATGACAGGGTCTAGAGGTGGAATCAGTATTAGGAGGCCACCATGTGGCACAATGACAGAGTCTGTAGGAGGCGGCAGCAGCAGCATTAGGAGGAAGCCACCGAGTAGCACAATGACATAGTCTGGAGGTGACAGCAGCATGAGTAGGACATAAAAGGAAACTGCGACACTCCAATTTCTTCAATATTTTCTTGCATTTATTCCACCAAAATCACCACATGGTGATTTTGGTGGAATAAACGCAAGAAAATATTGAAGAAATTGCAGTGCCGCCGTTTCCTTTTATGTCCTGGTAACTAAGGGGTTCAAGGCCAGAACTCATCACTGCGGGCACTGCCACGGAAATGGAATGACTATTACAAGTCAGTGAGTAGTGCTGTCTTATCCTCAATTTATGTACAGCAGCATGAGTAGGCCACAGAGTGGCACAACAACAGAGTCTGTAGGTGGCATCAGCATGAGTAGTCCACAGAGTGGCACAATGACAGAGTCTGGGGGTGGCAGCAGCAGCATCAGGACGAGGCCACAGAGTGGCACAATGACCGAGTCTGGAGGTGGCATCAGCATGAGTAGTCCACACAGTGACACAATGACAGAGTCTGGAGGTGGCAGCAGCATGAGGAAGCCACAGAATGGCACAATGACAGAGTGTCGATCGACCAAGATGCTTCTGTGGGAACCTGGCCTCTAGTAGCTACAGATAATGACAAGACAAAGTGTCAAGATAGCTTTGAGCCCGGAAGAGTTGCGAAGTTCATCAAGATACATTACTAAAGATTTTAACCACAGCGCTGACCGCAGAATAAAATTTGTTTTTACACCGAAATAAATAAGTCACAAAAGATTTTACCGCATATAACGGTGCATAGAGATGGAAAGGGTGTTCGGATTCCCCCCGTAATATATGGATGTCTCAGAAATGAACCGCTGCTCCCGAGTCCCGACAGCAGCTCCTGGGAAGGTCATGGACCATCCCCGTCATCCGGCAACGATTCGCTCGGCTGAAGAATGATTTTGAAAGTGTGTAGAAGCCACACGCGGCCCCACGCTGCAAATTTATCATGCAGACATCATGAAGATTTTACCACATATATACAATAGTAGATTATATGATGTTTGCATAAGTATTTTACTTTTTTATGGTCCCACACAACCCCTTTAAGATACAGTATATAGTAACTTATTTCACTTATCACACCCAGTAGGGTTGTAAGTCATTGCTATTGTCGATATAACAAGTAAATGAGGTCAGTGCATGACGTACAGTAAGTCCACCCTGTGTAGAGGCAACAGTTGCACCCAGGATCTGGCACATGAGGGAACACCATGGCCCTTCTGCCACTTAAAAAGACTCTGGTATTATAAAAGGCAAATCATAGGTGGAAGCCCTTGATAGGGATTATGGGAGCCTCAGTACAATGGTGTATGTGATATAAAAGAGAACAGGCAAAAACACATCATAAAATGTATTTTACGATCCACAAAATATAAAGAAGTACCTGCTATTTTCAATGAAGCTCTTCTGAATTTGGGAACATTCCAAAGCAGCCGCATCACAAGGCAGCATGAACTGCGAGATATTTTTCCATGCTGAAGAAGAATGACATCATTTTCCCTTACAATATTCTGCTTATGTAGCAGGAGGGCCAGCGTAATAAATGGCCTATGTTGTTTCAGTTTAGTGTTCCCAGGTGTCTTCTCATTTTTTGTTTGAAGATTTTGGAATAACTCAAGATCATGTGAAAATGTCATAGGGTAAAATCAAATATATTACTGCGCAGCTCTAACAAGCATCCTCTATGAATTACATGCTCCCCTCGGTAAGGCAGCATGACGTTATCCACTGTGCTGGGGCAAGTCAAATGAGGATTTATACTATGGGTGCAGTAATATTTCATTGCAATGCATGAGTCGCTTTATGTAATCTTTCACACAGATACAATTTTCTACTGTTTGTGCTAAAACTGCTTTATCCCTGCTGCATACATGGAATTCTCTAATCCTTACAGGCGATATAACAACATATAGCTAAATATACAAGAGTAAAGGCATAAATATTCTTAAGAGGATGGAAGTACAAAATGAGAAAAATGAATTACTATAAATCTACCAAATAGGAGCACTGTGGAACAAAACATAGGCCATTAGGTAAAGTTCCTGGAGACTTCTCGTTGATTAGCGTTAACAAGGATTTACACACACTTTTGTAACATCACCACAATAGAGCTCAGCCTATAGCAACATCACAGACATAATTGTGACATACAGTAATTGCAATATAGCATAGGGCTATAAATATACAACCGCATGTTTGGGACATCATCATATAGTGGAGCCTAATACACACCTTATTGTGACTTCATTACAACAGAATGCAAAACTTAAAATAGAACATGTTCAATTTTTATTTTGCGGTACAGAGGCACGGACCGAAATCCCACAGAAGCATTTCATAGCGCTTCCATGGCCTTCTGATCTGTACCTCCGCTCTGTATCTTGTGGATTTCAGACCCGTTCAATTCAATGGGTTATATAGAGTGCACACGGCCGGTGCCTGTGTATTGCGGACCCGTCATTTGTGGCCCGCAATACGGGCACAGAAGGCCTATGGTCGTATGAATGAGCCCTTAATCTTTAGAGGAACCTGCTGGCACTTCTAGTCAGTCGTGCTGCTTGCGTCTAGGGATGGCATCCCATAATCAATGCAAGAGGAAAGACTGGCAATTACAGTTGCAGGGATCTGTGTACTTGCAGCGGGGTTGGCAATGACAGATTCTTAGACTTCAGGTGTTAAAAAGTCCAAACAATATTTATTTTTTCTTATAAACATGATGGGCATACAACAGAATACAGGACATCCAAATTAAGCATCATTTGGGGTGAAGCCACTGCACATAAATCACAACGAATGTCAAGTAAACAACTGCCCATCTGGGCACTGACTATACAGAGATCTCTCTCTCACCTAAGCCTTCAGCAATTCAGGGGAATGTGGCTTTGCACACAGTTAAACAACCACCATACTCTAACCGTGACTGAGGCTCTGAGGTCTCTATTTATTACCCAGTAATGATCCTAGTAGTTGCACTTGGGATCTCCTTAAGTGATGGAAAAGTTCTGAAGTGGAAGGGAGGGAGTGACATATTCCACTACCAACCTACATGCTACTCTTTAGAATCCAGCCCATGAATTCTTAGACAATCTACCCCAGCAAACTGTGCTCCGGGTGAAATATACACCCCTTCCAGCACTTTTCTATACACATTGTTATATTGTAAAGTCTTCATTTATTCCGTGAGTCACATAAACAAAAGGGGTGCGTTTCAGCTTTAACTTGAGCCCTTTTCAAATGTACATCGAGATCATAAGTGACGGAAATAGTCATATCGGCACAACATTAGGATGTCTTGTTACCGCCTTCTCAATAAACATGTAGAACAACCTACCCTCATGCAGGATATATTCAAAGCAAATTGCTCCTTGGACTTCCCATTATAATGTCTTATTGTTAGGTATCAGTATTAATACAAGAGAAGTGTGACAGGAAAGTGAAAATACGTAAATCTAAACTGCAAATAATGTATGAAATGAAAATTTATTGCAATGAAATGCATAGCACTTCAAAGTTGCAAGTAAGTATCTTCACGTGTTCTGAAAAATGAATACAAAAAGGGGAATTACCACAAGCTAACACCTAACACTGATATTGAACTATTATATGACTTGAAGTCTATCGATCCAATAGATCTCTGTTTATTTTTAGTAGGCCTTATTTGATCTCCACTCAACCATCTTAGGCTGTTGTATCTGCTCTAATATCTAAGCTGCAACTGCAATATGGAATGTTTGCACTTCTTAATATGGTAAGGCGGTGGAGGAAGTACATGTTTTTATCTAATGGTTGATGGACTTAAAGGTCGCCATACACAGTAATCTAAAGTTGATAAACTAAACAAACATTTTTTGGTTGAAATTTAACAAATGATCATTTTAGTCAACCAATGACAGACCATTATTGTCTGAAAAGAAGTCATCTGTGTTTCTAGTCAGATAAAAGATCTTTCTTTGAAAAAAGATTCCCAGAAATATCTTTCTTCCATCGCCTGGTTTTATTGAACAAAGTATGGCCAGTTTGAACAAGTGAAGTGGCCAATATGTGTATGGCCATTTCTGCGAAATTAATCTTTACCAAATGATTGCTCAACTGCTGTTCAATCATCCACCTGCTTCTATCTAATGTGTATGACCCCCTTAATTGTTTCAGGTTAACCATAGGGCATCTAGACTGCTATTAAAGAAGGTAAGGACCAATTTTTTTTACAATTGATTTACAATTGTGGGATCTATTGAAAACAGGAGACCTTTGTGCGCTGAAAGCTAGGATCAATAACTTGAATAAAGATAAAAAAAAGTGAATAATTCACAAGAGAAACAGATTATCTTTCCCACAAGGTCTGTCTATGGCAAGATTCTCCAGGTACAGTCAAATCAATGTATCACCCATGGGAAAACAAACCAACTTCAAATTCTAAGTGTCTAGGAGCGACTTACTATTTAAAATTCTTGATATTAGTCCAAAGCTAAATATACTATTGTGACTTTATCATAATAGAACACAGCCTTTACCTACATATACACCACATTGTAACATCACAAAAGAGATAACCATGTAAATACACATGCTCTATAAGTAAAATGTCCATGTAGTACAGGAAAACATCACAATAGCAAAAACTGGTAAAACTTTGAAATACACACATATAGTTACTCATGATCAACTCAAGTCTGAGGCTACTTTCACACTGGCATTTTGGCATTCCGTTTGTGAGATCCGTTCCTTTCTGCTCTCTCCACTAGCTGACAAATAACCTATCTGTACCTCAAAAGGGTTAGCCCTGAAAAAGTGGTTTTCAACCTTTCACGGCTTTTGGATTTTTTATTTTATTTTATTCACTTTTATAGCACTGACATATTCTGCAGCACTTTTACGGACATTATCATCACTCATTGTTTTCAATGGTGCTCATAACCTAAGTTCCCTACCAGTATGTCTTAGGAGCGTGGTATGAAACTGGAATACCCAGAGGAAGTCCATGCAAACACGAGGAGAACATATAAACTCCATGCAGATGTTGTCCTCGGTCAAATTTAAAACCAGGACCCCAGTGCTGCAAAGCAACAGTGTTAACCGCTGAACCACACCCCCCAATCTCTATGATTCTGACTTCTCATTGGCGATTCAAGGGCAACAAGGGCAGATTGGAAGTTCCCCTTGTACCTGTCACAGAGCTTGTGTGGACCCATTTTGTCACTGAACACATTTGACTTGGGGCTACTTCTAAGGGCGTTATCAAAGTTGCTTCCCTGGTCTTCTACCATTAAGCCCTATACAGGGATCTGGACTTCGCTGCAGGTGAATCAACAGTCCTCTATCTCTTGAAATAGTCTTTGTTCAGTGATAGCTGACTGTGGTGGGTCAAGAAACACCGGCGCATGGCACAGAGGGGGCAGGCAAAATCATAGTCACTGGATGGGACGAGGTCTAGTGCAGGCAGAGTACATTCAATGTTCGAAACAGTCCAAAGGTTGGGCCAGACAGCACAGGGCCAATATGGGAATCAGGCAGCAGAGGGTCAAATATGGTAAACAGGAAGAGGTCAAGCATGTCAGGATGGAATAAAATCTAGCATGCTAGAGAACCTTTTTCATAGGCATATTACCATAGGGGAAGGTGCCTTGTAACCCACAGAAACAGCAGAGATCGTCTGAGGACACATTTGGCTGTACACCGACCCTTTAAGAGCTGAGGAGAGCTTATGGCATGGTCTAGACAGCATAGAAAAAGAGGCCAAACACTCCAGAGGCCATGCCTGTCAGGGAAAAGAGGAGTCAACAGGCATGGACTACCTTCATGCCTCAGACAATGGCTGAGTGACTGTCACAGCAGCCATGTTTGTCAGGAGAGATGAGACAGTGGCAAGAATGGACCACCAGTAAAACTGTACTCTACCCATGATTAACACACTATCTGTGCTTGGTGGAAGCAGCTGGGAAATACATGTTTTCTTCTTGAGTCCGGTATTTTTCTCTGCATTAATCAGGTATCACAGGCGGACATCAGATATGTAGGAGGCCTAATAAGTAAGTAAACCACAGTATGCAATCTCTTCATAATTAACCCCTAAATTACACTAGTCTGCCAAGACTATATTAATTGATTACATACTTAATGTACAGAATCAACAAATGATATCTATTAAGTCTAGGGAAAAGAGGGAGAATGTCAATAAATAGGATAAAACGTAGCAAGTTGTTAAAATGCAAATATATTATATTCCCTATAGAGTCTAAATTCAGAGACAGATTGAAGACCATAAATCCAAAAGATTTGCATATTTTTCAATAGTTGGACACAGTTGCCACCACAGCATGATTAAGATAACTGTTCAATCAGTTAGAAAGTCAATTGCAAGATCCTGTGATTTGCTTGCTCAAAATGATGAGGAATTGGTAGCCATGTGTTATTTCATCTGTGACAGGGAAAGAAAATTCTTTTGTCTCAGGTGGATGAGAGCTATTTTATTATGTATTAAAAACCCCTTATAGGGCATATTTGACCATGTAACCTAGAACATTTACATTAGGGGGGCTAACGTTCATAGTGTGCTGTAATTCCAAACATTAAAGAAAGCTGTAGAGATGAGCACATTTTTGGAAATTTATGTCAGGTCCTATTCTAATGAATCAATCAAAAATGTTGATTGGGATTGGAAACATTTCTAAGAGAGCAGTAATGGTAGCAATGATCTGCCCTATTTCTGTTGGGGATGGGAGGAAGCCCATTGGGATGGATTTGGAGGTAGGATATGGGTAAAAGCCTGGTAAACCAGAACAGCACAAACATCAAGATTTTAATAGGAGCATTGCTGTTGTACTTCGTCACTACAGCTGCACAAAACATTAACCCAGTGGACTCTGAAAGGCAAGTACTGTCCCTGGCCGTAACAGCTGCTCCACATGTCCATGGTGGCATGCATCTGATATTGACACGCTAAAATACTCTAAATTGCACAATTAAAAAAGCAGCAACACTGGAATTTTTTTGTAATAGACACAGACACAATTAAATGTCCTATGCTGTGAGCACACTGTACACTGGTATTGATGTACTATTATGCATAAATACAAACAGTAGCAACATTGCAAGAGTTTTTTTTAATAATAAACACAGTTGCAATTAAACATCCTCTGCTATGAACACACTGTACACTGGTAGTAACACTAAAATGTGGTAAGTTGCGTAAATGTAGACAGTAGCAAAATTGCAACTCATTTTTGGAAAGAAAAAGGCAGAATTGCGCATTGTGTGCAACTAATTATATGCTGGTGCTGGGAATATGCCTATAAAACACATAAAATGTAGCTTTATCACATGATTTTGAAAAAAAAGTTTGACCTTGCATAGAAAAAAGAGTACTGTCTCTTTAGTTATCTTTGTGCAGGCAGTGCTAGACATGAACAGCTCCACAACTGTGAAATGCCCAGTCCCAATACACTAACTGCCCCTGTGCTCTCCTCACTGATAAAACCTCCCTTTCAACCTAGTAGTTAAATCTACCTAGCTAAATATACCACTACACTGTCACTGCAAGAATAGAAAAATTGGCTGGCTTTTGTAACTGGTGTCTGTCAGCGACATGGGAGACACATCCTCTCACATCATTGGCTGAGCTTCCAATGGTGTCTGTGCTTCACAGCTAGCTCAGAGGCTAATAGACCAGCCAAGATCCTCCCTATTAATTGGCTGTCAGGCTGGAAAGCATTGTGGATGTGATCCTCCATTTTCATCCTCTCTAACTGTTTCCTTCACTGGTGTCCTGAAAGTAATTTTGAAACACATTTCTGCGCAATTCATACGAAGCAAATCACCAAAACTATGGATTCATTTGGAAGAAGAATTTTTTTGAAATTTCTGAGAAATCTGATTTATTTAGAATTGATTCACTCACTTCTAAAATAATAGTTCTGATTTATCAAGTGACCTTAAAAAGTCACAAAAGCCCTATTTTAAATTTTTGAAGCTAGAATTCTCAAGTGCAGCGTGTGATAAATTCCCTCTTGGGTTCTTTTGACCAATAGATAAAATAGATCAGGTACAAAAACGAGCTGTAAAAATAGTCAACGTTCTTAAAAGAGTTCTCCATTCATGGCTTGTTCTCAGGATTGGTCACCAATATCTGATTAGCGGGGTCTGGCACCCCACAACTTGCTGCTTCCAGCTGTCACAGAGTAGTATCGGCGCCAGATCAACACAGCGCCATCTGATGTGCAGTGGACAGATGGTATAACTGCATCACTGCTCCTATTAATGTCAATGGGAGCAGCACTGCAGTAACCAGCTCTGTCCACTTCACATTGGATAGGCACTTTGATACAGCTGATTGGCGGAGGTGTGGGGTATAAGAACCCCACTGATTACATAATGATAGTCTATGCTGAGGAGTGGACACCCTTTAAGCATAATACTTGTCTGTAACAGATCCTGGGTGTGGACCCACTGGACTGATCTCCTGATGGTATGGAGCTTACCCTTGTAGAGGGTGCTGGGAGGTGTGGGGATTTGCTCTGGTAGACAGGCTTGCGGACGCAGTATAGAGGCAACGACGTCTTTAACTTAAACAGTTCAGTGTTTATTCACACATAAGGATAAGCAAAACAAAAACTCAGTTTCAGGGAAAACAGTCACCTTGAGTCTGGTGTTTGTTCACACCATGCAGCAATGCAGAAATCCTTGGACATAGCAGAAACCACCTGCTCTCATGACAACAAGGTAGCGGGCCTTTACCCAGGCCCAAACTTCCAGGTCCCATTACAGAGACTGACAGAGCTTCACTGTCAGAGAGGAGTAAATTCTCACCACCTGACAGTGCTGCCTGTGCTTTATAGCCCAAACCAAGACCCGGCCTGGAACATGGGGAGCAGCCACCCACCCTGCACTTTGGCTGCTCCCAGTAAGAGCCGGCCCGGATCGGCTTTACAGCCATACTAAATACCAAAACCATGTCAGCAAGCACTAGCTGCCGCTGACACATGAAATTACCGGCTCTTACCTCACAGAGGCCAGGAATCTCGGTGACACATACCTTCCATCAATGACGGACCCTTGCGCCTTCCTACAGAGGTCAGAAGCTGATCCCAGAGGATAGTGAAAGTACCAAGACCAATCCAAGGTCGGGGAATGAAGCAATATGACTAAGTCTATATAACGTCATCCGAGTTCAGGGCAGGCGGTAATACAGAATATGGGGACATTAACAAATGAAGTTTGGTACACAGGGTATAGCAGAACGTAGCAACAGAGACACCTTCAAACAGGACTAGTCTAGCTAGAAACCTTTTTTTTCCAGTGCCTCCCAGGTGCCCTATAAACAAAGTGACCCCTAGCCATAGGCTGGGGATGGCTAAGGGCGCTCTTGCCTATAAGAGAAAGGGAGCACGTATGCATGTGCCCTAAGCACAGTGCCGAAGACCTGCACCCAGAGCGCAAGCTCCGACCAAAGCAGGAGGAGGATGCTGGTAGCAAGAGCTGCCACTGGCAGACAGCAAAGCAGTGGGGATGAATACCTCTGCGTCCGTGCCGCAGATGGAAGAGAAGAAATGGGCACGGAATGCCGGGCTTACAGTATAACAACAATCTTTATTTATATAGCGCCAACATATTCAACAGCGCTTTAAAGTTCAGGGGCTCATGTAGAAACAGTCATAAATAACATAGCAACAGACAAGTGAATAATTACAACAATAGCAGTGAGGACCCTGCTCGCAAAAGCTTACAATCTATGAGGAGATAGGGGTGACACAAAAGGTAAAAGTGCTTGTGTCGTACAATGGTTCAGCCATTTTGGGAAAATATTCACATTGTCAATAAAGACATAGGCGGTCATTTATTTAACTGAAATATGCCTATATTAGGTCTATTTTATGCGTAGATTGCGGCAAAACAGTTAGTCGCGCCACAATCTGCAACATTTCCACGCTTATGCCAGGTCTAAAATTGTGGGCGGGGAAGAGGACGGACAGCACGCCCGTCTCATTTATCATTTAACATAGGCGTAGAAAAAGGTGTAAATGTAAGACAGTTCTGAAGCTGTCTTACATATAGAACTGGCGCCGGATGTGCCGAAGTTATGGAGAGGCCGGAACCTCTTCATAACTTCGGCAGACCCAACTCCAGCTTAGGACTTTATTAAGACCGGCGTCTAAAACGTCAGTCTTAATAAATGGGCCCCATAACTTGTATAGTGTAAATGAAAGAAGGTAGAGGGGTGATGTGATCAAAACTTTGAAATATGTTACCGTAAATAAGGTTCACACACCTGGGACATTCACACAACACAGGGACACAGGTAAATCTATGATAATGTCTACAAAAAGCTGTCTTTGTACATCCTGTACATACTGTACAAAGAAAGACATATAGAAATCAATTCACGGCACTCGAAAATTGCAAAATGAAACTTAAGTATTTATTTAGGCCACCAATGTTTTTCAGTTTTATTGGGCCAACGTTTCGGTCCTCTCGGACCTTGTTCACGGCCTGTTAATTACAATTATAACGAATGAGTATACCAAATAAGATGAAAAAAATAATAGATAAGGAATAAGACAAAAAACAACCAAACAGGAAGCAAACAAAGAAAATATGTACAATATATATCTGAAGGTCATCTGCATATAAATATAGGCTATATGCACTAGCCCTGGGGCAGTAGACACAATAGTAAGATAAATCCTGCAAAGTCACTTAAATTTATAATATATATTGTACAAACGATGTAATCCAAAGTATTATAATGAAATGCTGGTCACAAGTTCATCAACATAGTCAAATCGATGTACCTCTAGAGAATTATCTAATGAAGGACACGATCACTATAGTGCTAGGATTATGCAGAGTAATACATGATATATAATGTAATGTAGTATGGAATAAGGAATAAGGTATAAGGTCCTGTAGAGTGCCATCCATTTTGTACAAAGAAAGACATAGGTAGGAAGTAATTTACCATATCTGTCAACTAGTAATAATGACTGTTACCCATAGCAACCAATTAGAGCTCAGAGCAGAGCTCAGATTCCCCATTAAAGGGAAGTTGTCACCAGCGACAAACAGTGGGTCCGCAATATACAGGCACCAGCATTTCAGTCTATATCACGGATGCGCAAGATACGGAATGGAAGCCCAAAGAAGCACTAGAATAAGTTCTATTTTTTTGTGGTGTGGACTTAATATTGCGAATCGCAGACCTACAGTATTCAATGGGTCCTCATCCACAAACAGCAGGCACACAGCCGGTGCCTGTGCATTGCGGACCACTATTTGTTCATATGCATGAGCCCTAAAAGGAAGTTTTTCCTTTCTAAGGCAACATGCACATGACCGTTGTGTGTTTTGCGGTCCGCAAATTGTGCATCCGCAAAACAAGGATGGCGTCCGTGTGCGTTCCACAATTTGCGGAAAACGCACAGACAGCCATTAATATAAATGCCTATTCTTGTCTGCAAAACTGACAAAAATAGGACAGGTTATATTTTTTTTGCAGACCACGGAACGGAGCAACGGATGCGGACAGCACATGAAGTGCTGTCCGCATCTTTTGCAGCCCCATTAAAGTAAATAGGTCTGCATCCGAGCCGCCAAAACTGCGGCTCGGATGTGGACCAAAACAAGGTTCGTGTGCATGAGACCTTAATCTGAGGATCTGTTCCCAAGTTTTTTGTAATATGCAAATTAGGCCTTTGGTGCAATGAGGGCATTACCAATGCTTTAATTGCACCCATACTTTGCTCCTTTCTGTGGTCAGCCTCGTCCTGGATGCTTTGATTGACAGGGCCAGGTACTGGCAAAGCAGTGAGGGAGGGGCTGGAGTTGGGGTGCAATGGTGATGCACTTATTGCACCAAAAGCCTCATTTGTAAAATGCTAAAAAAGCATCATAACTCAGGAATGGAGCCCTGGATCAACAAAATAAAAACAGAGTTTCAATCAGGTGAAGTTTCATAACTGGTGACAGACTCCCTTTAAGGACAGTTTTTGCTTTTCTTTCTCACATTCCAAAATAACTAGGCCCATTTTTGGTCTTGCATTTAAATTTTTTCCTCCCCACGTTCTAATAGCCATAATTTTTTTAATTTTCTGTTCACACAAATATGGCGATACCAAATTTGTATCGTTTTTTGTTTTTCTTCTTTTAAAAAAACAAAAACCTTTGAAAAAATACACAACTTTTTTATATTTCCATCCACAAAGTTATATGAGGGATTGGTTTTTGCAGAAAGAACTGTACTGTACTGGACCTTTTAATCACTGTTATTACATTTTTGGGGGAGAGAAAAGGTGACTAAAAAACGTTGAATAGTGTGTTGTTATTTTTTTTTCCTTTATGGCTTTCACCACACATGTATTTTTTAAAAATAATTTAATAGTTCAGACATTTTCGTACGTTAGCCCACGTGGTGACCTCATCACGGGCCGCACAAGATTTAACGCTGGATCCTCAAACAAGATGGCGTCAGACGGCTCTTCTTGATAAAATGGATAAGGCAAGTATGATTTTAGAATTGTTTTCTATTTTACACTTTATATTAATGTCAGATGCCCAGATCAGCTATAAACATGGCATCTCAGTGGCACAATCGCCGCTCCCTGTTATTGCCCCACTACAAAGTAATTCTTCACAAAGCAATTTTTTTTTTTTTTCATTCGGTGAAGCAGCAAATTTGGATTTTATTGCAACAGGAGGCTCACATTGTGCATTAACTTTCTTTACTACTCCCATTAGCAGCAAGAATAACTATTACAACTAGTGAAAAGAATTTTTTCAAGACAGGTATTGGATATGTAAATTAGGTAGTCCAGGTAGCCAATCAGAGACCTCCCTAATGTATATAAGGTGCTGTTGCTGTAGATTCTGCCTCTTTCTTGCTGCTCCCTCAGAGAAAGATATGTATTTTCAATAGTAGCTTATTACGATTATAAGTTATTGTATTTAGAGCAAATTATAAGTCTTTGCATTATTTTACCAGGACTGAGGTCCGGTATTGACACCATTAACAACGGCGCGTGTCCCCCGTTCAGTGGTACGCATTGTATGCCGCCATTCATTATAATATTAATGAGGTGTTTCTTCTCCCTCCCTCCCATCTTCTATTTCGGCCCATAACACTATTTCCAACCCCCAATACCTCTTAACGTGCCTCCGTCTCGTCCCCGGTCTCTGAACTCCTTCTCCTGCATTCAGCGCCGAAATCCCGTTTATCGCGAGATTTCGAGCGCTCCGGTCTTGTGACTGTGAGGTGATTGCGCGCGCTTTTCAAATTACCTCAGAGCTGCCAGTCATCTCACTGTACACAGTACATGCCAACAGTTTTCTCCCAGATTATTAAAACAGATAATACACTTCATAACTAATTGTGAGTATACCCACACATTACACCACATTTACTTAAAAAATTTTACACTTGCATACACTCAGGTAATTTATACTGGTCTGTATGTATTATACGGATTTAGTGTTTTCCTGAATGCATGCATTAGTGTATATATGACTGTATATATATATATATATATATATGAATATACACACTTCTATGTATATATATATATATATGTTTATGAATAAAACTCTCATTTAAATCTTTTCCCATTTTTCCCTTTTCTATCCCTTATTTAGCAATATGAACCCCTGTGAGGAGCAACCTAACCCCCAACCCACTCAACCAATACCCATTGATTATGAACTACTAATTTCGGATTCCATTCAACAAATGGTTGATCAATCCGTTTCTAAATCGGTATCAGTGGCAATGCAATCAGCCATGGTATCTATTCAAGATTCCATCTCCAAATCTCTCTCCTTGGTAGTAAACCAAAGACCGCAAAATTATCCCTCTACTCCAACTGACAATTTCCTCTCAGCGGAAGACTCAGTTACGGAACTTGCCAAAGGTTTTAAAAAATCAGGCAAAGCAACCAAAAAGAGGAGATTTACAGATGACCCTAAACCCCATACCATGGGAAAGGGTCACAATCTCCAAGAATGTCCGCATAAATCTTGCGGTAACGATAACAGTGGCGAAAATCCCCACAAAGGACCCTCCACCCGGGAGGAGATTACCAATAGCCGGGTTATGACAGCCAGTAAGAGGGCTAAGTTTATCTCTTACAAAGAAATATCTTCCTCATCACATTCAGATGATTCTGATTCAGTGTTGAGAGATGAATTACCTTTTTTCTATGACGATGATTATACCGAGGATCCTGAAGAATCCTCTTCAAATAATCAAATCTCAGAATCCTTGATCCTAGATAGTCAGGGTATCCCCTTTTTCAACCCCGATCAAATAAAACACCCCAGGTCGGGCGAATGGGTTCCCCAACCTCAAATTTCCAAATTTTTGGCACAATGGGTCAATAAATCCCTGGATAGATCCTCCAGAAACAAACTAAAAGCCGAATGTCCCAGGCCTACTTTACCAAAGAAAAAATCCTTAACTCCAGAATTAGACCCCATAATTTTTAAATATTTAAACAAAACGGGAAAAAATCCCAAAAGAGGTCTGGACAGATCTTTTAAACTATGCCAGGATAAACTTTTAGATTTATTAGGACTAGGGATGAGCGAACTCGAACTGTATAGTTCGGGTTCGTACCGAATTTTGGGGTGTCCGTGACACGGACCCGAACCCGGACATTTTCGTAAAAGTCCGGGTTCGGGTTCGGTGTTCGTCGCTTTCTTCGCGCTTTTGTGACGCTTTCTTGGCGCTTTTTGAAAGGCTGCAAAGCAGCCAATCAACAAGCGTCATACTACTTGCCCCAAGAGGCCATCACAGCCATGCCTACTATTGGCATGGCTGTGATTGGCCAGAGCACCATGTGACCCAGCCTCTATTTAAGCTGGAGTCACATAGCGCCGCCCGTCACTCTGCTCTGATTAGCGTAGGGAGAGGTTGCGGCTGCGACAGTAGGGCGAGATTAGGCAGATTAACTCCTCCAAAGGACTTGATTAACTGATCGATCTGCAGCTGTGGATCATTGAGCTGCTGATCCTCAATTGCTCACTGTTTTTAGGCTGCACAGACCGTTTGTCAGTCACATTTTTCTGGGGTGATCGGCGGCCATTTTGTGTCTTGTGGTACGCCAGCACAAGCTGCGACCAAGTGCATTTAACCCTCAATGGTGTGGTTGTTTTTTGGCTAAAGCCTACATCAGGGTGAAGCTGTCACACCAAGTGCATTTAACCAGCAATAGTCTGTTCATTTTTTGGCCATATACAAAATCAGGGGCAAGCTGCGCCTGTCACCAAGTGCATTTAACCCTCAATGGTGTGGTTGTTTTTTGGCTAAAGCCTACATCAGGGTGAAGCTGTCACACCAAGTGCATTTAACCAGCAATAGTCTGTTCATTTTTTGGCCATATACTAAATCAGGGGCAAGCTGCGCCTGTCACCAAGTGCATTTAACCCTCAATGGTGTGGTTGTTTTTTGGCTAAAGCCTACATCAGGGTGAAGCTGTCACACCAAGTGCATTTAACCAGCAATAGTCTGTTTATTTTTTGGCCATATCCCAGTCTAATTCTGTCACTAAATCCATACCGGTCACCCAGCGCCTAAATACTAGGCCTCAAATTTATATCCAGCTAAATCTGTCCCTAGTGCTGTAGCTGGGCGAGTTATTTAGTGTCCGTTCAAGCACATTTCTTGTTCTGGGTTGAAATACAATTCCCAATTTAGCAATTTCATAATTTAGTGGTTTCTGCTATATCAGAGCTATTTGAAATCTATCCCTAAAAGGGTATATAATATTCAAGGTGCACATTGGGTCATTCAGAATAACTTCACACACACCCGCTACTGTGTATTTCCAAGTCTAATTCTGTCACTAAACCCATACCTGTCACGCAGCGCCTAAATACTAGGCCTCAAATTTATATCCAGCTAAATCTGTCCCTAGTGCTGTAGCTGGGCGAGTTATTTAGTGTCCGTTCAAGCACATTTCTTGTTCTGGGTTGAAATACAATTCCCAATTTAGCAATTTCATAATTTAGTGGTTTCTGCTATATCAGAGCTATTTGAAATCTATCCCTAAAAGGGTATATAATATTCAAGGTGCACATTGGGTCATTCAGAATAACTTCACACACACCCGCTACTGTGTATTTCCAAGTCTAATTCTGGCACTAAACCCATACCTGTCACCCAGCGCCTAAATACTAGGCCTCAAATTTATATCCCGCTAAATCTGTCCTTAGTGCTGTAGCTGGGCGAGTTATTTAGTGTCCGTTCAAGCACATTTCTTGTTCTGGGTTGAAATACAATTCCCAATTTAGCAATTTCATAATTTAGTGGTTTCTGCTATATCAGAGCTATTTGAAATCTATCCCTAAAAGGGTATATAATATTCAAGGTGCACATTGGGTCATTCAGAATAACTTCACACACACCCGCTACTGTGTATTTCCAAGTCTAATTCTGGCACTAAACCCATACCTGTCACCCAGCGCCTAAATACTAGGCCTCAAATTTATATCCCGCTAAATCTGTCCTTAGTGCTGTAGCTGGGCGAGTTATTTAGTGTCCGTTCAAGCACATTTCTTGTTCTGGGTTGAAATACAATTCCCAATTTAGCAATTTCATAATTTAGTGGTTTCTGCTATATCAGAGCTATTTGAAATCTATCCCTAAAAGGGTATATAATATTCAAGGTGCACATTGGGTCATTCAGAATAACTTCACACACACCCGCTACTGTGTATTTCCAAGTCTAATTCTGGCACTAAACCCATACCTGTCACCCAGCGCCTAAATACTAGGCCTCAAATTTATATCCCGCTAAATCTGTCCTTAGTGCTGTAGCTGGGCGAGTTATTTAGTGTCCGTTCAAGCACATTTCTTGTTCTGGGTTGAAATACAATTCCCAATTTAGCAATTTCATAATTTAGTGGTTTCTGCTATATCAGAGCTATTTGAAATCTATCCCTAAAAGGGTATATAATATTCAAGGTGCACATTGGGTCATTCAGAATAACTTCACACACACCCGCTACTGTGTATTTCCAAGTCTAATTCTGGCACTAAACCCATACCTGTCACCCAGCGCCTAAATACTAGGCCTCAAATTTATATCCCGCTAAATCTGTCCTTAGTGCTGTAGCTGGGCGAGTTATTTAGTGTCCGTTCAAGCACATTTCTTGTTCTGGGTTGAAATACAATTCCCAATTTAGCAATTTCATAATTTAGTGGTTTCTGCTATATCAGAGCTATTTGAAATCTATCCCTAAAAGGGTATATAATATTCAAGGTGCACATAGGGTCATTCAGAATAACTTCACACACCCGCTACTGTGCATTTCCAAATCTAATTCTGTCACTAAACCCATACCTGTCACCCAGCGCCTAAATACTAGGCCTCAAATTTATATCCCGCTAAATCTCTCGTTACCGCTGTCCTGTTGTGGCTGGGAAAGTTATTTAGTGTCCGTCAAAGCACATTTTTTGTTCTGGGTTGAAATACAATTCCCAATTTAGCAATTTCATAATTTAGTCGTTTCTGCTATATCAGAGCTATTTGAAATCTATCCCTAAAAGGGTAGATCATATTGAAGGTGCACATAGGGTCATTCAGAATAACTTCACACACACGCTTCTGTGCATTTCCAAGTCTAATTCTGTCACTAAATCCATACCGGTCACCCAGCGCCTAAATACTAGGCCTCAAATTTATATCCCGCTGAATTTGAATACAATACATTGGGCCAAATAATATATTTGTTGTTGTGGTGAACCATAACAATGAGAAAAACATCTAGTAAGGGACGCGGACGTGGACATGGTCGTGGTGGTGTTAGTGGACCCTCTGGTGCTGGGAGAGGACGTGGCCGTTCTGCCACATCCACACGTCCTAGTGTACCAACTACCTCAGGTCCCAGTAGCCGCCAGAATTTACAGCGATATATGGTGGGGCCCAATGCCGTTCTAAGGATGGTAAGGCCTGAGCAGGTACAGGCATTAGTCAATTGGGTGGCCGACAGTGGATCCAGCACGTTCACATTATCTCCCACCCAGTCTTCTGCAGAAAGCGCACAGATGGCGCCTGAAAACCAACCCCATCAGTCTGTCACATCACCCCCATGCATACCAGGGAAACTGTCTCAGCCTCAAGTTATGCAGCAGTCTCTTATGCTGTTTGAAGACTCCGCTGGCAGGGTTTCCCAAGGGCATCCACCTAGCCCTTCCCCAGCGGTGAAAGACATAGAATGCACTGACGCACAACCACTTATGTTTCCTGATGATGAGGACATGGGAATACCACCTCAGCATGTCTCTGATGATGACGAAACACAGGTGCCAACTGCTGCGTCTTTCTGCAGTGTGCAGACTGAACAGGAGGTCAGGGATCAAGACTGGGTGGAAGACGATGCAGGGGACGATGAGGTCCTAGACCCCACATGGAATGAAGGTCGTGCCACTGACTTTCACAGTTCGGAGGAAGAGGCAGTGGTGAGACCGAGCCAACAGCGTAGCAAAAGAGGGAGCAGTGGGCAAAAGCAGAACACCCGCCGCCAAGAGACTCCGCCTGCTACTGACCGCCGCCATCTGGGACCGAGCACCCCAAAGGCAGCTTCAAGGAGTTCCCTGGCATGGCACTTCTTCAAACAATGTGCTGACGACAAGACCCGAGTGGTTTGCACGCTGTGCCATCAGAGCCTGAAGCGAGGCATTAACGTTCTGAACCTGAGCACAACCTGCATGACCAGGCACCTGCATGCAAAGCATGAACTGCAGTGGAGTAAACACCTTAAAACCAAGGAAGTCACTCAGGCTCCCCCTGCTACCTCTTCTGCTGCTGCCGCCTCGGCCTATTCTGCTGCTGCCGCCTCGGCCTCTTCCTCCGCCTCTGGAGGAACGTTGGCACCTGCCGCCCAGCAAACAGGGGATGTACCACCAACACCACCACCACCACCTCCGTCACCAAGCGTCTCAACCATGTCACACGCCAGCGTTCAGCTCTCCATCTCACAAACATTTGATAGAAAGCGTAAATTCCCACCTAGCCACCCTCGATCCCTGGCCCTGAATGCCAGCATTTCTAAACTACTGGCCTATGAAATGCTGTCATTTAGGCTGGTGGACACAGACAGCTTCAAACAGCTCATGTCGCTTGCTGTCCCACAGTATGTTGTTCCCAGCCGGCACTACTTCTCCAAGAGAGCCGTGCCTTCCCTGCACAACCAAGTATCCGATAAAATCAAGTGTGCACTGCGCAACGCCATCTGTGGCAAGGTCCACCTAACCACAGATACGTGGACCAGTAAGCACGGCCAGGGACGCTATATCTCCCTAACTGCACACTGGGTAAATGTAGTGGCAGCTGGGCCCCAGGCGGAGAGCTGTTTGGCGCACGTCCTTCCGCCGCCAAGGATCGCAGGGCAACATTCTTTGCCTCCTGTTGCCACCTCCTCCTTCTCGGCTTCCTCCTCCTCTTCTTCCACCTGCTCATCCAGTCAGCCACACACCTTCACCACCAACTTCAGCACAGCCCGGGGTAAACGTCAGCAGGCCATTCTGAAACTCATATGTTTGGGGGACAGGCCCCACACCGCACAGGAGTTGTGGCGGGGTATAGAACAACAGACCGACGAGTGGTTGCTGCCGGTGAGCCTCAAGCCCGGCCTGGTGGTGTGTGATAATGGGCGAAATCTCGTTGCAGCTCTGGGACTAGCCAATTTGACGCACATCCCTTGCTTGGCGCATGTGCTGAATTTGGTGGTGCAGAAGTTCATTCACAACTACCCCGACATGTCAGAGCTGCTGCATAAAGTGCGGGCCGTCTGTTCGCGCTTCCGGCGTTCACATCCTGCTGCTGCTCGCCTGTCTGCGCTACAGCGTAACTTCGGCCTTCCCGCTCACCGCCTCATATGCGACGTGCCCACCAGGTGGAACTCCACCTTGCACATGCTGGACAGACTGTGCGAGCAGCAGCAGGCCATAGTGGAGTTTCAGCTGCAGCACGCACGGGTCAGTCGCACTACAGAACAGCACCACTTCACCACCAATGACTGGGCCTCCATGCGAGACCTGTGTGCCCTGTTGCGCTGTTTCGAGTACTCCACCAACATGGCCAGTGGCGATGACACCGTTATCAGCGTTACAATACCACTTCTATGTCTCCTTGAGAAAACACTTAGGGCGATGATGGAAGAGGAGGTGGCCCAGGAGGAGGAGGAGGAGGAGGAGGAAGAGGGGTCATTTTTAGCACTTTCAGGCCAGTCTCTTCGAAGTGACTCAGAGGGAGGTTTTTGGCAACAGCAGAGGCCAGGTACAAATGTGGCCAGCCAGGGCCCACTACTGGAGGACGAGGAGGACGAGGATGAGGAGGAGGTGGAGGAGGATGAGGATGAAGCATGGTCACAGCGGGGTGGCACCCAACGCAGCTCGGGTCCATCACTGGTGCGTGGCTGGGGGGAAAGGCAGGACGATGACGATACGCCTCCCACAGAGGACAGCTTGTCCTTATCCCTGGGCAGCCTGGCACACATGAGCGACTACATGCTGCAGTGCCTGCGCAACGACAGCAGAGTTGCCCACATTTTAACCTGTGCGGACTACTGGGTTGCCACCCTGCTGGATCCACGCTACAAAGACAATGTGCCCACCTTACTTCCTGCACTGGAGCGTGATAGGAAGATGCGCGAGTACAAGCGCACGTTGGTAGACGCGCTACTGAGAGCATTCCCAAATGTCACAGGGGAACAAGTGGAAGCCCAAGGCCAAGGCAGAGGAGGAGCAAGAGGTCGCCAAGGCAGCTGTGTCACGGCCAGCTCCTCTGAGGGCAGGGTTAGCATGGCAGAGATGTGGAAAACTTTTGTCAACACGCCACAGCTAACTGCACCACCACCTGATACGCAACGTGTTAGCAGGAGGCAACATTTCACTAACATGGTGGAACAGTACGTGTGCACACCCCTCCACGTACTGACTGATGGTTCGGCCCCATTCAACTTCTGGGTCTCTAAATTGTCCACGTGGCCAGAGCTAGCCTTTTATGCCTTGGAGGTGCTGGCCTGCCCGGCAGCCAGCGTTTTGTCTGAACGTGTATTCAGCACGGCAGGGGGCGTCATTACAGACAAACGCAGCCGCCTGTCTACAGCCAATGTGGACAAGCTGACGTTCATAAAAATGAACCAGGCATGGATCCCACAGGACCTGTCCGTCCCTTGTCCAGATTAGACATTAACTACCTCCCCATAACCATATATTATTGGACTCCAGGGCACTTCCTCATTCAATCCTATTTTTATTTTCATTTTACCATTATATTGCGATGCTACCCAAAGTTGAATGAACCTCTCCTCTGCCTGTGTGCTAGGCCTAAATATATGCCAATGGACTGTTGCAGTGGTGGCTGACATGAAGCCTGATTCTCTGCTATGACATGCAGACTAATTCTCTGCTGACATGAAGCCAGATTGTCTGTTACGGGACCTCTCTCCTCTGCCTGGGTGCTGGGCCTAAATTTATGACAATGGACTGTTGCAGTGGTGGCTGACGTGAAGCCTCATTCTCTGCTATGACATGCAGACTGATTCTCTGCTGACATGAAGCCAGATTGTCTGTTACGGGACCTCTCTCCTCTGCCTGTGTGCTAGGCCTAAATATATGCCAATGGACTGTTGCAGTGGTGGCTGACGTGAAGCCTGATTCTCTGCTATGACATGCAGACTGATTCTCTGCTGACATGAAGCCAGATTGTCTGTTACGGGACCTTTCTCCTCTGCCTGGGTTCTGGGCCTAAATTTATGAAAATTGACTCTTACAGTGGTGGGTGACGTGAAGCCTGATTCTCTGCTATGATATGAAGACTGATTCTCTGCTGACATGAAGACAGATTCTCTGTTACGGGACCTCCCTCCTCTGCCTGGGTGCTGGGCCTAAATATATGCCAATGGACTGTTGCAGTGGTGGGTGACGTGAAGCCTCATTCTCTGCTATGACATGCAGACTAATTCTCTGCTGACATGAAGCCAGATTGTCTGTTACGGGACCTCTCTCCTCTGCCTGTGTGTGTGCTGGGCCTAAATATATGCCAATGGACTGTTGCAGTGGTGGCTGACGTGAAGCCTCATTCTCTGCTATGACATGCAGACTAATTCTCTGCTGACATGAAGACAGATTCTCTGTTACGGGACCTCTCTCCTCTGCCTGTGTGTGTGCTGGGCTTAAATATATGCCAATGGACTGTTGCAGTGGTGGCTGACGTGAAGCCTTCATTCTCTGCTATGACATGCAGACTGATTCTCTGCTGACATGAAGACAGATTCTCTGTTACGGGACCTCCCTCCTCTGCCTGGGTGCTGGGCCTAAATATATGCCAATGGACTGTTGCAGTGGTGGGTGACGTGAAGCCTGATTCTCTGCTATGACATGCAGACTAATTCTCTGCTGACATGAAGACAGATTCTCTGTTACGGGACCTCTCTCCTCTGCCTGTGTGTGTGCTGGGCCTAAATATATGCCAATGGACTGTTGCAGTGGTGGCTGACGTGAAGCCTCATTCTCTGCTATGACATGCAGACTAATTCTCTGCTGACATGAAGACAGATTCTCTGTTACGGGACCTCCCTCCTCTGCCTGGGTGCTGGGCCTAAATATATGCCAATGGACTGTTGCAGTGGTGGCTGACGTGAAGCCTCATTCTCTGCTATGACATGCAGACTGATTCTCTGCTGACATGAAGCCAGATCGTCTGTTACGGGACCTCTCTGCTCTGCCTGTGTGCTAGGCCTAAATATATGCCAATGGACTGTTGCAGTGGTGGGTGACGTGAAGCCTCATTCTCTGCTATGACATGCAGACTGATTCTCTGCTGTCATGAAGCCAGATTGTCTGTTACGGGACCTCTCTGCTCTGCCTGTGTGCTAGGCCTAAATATATGCCAATGGACTGTTGCAGTGGTGGGTGACGTGAAGCCTCATTCTCTGCTATGACATGCAGACTGATTCTCTGCTGTCATGAAGCCAGATTGTCTGTTACGGGACCTCTCTGCTCTGCCTGTGTGCTAGGCCTAAATATATGCCAATGGACTGTTGCAGTGGTGGGTGACGTGAAGCCTCATTCTCTGCTATGACATGCAGACTGATTCTCTGCTGTCATGAAGCCAGATTGTCTGTTACGGGACCTCTCTGCTCTGCCTGTGTGCTAGGCCTAAATATATGCCAATGGACTGTTGCAGTGGTGGGTGACGTGAAGCCTCATTCTCTGCTATGACATGCAGACTGATTCTCTGCTGACATGAAGCCAGATTGTCTGTTACGGGACCTCTCTCCTCTGCCTGTGTGTGTGCTGGGCCTAAATATATGCCAATGGACTGTTGCAGTGGTGGCTGACGTGAAGCCTCATTCTCTGCTATGACATGCAGACTAATTCTCTGCTGACATGAAGACAGATTCTCTGTTACGGGACCTCCCTCCTCTGCCTGGGTGCTGGGCCTAAATATATGCCAATGGACTGTTGCAGTGGTGGGTGACGTGAAGCCTGATTCTCTGCTATGACATGCAGACTAATTCTCTGCTGACATGAAGACAGATTCTCTGTTACGGGACCTCTCTCCTCTGCCTGTGTGTGTGCTGGGCCTAAATATATGCCAATGGACTGTTGCAGTGGTGGCTGACGTGAAGCCTCATTCTCTGCTATGACATGCAGACTAATTCTCTGCTGACATGAAGACAGATTCTCTGTTACGGGACCTCCCTCCTCTGCCTGGGTGCTGGGCCTAAATATATGCCAATGGACTGTTGCAGTGGTGGCTGACGTGAAGCCTCATTCTCTGCTATGACATGCAGACTGATTCTCTGCTGACATGAAGCCAGATCGTCTGTTACGGGACCTCTCTGCTCTGCCTGTGTGCTAGGCCTAAATATATGCCAATGGACTGTTGCAGTGGTGGGTGACGTGAAGCCTCATTCTCTGCTATGACATGCAGACTGATTCTCTGCTGTCATGAAGCCAGATTGTCTGTTACGGGACCTCTCTGCTCTGCCTGTGTGCTAGGCCTAAATATATGCCAATGGACTGTTGCAGTGGTGGGTGACGTGAAGCCTCATTCTCTGCTATGACATGCAGACTGATTCTCTGCTGTCATGAAGCCAGATTGTCTGTTACGGGACCTCTCTGCTCTGCCTGTGTGCTAGGCCTAAATATATGCCAATGGACTGTTGCAGTGGTGGGTGACGTGAAGCCTCATTCTCTGCTATGACATGCAGACTGATTCTCTGCTGTCATGAAGCCAGATTGTCTGTTACGGGACCTCTCTGCTCTGCCTGTGTGCTAGGCCTAAATATATGCCAATGGACTGTTGCAGTGGTGGGTGACGTGAAGCCTCATTCTCTGCTATGACATGCAGACTGATTCTCTGCTGACATGAAGCCAGATTGTCTGTTACGGGACCTCTCTCCTCTGCCTGTGTGTGTGCTGGGCCTAAATATATGCCAATGGACTGTTGCAGTGGTGGCTGACGTGAAGCCTCATTCTCTGCTATGACATGCAGACTAATTCTCTGCTGACATGAAGACAGATTCTCTGTTACGGGACCTCTCTCCTCTGCCTGGGTGCTGGGCCTAAATTTATGACAATGGACTGTTGCAGTGGTGGCTGACGTGAAGCCTGATTCTCTGCTATGACATGCAGACTGATTCTCTGCTGACATGAAGCCAGATCCTCTGTTACGGGACCTCTCTCCTCTGCCTGTGTGTGTGCTGGGCCTAAATATATGCCAATGGACTGTTGCAGTGGTGGCTGACGTGAAGCCTCATTCTCTGCTATGACATGCAGACTGATTCTCTGCTGACATGAAGCCAGATTCTCTGTTACGGGACCTCTCTCCTCTGCCTGTGTGTGTGCTGGGCCTAAATATATGCCAATGGACTGTTGCAGTGGTGGCTGACGTGAAGCCTCATTCTCTGCTATGACATGCAGACTAATTCTCTGCTGACATGAAGACAGATTCTCTGTTACGGGACCTCCCTCCTCTGCCTGGGTGCTGGGCCTAAATATATGCCAATGGACTGTTGCAGTGGTGGCTGACGTGAAGCCTCATTCTCTGCTATGACATGCAGACTAATTCTCTGCTGACATGAAGACAGATTCTCTGTTACGGGACCTCTCTCCTCTGCCTGGGTGCCGGGGCCTAAATATCTGAGAATGGACTGTTCCAGTGGTGGGTGACGGGAAGCCAGATTCTCTGCTATGGAACCTCTCTCCAATTGATTTTGGTTAATTTTTATTTATTTAATTTTTATTTTAATTCATTTCCCTATCCACATTTGTTTGCAGGGGATTTACCTACATGTTGCTGCCTTTTGCAGCCCTCTAGCTCTTTCCTGGGCTGTTTTACAGCCTTTTTAGTGCCGAAAAGTTCGGGTCCCCATTGACTTCAATGGGGTTCGGGTTCGGGACGAAGTTCGGATCGGGTTCGGATCCCGAACCCGAACATTTCCGGGATGTTCGGCCGAACTTCTCGAACCCGAACATCCAGGTGTTCGCTCAACTCTAATTAGGACCCCTCACAAAAATTTTAGACCTATCAGAACAGGCCGTTATTACAGGCGAGCCAGTAGACACATCAGTTCTACGTGGTTGGGCCCAAAGGGCCATCTGTTTTTTCGGAAACATCAACTCCGCCTTGAGTGCGGAAAGAAAAAGAAATATTCTGATGAAATTAGACCCTCAGCTCACCCATTTGGCCAA
Source organism: Bufo gargarizans (assembly GCF_014858855.1). Lineage (NCBI taxonomy): Eukaryota > Metazoa > Chordata > Amphibia > Anura > Bufonidae > Bufo > Bufo gargarizans. The sequence continues at coordinate 75,816,045 of NC_058083.1, forward strand.
TTCTGACCCCGATGAGTCTGCCGACGGTCTTCTTTTTGGGGATTCCCTCATTAAAGAAATAGGAAAATTCGTGGGAGTATTCTCCTCCCTAGATAAAGCCAAAACCTCCTTGAAAAAAGTAGGTCAACCCAAAATTTTTGGCAGGGCTGGGAAAGGCAGGGGCCGCTTTCCCAGCCGAACTTCACAGTTCAGACAGACCCAGCAGGCTCCCTTCCAATCAGACAGAACTACCACCTTCACACCGCACACCACACCTTTTTTCCCTACCAGAGGACGCCCATGGAGAACCCGAGGCCAACGAGGTTTCCCTAGATCCAGACCCTCATCAGGTAAGCTTTTCTATCCCAAACTATCCCCACTTCCCTCTAGGGGGAAGACTGAAACATTTTTTCCAAATATGGTCTTCTCTGACCTCAGACTTATGGATCCTGAACACTATCTCAGGATACCTGATAGATTTCCAATCTCTCCCCTCACAGAACCACATCCCTCAACCAATACATTTCTCGAATTTAGACCAAGACCTCATAGAGTCAGAGATACGAGATTTGCTCCACAAGGAAGCTATCATTCAAGTACCACACTTATCCCCAGGTTTCATCAGCAACATCTTTCTAGTAAAAAAGAAAGACGGCGGTCACAGACCAGTCATAAACTTGAAAACTCTAAACAATTTCGTGACTTACCATCATTTCAAAATGGAGGGAATTCACCTTCTCAGGGATCTCCTACTTCCCCAAGATTGGCTAATAAAAATAGACCTAAAAGACGCTTATCTCACTGTACCCATTCACCATTCACATCAACCTTTCCTACAATTCTATTGGAACAATCAGAAATGGCAATTCACTTGTCTCCCGTTTGGCCTTTCATCAGCCCCATGGTGCTTCACCAAATTAATGAAACCAGTGATATCTTCACTAAGATCCCGGGGTGTACGTCTAATCATATACCTAGACGACATCCTAATTATGGCACAAACACTCTCATTAATACTCACACATACTCAATGGACCATTTCTCTTCTAACCAATCTTGGTTTTCTAATCAACCACAAAAAATCTATCCTATCCCCTTCCAAAGAGATAGAGTTTTTGGGCTTCAACATCAATACACATTCGGCTCTGTTGAGTCTTCCTACAAAGAAGCTGACATTGATTCGAAGAGAAATCCGTTCAGTACTAAACAAACAAATAGTATCACTAAGAACCATTGCACGGATTGTAGGCCTCTTGTCGGCCTCCATACAAGCAATATTCCCCGCCCCATTACACTACAGAACCCTTCAACGTTTAAAAACGCAACATTTACGAGAGGGATTACAATATTCAAGCAAAGTCCCACTATCCCCGGAAGCCAAAGAAGAACTTCTCTGGTGGCTTCAACATATTCAGATCTGGAATGGGAAAATGATATTCAACTCCCTACCAGATCTGATATTGGAATCAGACGCCAGCCTTTCGGGATGGGGCGCTCGCTGTGGCCCTTACTCCACAGGAGGAAAATGGTCAGACTCGGAATCTCAACTACACATCAATTGTCTGGAACTACTGGCGGCCTTTTTCGCCATGAAAAGTTTCGCAAAAGACAAATCACACTGCTGCATCCTCCTACGTATGGACAATATTGCAGCAGTTCAATACATCAACCGTTTCGGAGGCACCACCTCCAAGATTCTAACAGACATTGCCAAAGAATTCTGGCACTTCTGTCTAGACAGGGATATCACCTTAAAAGCAGAGTACCTCCCAGGTTTGATGAACTCAGTGGCCGATTGGAATTCCCGATACCTTTCGGATTCCAGCGACTGGCAATTACACCCGCTCATCTTTCAACAGATCAACAAATTATGGGGTCCCTTTCTCATAGATCTTTTTGCATCACGACTGAACACCCAACTCCCCAAATTCTTCAGCTAGCGTCCGGATCCAGAGGCCTTAGCCATAGACGCTCTCGGACTGTTGCAGTGGTGGGTGACGTGAAGCCTCATTCTCTGCTATGACATGCAGACTGATTCTCTGCTGACATGAAGCCAGATTGTCTGTTACGGGACCTCTCTCCTCTGCCTGTGTGTGTGCTGGGCCTAAATATATGCCAATGGACTGTTGCAGTGGTGGCTGACGTGAAGCCTCATTCTCTGCTATGACATGCAGACTAATTCTCTGCTGACATGAAGACAGATTCTCTGTTACGGGACCTCCCTCCTCTGCCTGGGTGCTGGGCCTAAATATATGCCAATGGACTGTTGCAGTGGTGGGTGACGTGAAGCCTGATTCTCTGCTATGACATGCAGACTAATTCTCTGCTGACATGAAGACAGATTCTCTGTTACGGGACCTCTCTCCTCTGCCTGTGTGTGTGCTGGGCCTAAATATATGCCAATGGACTGTTGCAGTGGTGGCTGACGTGAAGCCTCATTCTCTGCTATGACATGCAGACTAATTCTCTGCTGACATGAAGACAGATTCTCTGTTACGGGACCTCCCTCCTCTGCCTGGGTGCTGGGCCTAAATATATGCCAATGGACTGTTGCAGTGGTGGCTGACGTGAAGCCTCATTCTCTGCTATGACATGCAGACTGATTCTCTGCTGACATGAAGCCAGATCGTCTGTTACGGGACCTCTCTGCTCTGCCTGTGTGCTAGGCCTAAATATATGCCAATGGACTGTTGCAGTGGTGGGTGACGTGAAGCCTCATTCTCTGCTATGACATGCAGACTGATTCTCTGCTGTCATGAAGCCAGATTGTCTGTTACGGGACCTCTCTGCTCTGCCTGTGTGCTAGGCCTAAATATATGCCAATGGACTGTTGCAGTGGTGGGTGACGTGAAGCCTCATTCTCTGCTATGACATGCAGACTGATTCTCTGCTGTCATGAAGCCAGATTGTCTGTTACGGGACCTCTCTGCTCTGCCTGTGTGCTAGGCCTAAATATATGCCAATGGACTGTTGCAGTGGTGGGTGACGTGAAGCCTCATTCTCTGCTATGACATGCAGACTGATTCTCTGCTGTCATGAAGCCAGATTGTCTGTTACGGGACCTCTCTGCTCTGCCTGTGTGCTAGGCCTAAATATATGCCAATGGACTGTTGCAGTGGTGGGTGACGTGAAGCCTCATTCTCTGCTATGACATGCAGACTGATTCTCTGCTGACATGAAGCCAGATTGTCTGTTACGGGACCTCTCTCCTCTGCCTGTGTGTGTGCTGGGCCTAAATATATGCCAATGGACTGTTGCAGTGGTGGCTGACGTGAAGCCTCATTCTCTGCTATGACATGCAGACTAATTCTCTGCTGACATGAAGACAGATTCTCTGTTACGGGACCTCTCTCCTCTGCCTGGGTGCTGGGCCTAAATTTATGACAATGGACTGTTGCAGTGGTGGCTGACGTGAAGCCTGATTCTCTGCTATGACATGCAGACTGATTCTCTGCTGACATGAAGCCAGATCCTCTGTTACGGGACCTCTCTCCTCTGCCTGTGTGTGTGCTGGGCCTAAATATATGCCAATGGACTGTTGCAGTGGTGGCTGACGTGAAGCCTCATTCTCTGCTATGACATGCAGACTGATTCTCTGCTGACATGAAGCCAGATTCTCTGTTACGGGACCTCTCTCCTCTGCCTGTGTGTGTGCTGGGCCTAAATATATGCCAATGGACTGTTGCAGTGGTGGCTGACGTGAAGCCTCATTCTCTGCTATGACATGCAGACTAATTCTCTGCTGACATGAAGACAGATTCTCTGTTACGGGACCTCCCTCCTCTGCCTGGGTGCTGGGCCTAAATATATGCCAATGGACTGTTGCAGTGGTGGCTGACGTGAAGCCTCATTCTCTGCTATGACATGCAGACTAATTCTCTGCTGACATGAAGACAGATTCTCTGTTACGGGACCTCTCTCCTCTGCCTGGGTGCCGGGGCCTAAATATCTGAGAATGGACTGTTCCAGTGGTGGGTGACGGGAAGCCAGATTCTCTGCTATGGAACCTCTCTCCAATTGATTTTGGTTAATTTTTATTTATTTAATTTTTATTTTAATTCATTTCCCTATCCACATTTGTTTGCAGGGGATTTACCTACATGTTGCTGCCTTTTGCAGCCCTCTAGCTCTTTCCTGGGCTGTTTTACAGCCTTTTTAGTGCCGAAAAGTTCGGGTCCCCATTGACTTCAATGGGGTTCGGGTTCGGGACGAAGTTCGGATCGGGTTCGGATCCCGAACCCGAACATTTCCGGGATGTTCGGCCGAACTTCTCGAACCCGAACATCCAGGTGTTCGCTCAACTCTAATTAGGACCCCTCACAAAAATTTTAGACCTATCAGAACAGGCCGTTATTACAGGCGAGCCAGTAGACACATCAGTTCTACGTGGTTGGGCCCAAAGGGCCATCTGTTTTTTCGGAAACATCAACTCCGCCTTGAGTGCGGAAAGAAAAAGAAATATTCTGATGAAATTAGACCCTCAGCTCACCCATTTGGCCAATTCTGACCCCGATGAGTCTGCCGACGGTCTTCTTTTTGGGGATTCCCTCATTAAAGAAATAGGAAAATTCGTGGGAGTATTCTCCTCCCTAGATAAAGCCAAAACCTCCTTGAAAAAAGTAGGTCAACCCAAAATTTTTGGCAGGGCTGGGAAAGGCAGGGGCCGCTTTCCCAGCCGAACTTCACAGTTCAGACAGACCCAGCAGGCTCCCTTCCAATCAGACAGAACTACCACCTTCACACCGCACACCACACCTTTTTTCCCTACCAGAGGACGCCCATGGAGAACCCGAGGCCAACGAGGTTTCCCTAGATCCAGACCCTCATCAGGTAAGCTTTTCTATCCCAAACTATCCCCACTTCCCTCTAGGGGGAAGACTGAAACATTTTTTCCAAATATGGTCTTCTCTGACCTCAGACTTATGGATCCTGAACACTATCTCAGGATACCTGATAGATTTCCAATCTCTCCCCTCACAGAACCACATCCCTCAACCAATACATTTCTCGAATTTAGACCAAGACCTCATAGAGTCAGAGATACGAGATTTGCTCCACAAGGAAGCTATCATTCAAGTACCACACTTATCCCCAGGTTTCATCAGCAACATCTTTCTAGTAAAAAAGAAAGACGGCGGTCACAGACCAGTCATAAACTTGAAAACTCTAAACAATTTCGTGACTTACCATCATTTCAAAATGGAGGGAATTCACCTTCTCAGGGATCTCCTACTTCCCCAAGATTGGCTAATAAAAATAGACCTAAAAGACGCTTATCTCACTGTACCCATTCACCATTCACATCAACCTTTCCTACAATTCTATTGGAACAATCAGAAATGGCAATTCACTTGTCTCCCGTTTGGCCTTTCATCAGCCCCATGGTGCTTCACCAAATTAATGAAACCAGTGATATCTTCACTAAGATCCCGGGGTGTACGTCTAATCATATACCTAGACGACATCCTAATTATGGCACAAACACTCTCATTAATACTCACACATACTCAATGGACCATTTCTCTTCTAACCAATCTTGGTTTTCTAATCAACCACAAAAAATCTATCCTATCCCCTTCCAAAGAGATAGAGTTTTTGGGCTTCAACATCAATACACATTCGGCTCTGTTGAGTCTTCCTACAAAGAAGCTGACATTGATTCGAAGAGAAATCCGTTCAGTACTAAACAAACAAATAGTATCACTAAGAACCATTGCACGGATTGTAGGCCTCTTGTCGGCCTCCATACAAGCAATATTCCCCGCCCCATTACACTACAGAACCCTTCAACGTTTAAAAACGCAACATTTACGAGAGGGATTACAATATTCAAGCAAAGTCCCACTATCCCCGGAAGCCAAAGAAGAACTTCTCTGGTGGCTTCAACATATTCAGATCTGGAATGGGAAAATGATATTCAACTCCCTACCAGATCTGATATTGGAATCAGACGCCAGCCTTTCGGGATGGGGCGCTCGCTGTGGCCCTTACTCCACAGGAGGAAAATGGTCAGACTCGGAATCTCAACTACACATCAATTGTCTGGAACTACTGGCGGCCTTTTTCGCCATGAAAAGTTTCGCAAAAGACAAATCACACTGCTGCATCCTCCTACGTATGGACAATATTGCAGCAGTTCAATACATCAACCGTTTCGGAGGCACCACCTCCAAGATTCTAACAGACATTGCCAAAGAATTCTGGCACTTCTGTCTAGACAGGGATATCACCTTAAAAGCAGAGTACCTCCCAGGTTTGATGAACTCAGTGGCCGATTGGAATTCCCGATACCTTTCGGATTCCAGCGACTGGCAATTACACCCGCTCATCTTTCAACAGATCAACAAATTATGGGGTCCCTTTCTCATAGATCTTTTTGCATCACGACTGAACACCCAACTCCCCAAATTCTTCAGCTAGCGTCCGGATCCAGAGGCCTTAGCCATAGACGCTCTCCGCCAAATTTGGCCACAGGAACGTCTCTACGCCTTTCCCCCATTTGCACTAATCCCCAGAGTCCTACTGCAGACGATGGCACAGAATTCCACATTAGTGATCATCACCCCATAGTGGCCGTCTCAGACATGGTTCCCCACACTACTCAGTCTGACGATAGACATCCCGAGGATCCTTCCTTCTCCACAAGATCTTCTCCGAGACCCTTCGGGACACCTACACCCCCTAATACTTTCGGAACATCTAACACTAATAGCTTGGCTGATTTCAGGCAACCAACAATCGATCTCGGATTTTCACAATCTACTATCGACATCCTCTCTGATGCATGGGCCCCGGGAACCAAAAAGGCTTATAGATCAGCCTGGAAAATTTGGCTTCATTGGTGCACTCAACGAGACTTGGATCCCATTCGAGCACCTATTACCCACATATTAAATTTCCTTTCGGAAGCTTTCAATATGGGGAAAGCCTATAGGACCATAAACCTTTACCGTTCCGCTATATCATCAGAACATACCCATATTAACTCCATTCCAATCGGCAAACACCCGATGATTTGTAGGCTCATGAAAGGCATTCGTTTTAGAAATCCCCCAAAACCTAGGTACCATTCCACTTGGGATGTTACTTCCCTTCTAAACCTTTTTTCTAACTGGGAAGACAATGAACACCTTTCACTAAAATTACTCTCTTTTAAAATCACGACCCTCTTATGCCTCATATCCATAAAAGAGTATCTGATGTTAGAGCCTTAGATATATCTCATAGATCCTTCACCCCTAACGGAGTAACTTTCCAAATAACGAGAAGAACCAAAACCAACCTACACACAGTGTTCTACCCGGCCTTCCCTTCTAACGACAAACTATGCATTGTCCGCTGTTTAAAAACATACGAATCCATGACCCAATCTTTACGCTCTCCTCAATCTTCACAACTTCTTATTTCTTTTCGTAAACCACACCTTCCAGTATCTTCCCCTACACTAGCAAGATGGATTAAACTTACCATGCAAATGGCAGGGATTAATACTACAATATTTGGCCCACACTCTATCCGAGGGGCGGTTTCTACTAAAGCATTCCAAAAAGGAGCTTCTTTATCTGAGATTTTGAAGGCCGCGGACTGGTCTTCGGAATCCACTTTTAAAACATTTTACTTCAAACCTGACACTCATGTTTCCATGTCTATCATTGAAGGATAGTTATATCGTCTAGCATAAAGTTAGCTTTAAACTTGCACAATGTGAGCCTCCTGTTGCAATAAAATTGGAGATTTTCCTAGCTATTGTAACGGAAAATATGGATTTTATTGAAGACAGGAGGCGAACATTGTCCCACCCTTGTTTAACCCAACCCTAATCATCTTTCAAATTTGTTTTTCTGTCTCTATAGCATACTAGGATATCTACAATCCTCCATTCATCCTACACTGTTCCTGTTACTTCGAATTTCCTTCGTGTGAATCTACTCTTTATTCCTTTATGGTCAAGATCTGTTTAATTTCAAGTTACTTCATCGTGAGTCATCATCAAGAAAGAGGCAGAATCTACAGCAACAGCACCTTATATACATTAGGGAGGTCTCTGATTGGCTACCTGGACTACCTAATTTACATATCCAATACCTGTCTTGAAAAAATTCTTTTCACTAGTTGTAATAGTTATTCTTGCTGCTAATGGGAGTAGTAAAGAAAGTTAATGCACAATGTTCGCCTCCTGTCTTCAATAAAATCCATATTTTCCGTTACAATAGCTAGGAAAATCTCCAATTTTACAATACTTCACTCATCTCTAACTATAGCATCTGAGATCATTAAGTGACCAGGATCAGCATTATCATTGCTGCCAGGTGTCTGCTCCCACTGCGTATGGAGCAAGCTTGTGAGTCCACTCCATAAATCCCCATAAGGCCTCTTTCCCACAAACGTGTGTCCCCTGTGGCCATGCTGCGAACCACAAATTGCGGTGTGCAATGCACGGGCACCGACCGTGGGACAGCTGCATGCGAATCGCGACCCCATTCACTTGAATGGGTTCTGCGATCCCTCTGTTCCGCAAAAAGATAGAACAAGTTCTATCTTTTTGCGGAACGGAAGAACAAAACAGAACCCCACAGAAGCACTCCATAGTGCTTCCATTACGTGGTTCCGTTTTGTTCCGCACAGCATCTCCGGATTTGCAGACCTATTCAAGTTATGTGGAATGCACGCGGTCGGTGCCCCATGTATTGCGGGCTGCAATATGGCAACAGGGGACACACGGTCGTGTAAAAGAGGCCTAAGGTTGCATTCACACGGCCGTATGTATTTTGCAGTCCACAAAACACAGATCCCCAAAAAATATAGATGACGTCCCTGGGACATCCCTGTTGCATACATTTTTTTGTGGATCCAGCACACGGTGTGTTGTCCGCATTTTTTGTAGACCCATTGAAATGAATGGGTCTGCATCCTATCCTCAAAAAAATGTGGATTGGATGCGGACCAAGAGTACGGTCATGTGAATGCACCCTAACGCAAATAATGCACCTGTACATCATGGTGCTTTTTTACAAATAGATTGATATTTTCACAAAAAATATAATTATAATAAAGAGCAACCTATAAGTACTCAATAAAGGGTTTTTCCAGAACCATGTAGGACCTGCAAAGCCATCTTAATTGCACAGAAAACATCTGTAGAAAGTTTGTATTATACTTACAGGCGGTCATTTATCAAAGCTAGTGTAAAGTAGATCAGATTCCACCTTTCATTTTCCAAAAGAGCTGTCAAAAATGAAAGGTGGTATCTGATTGGATGCTATGGGCAACTAAGCCAGATCTACTTTACACCAGTTTGATAACTGACCCCAACTGTTCTCAAGTTGTGTGAAGTTGTCCAGTTTGTGTGGAACCTGATCATGTGGCTGTTTGCACCCATCCAGAAGAAGACAGCATCCAGAATAAATCACTTTATAAAATACTTATAGACTAAGTGGACAGGCCTTTCACAAGCTAAAATGTTTGTATGCAGTTGATGTTGGTATATTAAAGTGTCCTCCCCGGGATTCTGTCTTCTCCCTGGTTGGGATATTAAAGGTACATGTGAGAACAAGGCACTTTGCCACACTTACCAACATGAAAAAGGAAAATTTGGAACATCTAAGCCCCAACCCTAATGTTAAAGGGGTTGTCCCACTTTGCTGTTTCAATCTTACCAGCGGTAAATGTCCTGATAACTTCCTGGTTCTCAGGCAGTTGAGTGAAGGCCACGCCTCCTCATGACTCACCCTCAGAGCTCAGTCCTTGGTGCTTGTTCATGTGGATGAGTCATCCACATGGAGCCTGCAGAGTATGTAAAGCCCCTCCCCCTGCTGGGGAATCACTCAGTGACCACTGACCAATGCTAGTGAACTAATGGAGTAACTTGTGGCTGTCCTGCATTCTAATACACTTACACATAAAACCTGTGTTACAAACCCATTCTGTGCAGCAAAAACAATAAATCACTACAGCCCAAATGCATGTTAGCTAGTGGCCATATGATCTGTGCTAGATATAGATAGATATATTTACTGACTTATTACCCAGCTTTCCCGATGTCTGATATTATCACTGACTTATTACCCAGCTTTCCCGGTATCAGATATTATCACTGACTTATTACCCAGCTTTCCCGGTATCAGATATTATCACTGACTTATTACCCAGCTTTCCCGGTTTCAGATATTATCACTGACTTATTACCCAGCTTTCCCGGTGAACAATATTATCACTGACTTATTACCCAGCTTTCCCGGTGTACAATAATATTACAGACTTATTACCCAGCTTTCCCGGTGAACAATATTATCACTGACTTATTACCCAGCTTTCCCGGTAAAGCTGGGTAATAAGTCAGTGATAATATCTGATACCGGGAAAGCTGGGTAATAAGTCAGTGATAATATTGTTCACCGGGAAAGCTGGGTAATAAGTCAGTGATAATATTGTACACCGGGAAAGCTGGGTAATAAGTCTGTAATATTATTGTACACCGGGAAAGCTGGGTAATAAGTCAGTGATAATATTGTTCACCGGGAAAGCTGGGTAATAAGTCAGTGATAATATCTGAAACCGGGAAAGCTGGGTAATAAGTCAGTGATAATATCTGATACCGGGAAAGCTGGGTAATAAGTCAGTGATAATATTGTTCACCGGGAAAGCTGGGTAATAAGTCAGTGATAATATTGTACACCGGGAAAGCTGGGTAATAAGTCAGTGATAATATTGTTCACCGGGAAAGCTGGGTAATAAGTCAGTGATAATATTGTTCACCAGGAAAGCTGGGTAATAAGTCAGTGATAATATTGTACACCGGGAAAGCTGGGTAATAAGTCAGTGATAATATTGTACACCGGGAAAGCTGGGTAATAAGTCAGTGATAATATCTGATACGGGGAAAGCTGGGTAATAAGTCTTATAGACTTATTACCCAGCTTTCCCGGTGTCTGATATTATCACTGACCTATTACCCAGCTTATATGGGGGGGGGGCATCTGTGGAGGGCACTTATGGGGTGGGGGCATCTGTGGAGGGCACTTATGGGGTGGGGGCATCTGTGGAGGACACTTATGGGGTGGGGGGGCATCTGTGGAGGGCACTTATGGGGTGGGGGGGCATCTGTGGAGGGCACTTATGGGGTGGGGGGGCATCTGTGGAGTGCACTTATGGGGTGGGGGCATCTGTGGAGTGCACTTATGGGGTGGGGGGGGCATCTGTGGAGTGCACTTATGGGGTGGGGGGCATCTGTGGAGTGCACTTATGGGGTGGGGGCATCTGTGGATTGCTGCCTGGACTCCTTCTGGGCGCCGGAGCACACGGCGTCCTCGGTTGCTATGACGCCGTGCGCTCCCTCCTGCTGCCGGAAAACAGTAATACACTGCTATGATCTATAAGATGTATCACTGTATTCCGGTGGCAGGAGGGAGCGCACGGCGTCATAGCAACCGAGGACGCCGTGTGCTCCGGCGCCCAGAAGGAGTCAGCCCGGGACTAATAGGGCCCAGGGGAGCATATCAATCACTAACCTCTGCCACCGTGATCTTCCAGGGCCCTCCTTCCTCCTCTAGCATCTGCAGGACATCAGCGTGGCAGGCAGACCGTCTCTCTCCCCGGCACTATCTCCAGCATGCAGGACACGCCTCCCCAGCTTGTAAAACAGCCATGCGTGCGCGTTCTCGAGCGGCCGGCTGGGGAGAAGGTAGGACATTGTGCGCAGGTGCGGCACATACAAGCCCGGCAAGTATCTGGCCGTATCCATGGGATACAGGTAGACAACAGAGGCGCAGATGAAGGCATTTTTCAGGAGAACCGTGCAAGTTAGGAAATGGAAGTTATTTAGAAGATTATTCAAGGACACTTGGGGAAACTGATTAACAGCAATTAATGAAATGGGACAACCCCTTTAAGCTCCTCTTCTAAAAATCCACCTTCCACCATTATCACATCCTTCACCATGTTTCTGGCCTGGGCTATAGACAGGATGCCACTTCTACTGGGCCAGGACTAGAACTATTCCTCTCCCTGGTGCATGTTCAAACTTCTGAATCCACCTCATTTGTACGTGCGTCAGGGAGAGGAGTAGTTCTGATTCAGTTCACAGAAGAAAAGAAACATCTTGTCCATAGCCCAGGCCGGAAACCTGGTAAATGACATGATATCGGCAGAAGCTGGATTTTGTTTTTAGAAGAGGAGCGTCACATAAGGGTCTGTGCTTAAGTGTCCCAAATTTCCTTTTACCCTGTTGTTAATTAGGTAATTGCGGGACAGTGCCTTGTTCTCACATTCACCTCCAATATCAGTCAGGGGTAAAACAAAATCCTGGAGAAGACAAGTGAATTTGCCAAAAGCAACTGCATACAAACATTTTATCTTGGGAAAGGCCGGTCCACTTAGTCTAATAACGAATTGTCGCTGTCTATAAGCATTGTGCATGGCGAGGTGCACCTAGGCATATGACAACTAAGCTCCTCATCCATTTCTACAAACCAAAGGTAATGTTAAGCAATTGTATATGTCAAATTTCTACATTTTCCCAGCTCTGCCACTTATGGTTCTTATTAATATTGAGCGAATCGAAGCCGATCAATTGACTTCAAAACGATTTTCTGTAAAAATTTGATTCATCGCAAAGCCAAATTTCCTCGCGCTTCATGGTATCAAATCTATTTTTCCTGAAATGGTGGCAAAATAACTCACCTCATCCGTTTGCTCGGGGAGAGGCTGTCAGAGCATGAGATCTTGAGTGGTGTCTTCAATCAAGATGGCCTTGCCGGCCTCTCCATGAGCAAATGGAGAAGGTGAGTATGTATTACTTTTTTTTACCATTTTAAACCCTGAAATCCAACAATTGTAGCATCAGATGGCATGATCAGCGATGAACGTGGCATCTGAACAGTTCAATATCGGAGGCAACGCGATTGCCGTTCCACATCGCTATGCCTGCTACATACAAAGGAATACGCTTCGTGACAACGTAATTTGCCACAAATCAAATTTATTTGTGAAATTCGGTGAAGCAGCCAAATCGAATTTTTCATAACATCGCTCATCACTAGTTCTTATTAGTGTTAGATGTTAGAGAGGGTTCTCGCTGAATGGCAACAAGCAGAGATCTTAAAAAATCATAAAGAATTCATCTAGAAAACATGCTGAAGGTGTAGTACCCCTCTGTGGTGTGTGGATCACTTGGTAAGATTACAATTAGATTGAAAACATTTTTTTTAACCTTTTTTATTTGACTAAGTGGACTTTTAAAGTGTTTAAAGTATTTGGAAAATTAACACAAACTTTTCTGATCACCTGTAAGTGCAGTGATTATAAGTGTATATCTACTGAAAGGCTTTCTGAGGTTATCTCCTTAACTGTTCCTACAGTAAACGGATTAGTTTAGCCTAGTCCTCAGGTAGTAATGGAATACCTAACATTAAATTGGTTCGTTCCTACGTTTCCTCTCAGTGCGGCAGTCTATAAAGTAAATGGTCTGAAAGGGAATCATTAATATTCCTAAAAGCCAGAAAGCGCTGTCTCTGCAGAGTTGCAAAATATTCTATTTTATTTGATAACGGGGGAGACGGATGTGTATTTTAAGCTGGTCTAACACATAAAAGCACGTTAACTGCTTAGTATTTATAGGCAGGGAGTGATATGAGGTCACAAAGGTTTAAAATCGTGACCGATGCTTACTCAAGGGCAAACATTTACCTGGCAGGTCTGGTAACAATCTAAAAAAAATAAAGAAAATGAAAAAGCTAATGATTCCTAATCCCCATCGTCCCCATTTTCACCATCTCATTACCAACTTTATTCTGAAATCTGTATCTCTTGAGAGACAAAACACTCACTGAAGAATATTAATTATTACTGTCAGCTGCAGCGGCTCTCCTGGCATTGATAACAATATGCTGCCATGTTGTTTTATTATCAAAGTGGTCAGTAGTTTGTACAGATGGGACAAGCTCTCTTAGTGCCCATGACAGGGGTTACAGAATACATTGCTGTGACAAATCCCCCTCTTTTGAGTTTGCCACGAGTACTTGGAGAGGACTACTTGCCAGCCTCTTACCATGTGATTACGGTCCCATGTTTAATGTACCTGTTTTATGTAATAGCTGCATAGTTACATAAGTTCATGTATTTTGCTGTCTTTTGCTACCATGTGGCTAATGGAGTCTTGTCTCTGTCCTTAGAAGATAAGTGGATCACTTCTCAATTGTCTCCAGGACAGAAGACATTGTGCATGTTCCTGCCTGTGATAATTATGTTAACCATTGTGCAACATATTTATATCACAGGCAAAGGGGAGGATTTTATGTGGGTTGTAACCTTTGTGTTATTGGTTCATGTATATTGGTTGTGGGTGTCTCCCTTGCATGGGAGCAGGGCATAAAAGAAAGTGTAGTTATGAATGCCTGTGTTGCTTCCAGTAAAGTCTTGTTCCAGCATTCAGCTTTGGCTCATGTATGGACTTATTTGGCGATACCAGCGATACTAGCGATAATAGCGATTTATTGCTCTGTGGATTATTTGGTTGTGCTATTTCAAGGGAATAAGGGAAACTAAACGGTGACACGGATGATACCGTCACAATTGCCATCTGATGCTTGTTCTTAGCAAGCAACCTCTTCCCTTGAGGGCTCATGCACACGATCATATGCAGGCTGGGCCCGTATTGCCGCCCGCAAACAGTGGGTTCGCAATACACGGGCCCCGGCCATTTGTTCACTGCATCATGGATGCAGACCCATTCACTTGAATGGGTCCGCAATCTGGAAGGTGTGGTGTGGAGCGGAACGAAGGCATGGAACCCCATGGAAGCACTACAGAGTGCTTCCATGGGATTTCTCTCTGTGTCTCTGCACCGCCAAAAATAGAACATGTTCTATTTTTGCGGTGCGGACAGATCACCGACCCATTCAAGTTGAATGGGTCTGCATCATCTACGGAAACCGCATGGATGTTGCCATTGCATTTGGGACTGCAAAACACATTTATATAGTTTTTCCTGTGTTTTAATGCTGAAAAATAAATAAAAACTTGGAAGCAAATGTTTTTTTTCTTTTCTTCACCATATTCTGACCCCCATAGCTTTTTTTATAGTTTCATCTAGAGCTGTGTAAGGGCTTATGTTTGCAGGATGATCTTTAGTTTTTATTGGTATCATTTTGGCATGTGCATTACTTTTTTATCACCGTATACCCTTTTTTTGGGGGTGAGGTAAAGTGATGAAATGGAGAATAGGCCATTTATGTTTTATATTAAGCCGTTTGCCGTATTGGACAAAAAAAATTATATTTTTATAGTGCGAGCATTTTTGGATATGGAGATGCCTGTAATGTTTGCTTTTTAATAGTTTAATTTTATTTTAATTTTGGGGAAAGGTGATTTCAATTTTATATATTTTTTAAAAACTTTTAGTTTTTATTTTATTTTCACACTTTTTAAAAGTTTCCCTTGGGAACTTGAACATACACTCATCAGATGCATTAGCATTTTTCGTCACTTCACCTAAAAAAATTAAAATAATTAAAAGATATCAAAAAGTCATACACACTCTAATATGGTATCAACTCAAACCACAGACCAGCCCGCAAAAAAGTGATCTTTCATGTAGCTTCATAGACATAACTATAAAAAAAAGTTGTAGGGGTCAGGATATGGCAATGAAAAGAAAAATGAAATTATTTCCAAAGTTTTATTTTTTTCAGTATTAAAACAAGAAAAAATAAGATAAATCTGGTATTGTTGTAATCATACTGACACAGAGAATGAAGGGCACTGGTCAATTTTATCACATAGGCAACGCCATAAATACAAAACCCATAAAACCACCCCATTTGGATTTTTTTTCCCAGCTTCCTACTACATTATATGCAATAATAAATGGTGCAATTAAAAAGTACAACTTGTCTTGCAAAAAACAGCTATGTGAACAGAAAAATAAAAAGTTATGGCTCCGGGATGGCAGAGAGTAAAAAACGAAAATGCAAAAACGGAAAATAGCAAGGTCTTAAAAGTGTTAATCATGTATGACCTTTGGGGCTTCTCAGTCTTTTAGCAGGGGGCAGATGGCCTGTGAACCCTACATATCTTGTGCAGCAGTCTTAGGCCTTTTTCCACACTAACGGAGGATAGACCATAAATCCGGAAAACCCCTTTAAATTTGAAGATGGTACTTCCAGTTCATATGCTACTATTTCTTCCATTACTTACAAAGTGACATAAACTGAGTTTGGCAAGTAAATACTGTGCGTGTTGAAGTGCCAACATACATTAACTGAGACTTTGCAATTACGAAGCAACATATGGGCTTAAGTGCTAGAGCCTGTGAATATGACTGACTGTCACACGTTTCACCAGTTATTCAGAATACTTTTCATTTGAGAAACTTCCCAATTTATTGATGTATTATGCACTTTACAGTAGCATATATGCACATATGGCTCATATTAGAGTACTTTTCTGTAGGCTTTTTTTTCTACTTCAATTTACTTTAGAGGGAATACGGTGGCTCTCCTGTGTGGGCAATATGCAAGGTGCACGTGTCTAAGCTGACTCACCCAGTCAGAAAAGGCCGGCGTATAGGAACATAGGAAGACGGGCACTCTATATGAGGTCACCAGCAGATATCAACAAAGGACAAGGGATAGTGTGTATATGATAAAAACTATATTTATTTGGGTAGTAATAAAAACGTTATCAATATAGGTCACTCCCAATGTACAGGGAAAGGAGTGGGTGGTGTGAAATAGGTGAATGGATAAATGAATAAAGAAAAAAGAAAAAAATGTGAAAATGAGATAAAACACCCTGTATTAGGCTATAAGTCCAGAATCATGGGATGTAGAACTTTAAATATTAGACAAATATAGTCAATAGTCTGAGATGGATTCAGTTGATTAAAATAAGTAAAAAGTTAGTACAAAGATCTAAATTGTGGCAGGTTTAAAAGAATATATCAGCAGCATTCCAGATCCGATGTATGTGTATACACAGCTATGCGAAAGTTATTTTCAGCAAACCAGTGCCTGGTGGCGTCCCACCTAAAATTGGCTATCTGGTCGCTGTTACCTTTCTGGAGGATCGTCGGTTCTTCTATGTGGGTGTCTCCGCGCAGGATCCTCTGTGTGCTGTGGATGCTTAGTGCGGTTATGGATAGACGGGGCCGGCAGCGCGGTTGCAGATGGATGCGATGACCGCGAAGAGCTGCTGTTTGTGGATCGGTCTGTCGATGCGAATGTTGCTGTCTTTTCCTCTGGTCAGAGGGCTGCTAACTGTGTCTGGCGTTCTTGCCACGTGCGTCAGTTTAGCGTGCGCTTTTTTCGGGCGATTTAATTCCCGGTGTTGTCAATGGATGGAGGCAGCCTGATGGTGCAGGGGAGTTTGGAAGCACTTCCCAGGGCTTGGATAACCATATGCGTTTCAATGGATTGCAGCCTTCTTCATCAGTGGTAGCCCGTGCAACAGCTTGCCAGGGTTTAAATGTCCTCATCAGGTTGCATAAAAAAAAACGGGATTGATTGAAAAGGGCGGAAAAAATGGGAAAATGTCTGACTCTAAGATGACTGCTGTATTTATAGGGCTGTGACATCACAGGGCTGGCTGGCTGCTGATTGGCTGCATGCATGGCATTATGGGTCACCCCGCCTTCCCAGAGTTCCTTGCCCCATGTCCTCACACGTGTAGGCGCCATTGTAGGAAAAATTGAGATTTAATTTTTTTCTGAAATTCAGATCGAATTCCACTTTATCAGATTCGATTCGCTCATCTCTACCAGTCATTAAATGTCCTAATCAGAACTACTTTCTGAAAGCAAATGGAGGGCACCACCTTGTTTGCACAAGATTTCTGGGCCTGATTGTATTATAATAACAGCCCAGGGGCTGACAAAGGCCACAGGTCTAACCTGTATTGGCTTGTGGACATCCACGAATCCATAGGCTATGTTCTCATTTGTGTTGTGCTTTACACTTGTAGCATAATGCTAAATCCATCATAAGACTAATATGAAACGGACACTATTGATTTGTTATGGGGTCCATTGGATTTGATCATTGTGTCAGTGGTATGGATATGGAACGCTTTTCTTCTGGTCAGATCTGACTGAATTTACAATGAAGCCTCCAAACAATTGAACAAGGCTTTGTGGTTACCATTAAAAATTGCACCCAATGAATACCATTGACTTGATAGTCGTGGTGTCCATCATTTGAGTAGTAGAAGAGGATGCGTGGAGAGGTCTTCTTCCTGTGAGATCTGGTTGAATGTAATCTCTGATGCAGCTGTGAAAACAGATGTGAGTGTCTGTCAGGAGATCTCCGAGCCAAATCTCCATGCAGGGGTGTGCTGGGAGGGTTGCCATGCTGACCTGTCAAGTCCTGGCAAGTAAATCTGTCAGTATGACTGGTAGCCAAGCCAATCAGGCTTCTGACTCTGTGTCCAATCCCAGAGCTAGTCTTCAGATTTAACACAGTTGATTTCTGAGCTACTTTTGGATGATCCTTGTGGCTGATGTTTATATCTACTCTCCTAGTAGCAACCCTGACTTGTCTCTAGATTGACCTTTCATGTGCTGCATTCATCGTGTCTGTTTCACATCGTTTTTGATCTGGCTTGTGCCATAGCCCAGGAGGAGCAGAACAGAGGATGGGAGCAGTAGTGGCTGTGGCTGCAACAATTATTCACATAAATCACAGTGGCAGTCCTCATACGGATGCTTCATAGGGCCGGGTAGTAACAGAAGGGCACACCCTTTCTTCCCTCAGGGTTCCTGTCTGATGTTGGGGCTCCTGTCTGATGGTAGTCTGGGTGCTCTTGGTGTTATGGGTTTGGTACGGGTGCAAGGCGGGACGTGTAAGTGCTGGCACCGGCAAATGGCCCTGGAGTTAGTAACCAGGCCACCTGTAGAAAATAGACAAGTCTTTCTTCATTAAAGTGCAGAATGTGAGTTGTAATACATTAATAGGTATCAAAACAATTCACAGTGCAAATCTTCCCTGATAGCATATTGCAATGTATAGATAAAAGCAATGATGGGGGTTGATAGGGGTTGTAGTACTCCTTCTCACCATCTTTCTATCTCTCTGCAGAATCTAAAGCTGGCAATAAGGTTCTTGAAAAAATGTGTGTGTAATTCCTAGGCTGAGGGGTAGAGGATTAAGATATGGCTGGCCAGGACTGGGTCAAAGTTTGAAATTAGCAATGTCCTTCTCACTGCAGCAATGTCTCTATCAGCCTTAGGCTGAATGCACACGGCCGTGTTCCGCGGCCGAGAGCGGTCCGTGGTAACACGGCCTGGATTCATGACGCCGGCCTGGTTGCTATGACGCCGTGCACTTCATGACGCTGCTGCTGTACAGTAATATAGTGTGCCGTGCGCTCCTGCTCTGAAAATGAATCCAGGCCGTGTTACCACGGACCGCTCTCGGCCGCGGAACATGGCCGTGTGCATTCGGCCTTAAACAGTGAATACCTTAATAACTAGTGCTCAGCCATGCAGATTCTGACTTATCCATACAAAACTATGCAGGTTCATTATAATACATCAGTATATTACAAAGAGCCAAATAACATTAAATGTCGTTGCACTTGCTTCCAATCCTCTTTGTACCTCCCTGGTCATTCTGGAAAGTCTTCTACACCAGTATTCTGTTATCAGCTCCACAGATATATCCTAGGTTCCGTAGCAGCCAAGTCTATCCTGCCTTGCAGTGGGTCCTGTTCAACACCTCCCCCAATCTTAATTTTTTACTACCCTGAGTGGTTTGGGAAGTTTTAGGGTTCACTGACTGCTAAATTGATTGTCCCATCCATCCTAAGAACATCTGTCTATGTGTCCATATGGTATATTTAAAAGAATGGTCACCCATGTGATAAATACCTGTACCTCAAACATGAGTTTCTTTTGGAGCTGTTCCTTGGTTTGCAGGAGAGTTCAATGGTTCAGCTTGGCAGTGATAATTAGAGATGAGCGAATCGAATCCCACGATTTCAGGATAAATTTGATTTGCCTCGAATTTCCTCGTGCTTCGTGTTAGTGAATCGCTTTAACCTGAAATAGTGTAAAAAAAACAACAACAAAAAAATCATACTTACCTCCTCCATTTGCTCACGACAGGCCGCCGGCCGCCATCTTGATTGAAGATCTCGGATGAAATGACGCTGGCGTGATGACGTAATCTCCCGCTGGGCAAGATTTTGCGCCAGATCTTCAAGCAAGATGGCGGTGGCCGTCGTTTTTTTGTTAATGTTATTTTACACTCAGATGCAGCGATGGTGTATGAGGGGTACAATGACGGGGGGCGGCACTAGTGCAGCTTCCTGTCATTGCACCCACTACTTACCAAAAAATGCGCTTTGTGACAAAGTAATTCGTCATGAAGCAAAATTTTTGTACAATTCGTTAGAATCAGCCGAATCGAACTTTTCAAAAATTCGCTCATCCCTAGTGATAATCCATCCGGTATCCAAATTTATGTCATAGATAGGATGCATATTGCTCTATGGTCATACTAGAAAGTTTATGTTCTGCTTGCCACCGACATAGTTATTTTCACATATACCACAACCCACAATGACTTTGACTGTGTATCTTAATCATGACATTAAGGGCTCATGCACACAAATGTATTTTTCTTCCGTTTCCTTTCCGTCTTTTTACAGGTCCGTATACGGAACCATTCATTTCAAAGGGGCTTGAAAAAAATAAAGGAAATTACTCAGTGTGCATTCCGTGTCCACATGTCCGTTCCGCCAAAAAATAGAACATGTCCTAGTCTTGTCTTGTTTTGCAGACAAGGACAGGCATTTGTTACAATAGATCCGCAAATAAAACTGATGCAATGCGGAAGTCACACATTGATGCCATCCCTTTTTTTTTTGCGGATCCGTGTTTTACGGGCCTCAAAATACATACGGTCGTGTGCATGAGCCCTAAACCTGTGCATGTTGCATTCACGTGAGGCTACTCGTGCTGATCCCTAGGTGCCGCAATCATTCTGCAGGGCAGGAGATTTCTATTTAGAGCCCAGTAGCAGGTTCATTTTTAAGATAACAGATTTAAAGATGGATTCAATGTTGTAATGCTAGAAATATGAGACGTCGAGGTGACTATGAAGAAAAGTAGTGACTAATCTACTTTGGCAGCTCAGATGTTCTCCTAATGTGGCAGAATCCCCAGCTGGTGCACAGCGATCACAAGTTCTGTGATAAGTGGTGTTTCTGTAGCAGTCGGCTCTGTGCTTCTTCCCAGCACTTAATTTAAAGCTATTTACAGCGGATCCATCCGTAAATGAACCAAACTGCAAAAAGCTTCTGTAACATACTGTACACGTTGTGACCAAACACGCCAAGCAAGGACATCATTATTCTTCTTGATACATTCCAGAGCCGGAAAGCCCATCCTGATAATGTCTGACAGATTGTTACACTGTATCAGGGCTCCACAACTGTATCAGTTGGACACTAATGTGAACATGCTTTTTTTTAACAAACAGACAGCAAGCAGTGATCTTACTACTGGTTAAAATTCAACTAAATATACGGTATAATAAATTGCACAGTAACTATGCTTCATTTAACCCAGAAATCAATTTCAATAGGTTTCATACTAATTTTGAATACATGTATAAAGTGCCAGCACATCGAATGCCTACACTTTATAATATGTAATCTTCCACTGCAAACAGCGACGCAATGTATTGCACAAAGAGCAGGGACGTGTTGAAGTGGCTGTAGATCTGTCCTTATGAGCTGCCAGGTGGCGAATGTGGTTCCGTTGACTTCTGTTGAAGCCAGGTGACAAGGACAGCAGCCGTTCTCATGGACAGACCTACAGTCGCTCTGACAGTTCTCTGCTCCGTGGTACAGTGCCTTGGAAAAGTATTCACCCCCCTTAACTTTTTTCGTATTTTGTTACATTACAGCCTTAAGTTCAATGTTTTGTTAATCGGAATCTTATACGATGGATCAGAACAAACACATTGTTTAGAAATAGAAAGCTGAAAATTGCCATGTGTGTATGGCACCATCAAATGTATCATAACCAAATGGAAAGAACATGGCACAACAGCAAACCTGCCAAGAGACGGCCACCCACCAAAACTCACGGACCAGGCAAGGAGGGCATTAATCAGAGAGGCAGCACAGAAACCTAAGGTAACCCTGGAGGAGCTGCAGAGTTCTACAGCAGGGACTGGAATATCTGTACATAGGACGACAATAAGCCGTACGCTCCATAGAGTTGGGCTTTATGGCAGAGTGGTCAGAAGAAAGCCATTACTTTCAGCTAAAAATTAAAAGGCACGTTGTGAGTTTGCGAAAAGGCATATGGGAGACTCCCAAAATGTATGAAGGAAGGTGCTCTGGTCTAATGAGACTAAAATTTAACTTTTCGGCCATGAAAGAAAATGCTATGTCTTGTGCAAACCCAACACATCACATCACCCAGCCGGGACTGGGAAACTGGTCAGAGTTGAGGGAAAGATGGATGGAGCTAAATACAGGAATATTCCTGAGCAAAACCTGTCCCACTCTGTGAGTGATTTGCGGCTAGGACGGAGGTTCACCTTCCAGCAGGACAATGACACCAAACACACTGCTAAAGTAACACTTGAGTGGTTTAAGGGGATACTATAAATGTGTTGGAATGGCCCAGTCAAAGCCCAGATCTCAATCCAATAGAAAATCTGTGGTCAGACCTAAAGATTGTTGTTCACAAGTGCAAACCACCCAACTTGAAGGAGCTGGAGCAGTTTTGCAAGGAGGAATGGGCAAAAATCCCAGTGGTAAGATGTGGCAAGCTCATAGAGACTTATCCAAAGCGACTTTGAGTTGTGATTGCTGCAAAAGGTGGCTCCACAAAGTATTGACTTTAGGGGGGTGAATAGTTATGCACATTGACTTTTTCAGTTATTTTGTCCTATTTGTTTTTTGCTTCACAATAAAAATAAAAAATAAACATCTTCATAGTTGTGGGCATGATCTGTAAATTTAATTATGCAAATCCTCAAACAATCCATGTTAATTCCAGGTTGTGAGGCACCAAAATAGGAAAAAAGTCAAGGGCGGTGAATACTTTTGCTATGCACTGTACATGCTGAAGATGTTTGCACTGAGAAATTTAAGAAAACTGAGTAGAGCTGTAGGCAGAGAACTAAGGCACGAGGAGATCCAGAGTCTCCATATTATGTGCCATCTTATTGTGCTTCCATATATAACGGCATATTAAGGAGAAATTCTGCTGTTAGGGGGGAGCCACTCTGTAAGGGTGTGGCCACAATGGGAATTGCATATGGAACATATGGAAAATCCATAGCGCTTACAGTGGAAGCACATATGCTTTAACAACATCAGCACCAGAAATTGGCATGCGGTGTGGATGTTAAATCCGCTGCATGCCAGTTCATGGAGGGGATTTTGCCATTGCACTTATCAACCAGATATGCTGCTATATGTGGTTCTCCCTTATAGCATCTTGTTACAATATTACAAAATGTCTCTCCATAGGTTTCGCAATTATTAGGGCAGAATAAATGAGTCTGTATGAAATCAGAGGCATGCAAAGGGGGATATCAACAAGTTATTTTGTAATGTGATGGTATGTAATGTAATGTACACCCAGCATGGCCTTGGTATGGTTGGCAGGGACAGGGGCAAGAGTGTGCAGGCCCTACTTTCTGATTAGAAGGAGTATTCCAGAAGTCTGAGGAGGGAGGTAAGAGAGGGAGGACACACAGACAAGTATTCCCTCTACTCCAACCTCAGGATTCAGAGGCAAACAGATCTCTGTTTTATTGCTGCAAGATTTAGAGAGAATTGGAGAGTTTAGAAATCTGAGAGTCAGTCAGTAAGGTAACAGTCGTTAAGGGCAATAGAGACTTAACTGCTGTGGAGGGATTACAGTTAAGACATCCTACACATAATATGCCTGGCCAGGAATGACCTGGCCAGTCATATTATTCAACTTGCATGCTGCAGGGCTCATTACAGGAATAACTGCAAAAGTACAGATGCCTGCCATAGAGAGATTTTAGCACGTTAGAAAGGAAAGAGGTAAACTCCCATCCTTGCCTAAAGCCATACACTGCTACCTAGGAGAAGAATTGCAGTTGCACTGTGTACAACTGGAACTTTGTTTTGCTATGTTTGATGTACTACAACACATATTGTTCCCAACATTTAAAGAGAGACGATGATTCTGTTTAATCTGGCCTGGTTAATAACTTTTGCACTACACGCCGACCATTGCAGATTGAGCTCTACATGCCCTGAATTGCACCCTCTGAAACAACTACCATCATGGGCACCCCAGATACTATCAGGCAGGAACCCCATAATCAGGATGTATACCAAGGGAAGGAAGGGTGCCCCCTCCTTTTGAGAGGATAGTCATTGTAATAGACAGTGTTATAACACGAGCCACTACCACTCCCATTCTCCTCTCTAGCTCCTCAAGGGCTCGATGCATATGTACAAATGTAACAAGCATTAAAGAGACCCTGCTTGAACTTTATGCTGCCCTCAATGATAATAACTAGAGATGAGTGAATTTCCAAAAATTTGATTTGGTCAATTCGCAGAATTTTCCAAAACTATTCAATCCTAATTAATTTGTGGCAAATCACATTAAAAAACTGCTATTTCCTGGCTGCAGAGAGCCTGTACAGTGGTGTAGAACACTGTGCCTTGCAGTAAACATGCATAGGGAGTCTGCTGTGGTAGTGAAACAATACTGTCAGTCAATATGACATGCAGATGACAGGCGTCGCTCTTAGAATCACTGCACACATCACTTATTTGGGCAGTCACGGGGCCAAAACTGACCAAATGACTCAAGTGTGAACTCAGCCTTACAGGTCGATGTTAGCATCAGGTATAAAGAACTGTGCAAAGGCCCAAGATCCTACTCTAGCATGAAAGAGCGCACTTCTTTTACACCGTTGTCAGCTGATTCCACATAGATGTCTACAGAACCTGTTCTATTAAGCGCTTATAGTAGAGCCCTCCCGGACAGAG
Organism: Bufo gargarizans; assembly: GCF_014858855.1. Taxonomy (NCBI): domain Eukaryota; kingdom Metazoa; phylum Chordata; class Amphibia; order Anura; family Bufonidae; genus Bufo; species Bufo gargarizans. The sequence continues at coordinate 75,841,017 of NC_058083.1, forward strand.
TGGAGAGGGGGGTGACAGCAGTAAGTTTGTGCTGACGTCACTGATTATTTTGTCCTTCCTCAGATCCGTCAGAACAATAACCCCCCAAAAAAACGGATCCTGTCTGCTGAGCATCCGCCTTCACTCGGTCAGCATTTGGTCAGTAATCCATCAGTATTGCTAATCTATATATAAATAAGGATGTATATATATATATATATATATATATATCTGTATGTATGTGTGTATGTTCCGCTATCACTCAAAAATGCAACCATCGATTTCAACGAAACTTGGTAAATGTTCCCTTGCTACCTGGAAATAAATCTTGTGGGGGTCTCAGCTCTCTAGGACATACCGTTCCTGAGATATTCCCAAAAAAATTACCTGCATTAGCCAATATAAGCCTGCAAGTCTTTCCCTTTATATCCCAACTGCCATACAAATTGTCACATGACCCTTATCAGCCAATAGAAGCTCACAGGCCCTTAGTCTCCAAATACAAACAGTTT